>NW_027185655.1:48780345-48801304 GCF_028583685.1 Petaurus breviceps papuanus
CCCCCCCAGGCTGCCTGCCCTCCATTCCATCATCCCCCCCTCTCATCGCCTTCCCCCCTACTCTCCTGGAGGGTGAGATACCCTATTTAGTGTGTATTTCATTCTCTCCTCAAACAAAATTCAATGGGAATAAGTTTGACCCTTTCCCTTTTGCATTCCTCTTCTTCCCCTCCATTGTAACCATTTTCCTTTGCCTGTTCTGTATGAGATAGTTTACCCCATTCTGTCTCTCCGCATCTCCTCTCATTATATTTCTCTCTCACCTCTTAATTTCACCTTGTAAGTATCATCCCTTCCTGTTAAATTGGTCCTGTGCCCTCTATCTATGTATACCTGTAAGTATATATACACACATTCAAATATGTATTTATATGCCCATATACCCTCATATATTCCCTTCAACTACTGAGGAAAGTTTCATAAATTATAATTACTGTTTTTCCATGTAGCAATGTTAATAGTTCAACTTTGATAAGTTCCTTATGATTTCTCATGCTTCTCTTGTTTCTTGTATCTGAATGTCAACTTTTCTGTTCAAGTCTGTTTTTTTCAGCAAGAATACTTGAAAGTCCTCTATTCCACTGAATGACCTATTTTCCCCTGAAACATGATACTCAGTTTTGCTGGGTAGGTGACTCTTGGTTTTAATACCAGCTACTTTGACCTCTGGAATATCATATTCCAAGCCCTTTGATCCTTCAGTGTAGAAGCTGCAAGCTCCTGGGTTATCCTGATTGTGTTTCCACAATATTCAAATTGTTTCTTCATGGCTGCTTGTAATATTCTCTCTTAATCTCGGAATTCCAGAACCTGGCTATAATATTCCTAGGAGTTTTCTTTTTGGGATATTTTTCAAGAGGTGATTGGTGGATTCTTTCAACCTCTATTTTGCCCTCTGGTTCTAAAACATCAGGGCAGTTTTCTTTGAGAACTCCCTGGAGGATGATTTCTAGGTTCTTACTTTGGTCATGGCTTTCAGGTAGTCCAATAATTTTTAAATTATCTCTCCTGGGTCTATTTTCCAGGTCAGTGGTTTTTCCCATGAGATATTATACATTGCCTTATATTATTTTATTTGTTTGGATCTGTTTAACAGCATCTTGATTTCCCATAAAGTTATTAGCTTCCATTTGCTCCAATCTAATTCTGAAGCGATGATTCTCCTCAGTCAGCTTTTGAGATTCTTTTTTCCACCTGGCAAATTCGGCTTTTAAAGGCATTCTTCTCCTCATTGCCTTTTCGAGCATCTTTTGCCATTTGAGTCAGTCTGTTTTTTAAAGTGTTATTTTCCTCAGTTAGGCTCTTGACTCTCATTTCATAATTTTCTTGCATTGTTCTCATTTCTCTTCCCAATTTTTCCTCCACTTCTCTTATCTGCTTCTTAAGGTCCACTATGGCCTGTAACCAGCTTGTATAGCTCATATTTTCCTTTGAAGCTTTTGGTACAGGAGTTCTGACTTCACTGTCTTTCTCCTGTTCCATGCTTTGCTCCTTTTTGTCTCCAAAATAGGAGTCTAATGTTGGAATTTTCTGTCTGCTTTGTTTCCTTTGCCTGTTCACGTCACCCCTCAGTCACTTGACCCCTGGGCTTTTTGCCACAGTCGGATTCTGCCACCAGACAGGGGAGCTTTCATCACAAACACTGGGGTTTTCTCTGTTGCCAGAGGTATTAGAAGGGTGCCCTCTCTGAAGCCTCCTCATGCTCTGGCAAGCTGGAAATACACCCCAGGACCTCCACCCTAGAGTGCAATCAAGATCCAAGCAGGTTAAAGCAAGAGTGATTACCCCTCAGACTGGTGCTTGGTCCCCCTACACCCTGCAGACCAGGAGCTGAAGCTGCCACGTGCAGCTGCCTGGCTATGCCAGTGTCTCAGAGGCTTCTCACCCCAGGGGCAAAAGCCATGCACAACCACTTACTGGTCCCAAAGTCCAGACTGCACTGACCTCTCACTTTGTCCTTCATATCTATGTGTTGATAATTCTGGAAACGGCCACAGCTGCTGCTGATCTGGGGTCCCTCTGGCCGGGGGCTTGTCAGGCCTGTCTTGGGGCTAAGGCCTTGGCATGGGGCTGGGCTCCCAGAGCACTGTGCTGGCTGATTCCTGCCAGCCTGCTGGGCTGTCCTCAGTGGGAGGTTAGCTTCTCTGTGTCATTTTGTGGGTTCTGCAGCTCCAAAGTTTGTTTAGAGTCCCCTTTTTACATGGATTGGGGAAGATGGAAGCAGGAGCAGCAGGGAGGTCTTGTTTTTACTCCTCCATCTTGGCTGCACCCCCCCCTTTAATTAATTTTCTTTGGAATATTATCTTATATTAAGATGCTAGAAGTAAGACTAATGATCTTGGAGGATTCTGCTGATATTATCGGGCCTTTTATGCTTTCCTGCTTTTTGGAAGCAGGTTGTCAAGGTTTGGTAATAGTGGTGGACAGCAAGCCCCTTCTCCATAGGATTTGTTTTCCTGGATGATGGTTTCAAGTATAGTCTGATGAGTGGTTAAGTTGTGATACTACTGCCCAGTATCATATATATTCCCCTACACTTTGGCCCTAATACCTTTTAAACATTAGCCCCATAACACTTAGTTGAATGAATGAATGCAATAATGCTAGATCTTTTTCTCCTGACAAGAATACTGACAGTTATCATACTTACTTGTTTTTTTTCACTTTAGAAACATTCATAGTATCATAGATTTAGAACCAGAAGGGACTTTAGACATAATATAACCTGAGAAACTCATTTAATGGAGGAGAAAATAGGTTGGGAGAGTTAAAAATTATTTACCTAAATCTCAGAGGTAGTAAGTGGCATAGCAAGCATTTAAAGTAAGGTCTTCTGATCTCAATGTTGCCTTTCCCACTGGACATTTGTTTCTTGGAAATGTATCAATAGACCAAAAATGGGATTTGTTTTTATAGTGTCAATTGCCATAATTGAAATTAATCTATGCATTGCTCTTCATTCTAACAGGGGAAAAGGAAAAAAAGGAAGTTGTTATGGAAAGATAGAAAGGGGTGAAAAACATTTCCATTGGAAAGAATAGCACAGTGAAGGAATAGCATAATATTAGTGTTCTAGGCTGCCTCAGTTAGGTCTACATGTGATCTTTCAGTGAATTCATACCTACCATATATAAAGATTTTTACTTTGGCTCAGAAACTAGAGATTTCTAATAATATCCTGAAAATTCTTACGCTGAAAAAAGATATTCTTTTCAATGATTTTCAAACATAAGATATTTGGGGTATTTAAAGGTAATCCATGAGCTCTTTATTGTTATGATTTTAACAGATATTTTAAAATTTTGAATTTCAGAAAATATCTAGTAAACTCAATTATTTTACATATGAAAACCTGAGGCCCATGGAGTTTGAGTGACTTGTCCAAGGTCATGCAAGTTAGAGCTAGAGATAGCATTTGAACCCATTTTGCTGACCTCAGATCCAATGGCCTTGTCCTTCTAGAGTTTCATTAGTAATCTAGTCCAATTTATAGCTGAAAAAACCTCCACCTCCTCTGGGGTCTTCCCAAGAAGTCCCTGTAGCAAAACTAACACCACCTTATTCCTTTATTTTCTTTTTTTCTTATCTCAATCTAATATCACATTATCTTTCTTTAATACCATTTCTCATTGTTGCAAGTTAGCTGACAGTTTACTGCAGCCCCAAAAACTTTTTCAGACAAAAATATAGTAAGCCTTGTCTCTTCAAAATGACTTTATGTCTATACATGTTAAAATTCATATTATTAGATTTAACCCAATATTCTGGCCTCTCAAGATCTTTTTTTTTAATCTTTGTTCTGTCATCTACTGTATTAGCTATATCTCCCATCATTTCATCATCTGAAAATTTGATTAGCATGTGATCTATGCATTTATTCAAATATTTCATAAACATGTTAAACAGCATAAGTCCAAGCAGTATCCTTGGGGTACATTCGATTGGAGACAAAATTCCAAGATAACATTGAATCATTTATATCTACCCTTGGGTCCAAGCATTTATCCAATTCCAAGCAAATCTAATTATATTATTATCTAACCCATATGTCTCTGTTTTTTTTTTCAGTGAGACACATGACAGATTTCATCAACTGCTTTGCTAAAATCTAGGTAACCTATATTTGTTGGATTTCTCTGACTATTTTAAGAATCTTGTCCACAAAAGAAATGCCATTTTCTTCCCTGATGGGAGCTGGATCTGGAATAGACTTATTAACTCGCTGTTAGGGAAACAAAGCTGATAGCTATCAAGCATGACTTCCTTTAACTTTTCACCAATAAAGATGTGAAGATGACATAATTTCTGCCATTTATATTTCTCTCTTAGTTATTTTATTTTTGGCCAGACTTTTCTCTCCCTCCCTATTTTTTATAACTAAATACAATGGGCTTCTCTACTAAGTATACCTAATAAATTTGAGGAGGCGAATTTATTTTTGCTACTCTATTACCTTCTTTTCCACCAGTCCCCCTTTACACACCCCTAGAACTCAGAGCTCCACTACATGTTCAAGAGAGAGGCAGATGTGAGAGACATGGCAGTGTAATGCTAATACAGTTGTGCAAATAATTGATATATAGGTATAGGGTGAATGAGACTGAGTAGTAGAAAATGATGCTGAGATTTCACATATTTTAGTAACAGGAACCATGAAGATGACTTTAACATTAATAGGAAAATTTGAAAAGGATTAGGTTTAGGAGAAAGATAATGTAATGATATCTGTGATCCATGCCAAAAACTATCCATGTTTGCTCAGGTAATACTAATCACACTCTTCCAATCATAAGTGAATGGGGAAGTGGTGATTTGATTCATCTATTACTGAGGTGAATGATAGATAATGACCTTCTTCCCAAGGTGCCTACTACAAGTCATGAGGTGATCTGAGGGTGCAGGAGAAGGGTAGAATTTTATCAGTAGGTCCTTCACTTGTTTTAGGTAGCAGTTACTTTAGGGTTTGGCTATCCTGAAGGACCAACATTAGGCTCTGAAGGAGTAAGCTGAATACTCAAGGAATGGTTGCAATGATGGTAGTGTATTGAAGCTTAAAGTTTCTATGGTTGTGCTGAAAACAAACCTCCTTATTGGGTATTGCAGTAAAGGTGGATGCAGCCGGTCTTTCCGTATTCTTTTTTAGTAGATAACATACCCCTTGGCATTAGACTATGTAATCCTTGCTATGAAGTCTTAGAGCACAACCATTTCCAGCTGAACACATAATCACATGTACTCTTTGATCTCCATTGATATCCCAATGCCAATATGCATGTTCTCAGTGTTCCTTCCTGTCTTCTAGGTGCTCACTTACCTATTCTATAAAATCAATTATTGATACTATTCCTCATCCCCAGTCATAGTCTTTTAAGTTCTTATCCTAGTCATTTATGAATATTTCCATCTTCCAACCTATGTTGGAAAAAATACTAGACTAAGAGAAAAAAAAATGTCATCAATATAGAATATTATAGCCCTGCTGAATTCTTTCTTGATCAGATCCCATATGGATTGTTCTACTGAATCCTGAGTAGTACATTTCAGGAAGGACATTGACAAACTCTAGCATGTTTAAGAAGGGAAAAATTAATATGATGTGGAAATTGTGGAAATTGGAAACAATACCTTTTAAAAGAATTTGCAATATTTTTCCTAGAGGTGACTTAGAGGATTCAAGGTAAAAATCTTCAAGTATTTGAAGCACTATCATATGGAAGCAGTGTTGGATTTTTTTCTATTGTTCCCAGATGGCAAAACAAGAAACATTGCGCAGAAGTTGCAGAAAGGGAGATTTATGTTTGATATATGGCAGATTAGCTCAATAGAGCTATCCAAAAGTGGAACGGGTTGCCTCCAGAGGGAGTGGGTTTCTTCTATCCAGGTGGTCTACAAGCAGAATTTGGATGATTTCTTGTAGGGTGTTTTTAGGTTCATGGTGAACTTAGGAATCCCTAAGGCCCCTTTTACATAAATTAATAATTCTGTCATAGTAATTACATATAGTTCAGGATTGGCAACGGTTTTCATCTTTTTATTTTCTATTACCTAATACATTTATGTAAACATATGTCCACTTTATCTGCATGTATCATTTCCAGGGTGTTTACTTAAAATGGTTTGGTTTGTTCCCCTTTAATACAAAAAATAATATATTCACTAATTTATTGTATGTATAATACAGTTTATTGTATTAAATAATTTATTGCATGTACAGTAAAGAGATAACATGGTATAATTTATAGAGCACTGGTCTCAGCTCAGGGTCGGAAAAAAATATGGGAACACATCCTGTTACTGACACATATAAGCAACTATGGGCAAAATATCTTATCTTCTCAGCACCCCAAGACAGTTGTCAGTGATCTTATAATATAGATCAACAACCCTAACATGAGGGTCACATGCGTTTTCACACCAGGAATAACTCCTCTGCCCCAATCTAAAAGAATGTAGAAGGTACCATTCTAGTGATACAAAATTGAAAAATAACATAGCCCTGCTTTTGCACAGTTAATAATCTAATCATCTTGGAGATAATGGTGAATAAGATGTCCTCAGATAGGCATGGTGCAGTACAGGATGTGTTAAGGGTGAAGATGTCCGAATTAAGTATTCATTTTCATAGGAGAGAAGTTTATGGAGAGTAGAATGGGAAAAGTTTCAAAGACAAGACATTCAATAGATGTGGCTTATTGAAATTACATTCTAGGTATGAAATATGATCTATATCATTTCACTTAGCATGGAAGAAAGTGCCAGATGACTGGCAAAGAATTAGAAATATAGGGTTTTTTAATTTAAATGTAGAAATCCTGAGGAGATTATGCATAGGTCATGAGGTAAGATTAGATAAGTGAGATTGAGGGGAATGAAGGTGTGGTTAAACATGAAGGTGAGAAATTTGCTGTTTATTCTATAGGCAATAGGGAGACAATTACAAATATAGGAGTGAGTGTAGGGTTCATACTGGTATATCAGGAAGATTATTTTTTAAAACTATATGAACAATAGACTAAATGGGGGAAACATTCGAGGTGGGAGGGTAGTTGAAAAACCACTCATAAAGGCAGGAGCTAAGATTGTTATAGTGGAAATGCAGAAGAGATTAGGAGATGAATGTAAGATAATTTATGGAACTATGGAGTGGGATGAGGCTTGTGATACTGGGGTGGGTTAGGTAAAACTTGGTTGCATTTTATCCTTAGGTCTAACACTGACACATCAAATTCCATTACACTCAAGAAAGTTGACACAAAATTTTTACAAAGCCTAGAACATTCTAAATATCACCATTATTTTCTCTTCTCTCTGTTATTTTCTCTCTCCTTCTCCTCCTCCCCATGTCTCCTGCACATTCTATCCTTGCCTCCTATTTTCTTGTTGCCTCATTTTATTTTCTCTCTGATCTTCTCTCTGTCTCTCTCTTCTCTCTGTCTCTTTCTGTCTCTTTCTCTCCACCTTTGCCATTTTTCTACTCTACTCCACTCCTATATCTTGTAATTGCTAATAGGAACTTTATATTTTCCCCAGTAATGCCCAATTGGCTTTAACTTCTTGCTAAAAATATTGCTCATTTTTTATAAATATAGGTGAAGACATTACAAATTTAGTCCTGCACCACTACAGGATTCTATTAAAGAGTGCCATCTAAGGTCTGACAAACTTCTTTCAGAAATAAAATCTCATTCACCATCAACTTATCCAAACTAAAAGGATATTGTTAAGCAACACAATTGAGTATATAACTCACATTTTTCCATAACAAAATTGGCATTAGGTGTTTTATACAGTAAGAAGATAGCAATGGAGATCCACAGAACAAACTTAAAGAAATCATATGCTAACCTGATTTACTTTCTGCCAGATTTAAACTAAGCAGGATAGAAAATAAAACTACCAAGTAGAACTGCTAAAGCCTTTTAACTCAGCATGATTTGCTATAACACAAGTAAGGAAATTAATCTCCCCCACTTGAGTTCAGGTGCACAAAGGAAAGACTAATGTGAACAGTATCATTACATTACAGAGACAGCTTTCATGACAACTGAGTGGTCTTCCCATTTTCCCTGTAATGGTGAGTAGTATTAGAATGATAACTGTACATTGGATAAGAACATGAGACATGAAGAGGAACAGAGAAAAAAAGATTTTATTTCATTTTATTTTGAAAGTAAGGCATATATGTACTATGTCTTTCCTTTCTAGTTGAGAAGATATTTTCCCAGAATAATTGCAAACTATAGGATGTAGAGCTCAAAGCTATTTTAGAAACTATGGTGTATACCTTACCAATGAGGAATCAGATGACCCGAGAGGAAATGGCCCAAAGTCATGGAGCTAAGTGCTCCTTCTTGAATTATATCCATTCATCTAAATAAAACATAGCTACTTCTATCTGAATGCTAAGTGATATTCACCACCCATTATAGGTGTAGTGTCAAAATGAGAAGGAATCATGGAGACTTGGGGTGAAAAGACCTAGATTCCCATAGCTACTAATATCTCTCCCTTACTTACATACACAATGACATTAAGTCTATATATATAGAGAAAATATTTTTTTATTAGTTTTTAAAGCAATTGGGGTTAAGTAATTTGCTCAAGGTTACACAGACAGTTATTTCTGGGTGTGATGCTAAGTATCTGAGCCCGGATTTGATCCTCAGGTCATCCCGACACTGGGGCCGGTGCTCTTACTCGCTGAGCCACCTGGCCACCCCGAGAAAATATGTTTTTAGATACACAAATGTGAGTGTGTGTGTACACATAAATTTATTAATTGATTCAATAATTAAGTAATTAATGCACAGTTTCTCCCCTTATAGAATATAAACTCCTTGAGGAGAGGGATCTTTTCATTTCTTTCTTTGTATCCTAAGGTTCTAGTATAATTCCTGATATGTAGCAAATACTTAGTAAGGGATTATTGATTGATCAATGAAATTTCAACCAGGGAAAAGTCAAAGTTAATAGTTGCTTTTCTTAATTGAAGACAAACCAAAATAGCAATAAATTATCCTCTAACTCTCCATAAAGGACATTTACTAACTACATTGAATTCTATATGAACTTACTTCCCCATTCACTCAACTCCCTTTCATTTCCTCACTGCCCTGCAGCACCCCCACAGTCTACTTTACTTAGTCAAAGTTTGTTGTCTCCAAAATTCATTTTTGAAACACAGAGGTCTGAACCCTTTGCCTAGTCTCCTAATAGGTTGCAGTAAGTAGTTAGAAAATTATTTTCTTCTTATCTGCATGCTCTTGCTTCAGAAATCAAACTGAAGACTTCGAGGGCAGTGATAACAATGATAGAAGTTGATCATTTTCCTGAATTACAACCTTTAGGTTAAAACACTGTACAAATCAAAGTAGAAGGAGGAGGAGGAGGAGGAAGAGGAGAAGAAGAAGGAGAAGTCCTCCAATCTTTCAGTATTGCTATCAAAGCAGCAACAATAAAAGTTTAGATATCAACAGTTTGCCAATAATTCAATGTTGCCTGTATCTATAACTCAGTCAATAAGCATTTATTAAAGATAACTAGGTTCCAGGCCTATGGTAATGATTGTGAATTCAAAGAAAGGCAAAAACTGACCCTATGATCAGATAGTTTATATTCTAAGGAAGTAGGCAATTTGCAAAGAACTATGCACATAAGATGATATATACAGGGTAAATCAGAGATAATCTCTGAGGCTATGAATGAATGAATAAAGCATTTATTGAGTACTTACTTTGTGCAAAGCACTGTGCTAAATGTTGAGGATATCAAACAGAAAGAAAAAGATAATCTCTACTCTCCAAGAGCTCACATTCCAGTGGGGGAGACAATTAATATGGAAGGTTTCATATGCAAGAAAGGTACCATAGTCCTAAAGCTGAGATGGAAAAGTTGTTGTTAATGCCTCTTTTATGTCATTTGCATTGATAAATTCACACCAGTTTCTAATATGAACTATTTTATTAGGAAGTTGGTAGCAATAACTTTCTTTTCTGTGTTTTCAGTAGATTTGGCTGTAGTTTCTGTAAAAGTAGCTGCGGGGCTTTGTCTTCAAAGGTGTTGCTTCCTGAAATGATAGTACTCAGAATTTTGTTGATGGTTTGTTTTTCCTGAAACTTACTATCTGTCATCTCTTCCTCAGGGTATCTTGCTGCTTCAGTTGGTCTGGACACTTCCCTTGTGTGGTAGTCGGTTGAGAGTTGGTGGGCATGGCTGGCCCCTTTTCTATAAGTGTTGCTTCTTTGAATGATGTGTGGAAGAGCTGTGCTGGAAGCAAGTTTGGAGGTCAGGAGTCATGATTCCTGGGACCTTTTATCTGTTGTTGTCAATTGGTCAATAGTAATTGCTAGTGGTGAAATGATTTCTCCTCTTGAAGATGATTATGAGGGTAGACCTAGAAGAACATTTAGTATTTGGGGGGTACATTGTTATTCCCATGGATAAAGTTGAGATTGATTTGGTCAAGAAGTTGACCTCAGAAAGGAACATTCAATTAGAGCACTATTTGTTTCTTTTTTTTTTTTTATAGCACTTGAAGTTAATGAAGACTCACGAAACTTGGGAAAGTTATGTGTATTTTAGCAGAACCTCTAATTTCAATAGTTATAGAGAATAAGGAAAAAAAAAACCTCAGGAAACTCTCTCTGCCAAGGCTGATATGTACCTGCTTTGTAACTTAATATTCTAGAAAATTTGTGTGGGATGGTGAATGATTTACCAAGTGTTACACAGCCATTAAGTGTCAGAAAAAGGACTGAATCCAGGTCATTCTGACCCCAAACCCAACTATCTTTCTACTGTGCCATGCTGGGAGATACAAATGTGTCCCAAAAGACTTAGTATACCTTTAATCTTAAATAGTTTAAAGTTACACTAAGAATTTTGAAACACTCTGTAATTATATATATATATATATATATATGTATACATATCCATATATATTCATTCATTCCTCCAGTTTTCTTTATTTTCTGGGAGGGAGGAGTCTCATTATACTCATTATTGGGCTGCTTTTAGTAATATTAAATTTGTTGAGCATAGAAAACTGAAAACTGAGACCCTGCCATTAAAAAAGCAATAATGATGTCAGCAAAAACAACCCATGCCTTTTTTTAAAAACAGTTTTTTTTTTTTTTTTTTTTTTTTTTTACTTCATATAATATTTGAATGCCCTGTTTTAAATATTCGGCAATCAGAATGCTCCTTGTTTTCTAGGAACGGCCAATATAGCAGGGAGATAGTTGAAAGAGAATACAAGATATTCTCAGGCTGAGCATAATCTATTCCCTGAAGCCACTGGGCTATAGAAAACAGGTAGATTGATTAACAGCTGGTTGTTATGGTACTTTTAATCAAGTGTTTCTAAGAGTTCAGTAATAGGACAGAAGTTGGTATTTCTATACTTGGTAGTTAAAGGCCTTGGGATAAAAGTAAATTGAGTGCCTAGGAGAGACAACTTGAGATCAAAAGAGCAACTGAACAATCCTCTGTGTATGTTCCCCCACTCTCTCTCCTTACACCACTATAATGACATCGAGAGTAGGACTTTCCTATGGGTCTATAGATGTCTTAGTCCATGGCATGTGCTGTTCTTGAGCCCACAAATAGCATGCCCCCAAACTGGAAGTACTGATAAAGCTATGATGAGACAGAAATTACTATTGCTTACTTTTTGGCACTGGCTGAATTTATTCCATATTTTCCATCTCTAGAACTCCTAGGTCATAGATCTTGAGTTGGAAGAGAACTCAAAGGCTTCTTAATCCAATACCTACAATCTATATATGAGAAAACAGAGACAAAGGGCAGCAGCATGATTTGCCTAAAATAAACAAAATCAGAGGTGAGGTGGAAATTCAGTTCTTATCATTCCTGAGTCAGTATTTTCATTTCAATTATCATGGATCATAGAGTTTAGAGCCATCAGGGACTTTAACCCTAATTTAGGAGACTGGAGAAGTGGTACTCCACTAAAAACCCAGTTACAAGAGAGGATAAAATCGCTGAATGTCTTGAACTTGGAAATTCTGAGCTGCAGTGGGCTAATCTAATTGAGTGTCCACACTCTATTTTGTGTTAATATGGTAAAGGGCAGGGGATCCAGTAGCCTAAAGTTGAAAAGAATTCATGTCAAAGATCTTATACCAATCAGAGTTGAACTGGGTCAGTTGATAGCTCCTGTACTTCTAACCTGGATGAGATAGGGAAACCCAGTCCTCCTCCTCATCATAATCATGGTCTTTGTTGTCTTCATCTTCATCACAGTCACCATCATCATATTTTCTATGTCCTTCATTTTACAGATGAGGGAACAGATATCTAGAAATGTCAAGTGTCTTACTCGAAGTTACATAGATTGTAGCCAACAATTCACATTACCTTTTGGGCGATTTCTCAATTATATTTTGTAGAGCCTTAGTAAAGGAGGTTGTATTTCATCATAAAGGCTATAAGGAAGCATTGGCATTTCTCTTTTTGCTTAGGGGAATGACACGGTCAAGTTTTTATCACAAAAAGACCATTTAAGAACCTGCATAGTAGATGAATTGTAGATAAGCAAGGTTAGTATTTGAATGTGAGGTCCTTGATTATAAGAATTTTGCTTTTGCATTTATTTGTATTCCAAGCACTTAACACATTATCTGTCTGTAACATAATGAATCCTTAGTAAGTACTTGATATCTGAAAGAGGTTAGATCACTTGATAAAAAAAGGTGATGAGGATTTGTTCTAGGGTCGTTATGTGTGATTACAGAGGAGAAGACAAATTCAAGAGCTATTTTGTGGGGAGTTGACAAGATCAGCAGCTGATTTGATATGAACAGAAAGGTAGATGGAAGATTGAAGAATGAAGCTAATATAATGAGCCTGGGTAACATGAAGCATGGTAGTAACAGGAAAAGTAAAGTTGGAGAAGAGAGATTTAGAGGGCATGATGGTCAATTCCTATTCTGGACATGTTGGCTTTAAGAGAAGATGTAGACTGATATCTGTAATCAGCATAATAAGAAGAGGAATAGAAAATAAGGTGAATTTAAGTATAGCTTCAAAAGAGAAGAGAGATAGGGCCTCTTGCTATTTTTCTCACTGAATTTGTTCATTATTCAATTCTATTCTATTTCAGAAACTGACAAAGTTTTTATACCATGAGAGAAAAATGTTGCTTTGCAAAGAGTGTGAATAACTTGAAAGTCTGCATTATCCTTAAACTTATTTCATTTTAGGTTAATCTGAAAAGATCCCATCACGAAAATCAAAAGGTAAAAAAAAAATAATGAAGGTATTAGACACTTGGATGTCTCTCTAAATTCAATTGATTATGTGGCTGAGTTCTATGGGATTTTTGGCAATTTGAGGACAAGTTCAAGTCCTCATACTGTAGAACAATTTATTGCAGTGGCAGATTGCCCTAGAATGCTTACCCCAGCCCCATTCACAGAAGAATTTCACAGGAAGATCCACTAGTCAACAGATTCTGCATCATTATTGCCTCAATGTAGTCCTCAAATAGGGTGATTATTTATTTTTCAAAGATTTGTTGGACCTGGACTAATTTTTTTTGTTGCTGTTTCTGTTAGTATGGGAGGCAGATAATATGTTTGCCTTTTGATTTGGAGTATATAATCATGTCCCCCTAACTCTAAATAGCTCCTTTCATGAGTATACATTGTTTGTGTTTATATTTTGTGAACTGCATGGAAAATTTGACAATGATTAGCTCCTAAGAGTAAAAATGACATCATACATTCCTGTTCAACTGTGATTCATTCTGATGATGGGCCCACCATTTTGAAAACTGTCAGTGACAATTTTGCCAAATTTATATAAAAACCATTAGTACTACATGTTCAGACATGCAGTAAGAGGGCCCTGGAATAATGAGTACATAATGGGTACATATGTCTGTAAAAAATGTAAATTTACATTTAGTTATTTATTCCCTTTTGTATCTTTTGTCCCTAAGAGAATAATGTGCTTGACACATTAAAAAAAATGTACTGCAAATGTCACTACTGAAGAGTGAAGAATTATTCTTTGTTCCACAAAGATTTTTTTTAATACTCAGTATTGGCAGACACATTTTTCTTCATAGTTCATATAAAGCCATGTATTAAAAATAATATAGGAAAAATTTTATATATGCTATAATTAAGGCAGCATACAATTATTTATATTAGAAGTAATGACAGTTATAATTCACTATACTAATCATGAAAACTAGTTATGAAAGTCAGCATAAGTATAAGTTATTCCTGTGCTGATTCCTTGAGGAAAAACTTTATAATTCATAAGTGAACAATCTTCATATTAGTGAAATATATAGAATTAATTTAATCAAATATAATAACTATAAAGACAAATTTCCATCTTATAATAAGATAAAGATTCCTGACCAGTACCTTGATCACTAGGTGATAAATTATTTTAACATGGCTACCTATGAATCAAAGAAAAATACAACATCACCACTGGAAGACTCACATGAACTGATGCAAAATGAAGACAACAGAAACAGGAAAAGAGTATACACAATGATTAAAGCAACATAAATGGAAAGAACAATAAATAGGAAATAATACATCATGGTTTCACATGCCATTAATCTCCTTTCTCCTTTGAATGAGGAACTCCACACTGTGATTCTGTGGCTGTCCATCATGCCTGGAATTCTCTCCTTCCTCATTCCCATTAGACTGTGAATTCCTTGAGAGTAAGATCCACCCCCTCCACTTTCTATCTTTAATATTTACAAAAATGTCTGTTATATAGTATGTACTTAGTAAAAATTTATTGCCTTGTAGACTTGAGTCAAGAAAAAGCCATGAGAAGGTTGTCCCAATCTTTTTGTTGTTGGCGGTGGTGTTTTTTTGTTTGTTTGTTTGTTTGTTTCTAACAGAGTTGGGTGACTATGGGTTGGAATACTATTGAAATCCTAAGAGTACCTGGGTTTGAATGTCACTGTCCTTGGAGCACCAAGACAGTGAGACTCAAAACAGTACTTTCTGTATAACTCATACCTATGTATATGTGGAAAAATATACAATACAACATACACATGATGTGTACATATGTACATATATACAAGCTGCACTAATCTATATTGTATGTTTATTTGTACATGCATGTATGTGTGCATATGTATACCAATATACATAAAATATATATCTACATCTATATGCTCTCTCTCTTCCTCCTCTCTTTCTCTGTCCTCTCTCTGTCTCTACAAACACACACACACACACACACACCCCTACACATATATACCTATAAACATGGACATATATAATGTATGTATGGTTGTTCAGTCATTGTGTCTGAATCTTTGTGATCCCATGAACCATACTGCATACTATTTATGGGATTTTCTTGGCAAATACACTGGACTGTTTAACATTTCCTTCTTCAGGAGATTAAGGCAGACAGAGGTCACATAATTTGCCCTAGGTCACATAGTTAGTAAGTGTCTGAGGCTGGATTTGAATTCAAGTCTTCATGACTACAGGTCCAGTGACTCTCTCCATCCTCTGAGCCATATAACTGCCATTCTCTCTCTCTCTCTCTCTCTCTCTCTCTCTCTCTCTCTCTCTCTCTCTCTCTCACTCTCTCTCACACACACACACATACACCCACACACATAAACACACACAGGCTCACCAACAGTAGGCTTAGGATGTCCTATCCAAAGAGTCCAGTAAATTGGAATATCTCATGGTATTGTGCCCAGAGATCTCTTTCTGCATGTAGACTTCTATCCTAAGATTCAAAATTTTTTCCTTAGATTTCTCTGTTTTATCTTAACCTCCAACTATTTATTTTCGATGCATTTGTGATGCTTGGGCAATATGTCAGATTTCTTAATTTTTACTCTGTGAATATATCCACATCAGGGGGAAAACAAATTAAAAGTCCCCTTTCAGTGCGCCAACGATGCCTAAGCAATAGAATTATAATTGTGTTAGTAATAGGTTTGGGAAAATAACAAAAAAAATCAGGGAATTATTTTAAAAACTTAATACTGAGAAGCATCTTTCTGGCTTCTGTTTCCTTTGCTGGTTCCTTATTAGCTTCAATGCTTAATGATGTTACCTGGCTTCTTCCCAAGAAAATGAATGCTTGCTCTCTGAATTATTCGAAATATTAGCCAGATGAAACAGGGTTCTACTTAGCTGAAAGAATCCCTTCCTGTTCCCACTAAGGCTTAGCATCACTTCAGAGGGGCCCTTCTGATCTGACCTTTAATAGTATTATCCCGAAGATTTCTCGGACTGCATCAAACCAGAGCCACAGGATGCTACTGAAATGTATTGACTCACCATGCCGCATTCTTAATCAGTCTCTTGGTGCTCTGGCCTGTGGGTTTCTTTTCTTGGTAGGTGTTTGTTTGTTTGATCCCTTTGGAAAGCCAGGCAGATAGCAGGTTAAGAACTGGGCAGCCAGAAACAAGGTGCATCAGGGACAGGTAATAATGAGAGAGGATCTCAGAAAATGAGCAAATACCAGAAGGCAATCTGATGTATGGTAGAGCAAGGCAGACTTGGATAAAGTACAAGAGCTGGGACTTTTCATCAGACAGAGCCATTATTGCACTTTGATATCCAACAATGAAAAATGCAGCATGCATTTTTGCAGGCACATACAAAATTTATGATAATGTCGCTGCATTGTGAATTCCATAAAAGAATGAATTACGAGTATGCAATCACAACACCCTTAGGAGTTTGGTGGGAGTGATGATGGTGGTGCTGGTGCTGGTGGTGATGTTGGAAATAAAGCAGGCTAAAATGCCTATTGTGCCACCAAGAGAAAACTGTTCTCTCACCAGATACTCAACTGAACTGAATGTCTCATTGGTACTATGGGGCACTGACCTCCTTTGAACAGATGAAAAAGAGTTTTCCCAAACTGCCCCTTAAATGAGAATTGATCTCAGATGCAATGATGAAGTATTGACAGGTTTTCAAGCTTTGGAATGGTTCCTATTTGCAGCTGCAAGGCAGACTTTTGTATTTACGAGCACTCGGTGAGTCCTCTGACAGGTTTATTATTTGTTGGCTTTCTCCAGCATTGCACTGTAAAAATTGTTTTCAAAGAGTATTCAAAAGTGGAGCTGGCTGTCACTGTATCAAACCTAATCAATCCAACGATGTATTTCACTTCCTTGATTGATAACTGGCTCTGGTGGTTTGGCATTTCAGGGAAAGAGTGGAAAGTGAGAAGTCTCAATGGTCATTAATCCTTCCCCTCCTCCCTTCCTTCCCCACAGCCTCCCCTGGGCAACTGCTGATACCATTATCCAGATTTCTAGCTGTAGATACCAAGAATTGCAAATCTGGGCCTACTGCAAATACCCATGTTCACCAGATGTTTTCCTGTCTCATCACAGTTTACTTCAATTTAGTTTAATAAATATTTAGTAAGCTCTTACATATGCCAAGAACTGTGATAGTCACTGGATTGTAAAAAAAACAAACAAAAAAACAAATCATTCTCTCTTCCTGGATGCTTTTCTCCCCTCCAATTTAAAATTATAGTCCTCTCTCCTGGTTTTTCAATTACTTGTCTGACTCCTTTTCAGTCTCCCTTTGCTGGATCTCACCTGCTAATAGTGGGTATTCCCCAACTGTCAGTCCTGGACCCTTTTCTTGTTTTCCTTCTATATGCCATCTTGCTTTGTAATATGGCTTCTCTTGAGCTCAACTAACATCTCTATCTGGATAATTTTCATAAAGAGGTATCTAGTTCTAGTCTTTGTCCTCAGTTGCAATCCTGTATCATCAACTGCCTTTCAGACATTTTGAATTGGATGTCTTATAGGCATCAATATGTGAAAAAAGAAGTTATTAACATTAATTCCTTTATCTGATCTCCGCCTGGGCCTTCTTCTTAACTTCTCTATTATTATAGGAGTTGGATTGGACGCTACTATTTTCCCAGTTACTCGGGCCCACAATCTCAGGGTCATTCTGACTCCTCAGTCACACTCAATCCTCATATCCCATCCATCATCAAGTCTTGCCATTTTCAGTGTACAATAATTCTTGTATATGCTCCTTTCTTTCTACTCACACAGCCACCACATTTGTATGACCATCATTGCTTCTTGCCTAGACTAGTGATAGAAACTTCCAAATGTTCCTCCTGTCTCAAGCCTCTTCCCAATCCAACATATTCTCCATTTGGCTACAAAAATGATTTTCTTAGACGTCAAGGATGGGAATATCACATACACACGCACACATACATAAGACTCTTGTGGCTCCATATCACCTTTGGATGAAATGTAAAATCATCTTCAGGCTTACAAAGTCCTTCACAACCTGACCTTTATCTACCTCTGCAGTCTTCTTCCTTTTATCTCCCTTACACAGACTACAATCTACTTATACTGGCCTGCTTGCTGTTCCTCACACCTGACACCCAACTTGTCAATTGTGCCCTGAGTATTTTCCATGCCTAATATGTTCTCCTTCACCCCTGACTCATTGCTTTTTTTACTTCCCTTCCTTAAATCCCACATTTTTCATCAGTCCTTCCTTGTTCCCTACTCCTTATCTCTTTCTTCTAAGATTATATTACATTCAACACATGCACACGTGTATATATTTCATATTGTCTCCTCCAGTAGAACATGAGTTCCTTGAAAGGAGGGTCTGTACTTTTTCCTTTCTTTGTATCTGTACCATTTAATACAGCAAAAGTGCTTAATAAATGTTTCAGAAACGACCAGACACATAACAGTCAGGATTAATAAATGCTTTTTGACTGACGTGATACAATTCTCTTATCACAAAAAATTTTCCTTATTCTGGCCATTTTATTTATTTCAGAAAGTTCAAAAGTTGAATACTATCTTCCTAACTGCCTATGTGCCAGCTCTACAAGACATATAAAGAGGAGAAAAGAGAATGAGGCATAAATATAACACTGTTGATTATCAATCTACTCTTTGGTACCTAAGTCAAATGCCATTTCTTCCATTAAGCCTCCATGTATTCATGTAGTTGTTAATGACCTAGTTTTTAATTCCTCAGGTCTCAGGTTAATCTCCTCAGTATCACATTTCTTCCAAAATCGCTAATGCATCATTTTTATAGCATTTAGAATTAAAATCATCCTTGTTCTCTCTTCCTCTACTCAGCATCTACTATGCTACCTGGACCAGAGCCAGTGCTCTGGAGTAGAGGTGTCAAAATTAAAGTGCAGTGGGGCAGCAAGCCTTCACAAGAACTCTGGAGTACAGCTGGAACTAAACAGAAATATAACTGGGAAATGTTAAACAAAAGAAATTAAAATGTAATACAATACAGCTAATGTTAATTTATTATTTTCTAAGTCAATCTGTGTTTCACGGATCTGTTTTTATTTATTTTAATTTTTTGCTTTTTGCCTTTTTTGGAGGGCAATTGGGGTTAAGTAACTTGCCCAAGGTTACATGGCTAGTTTTTTTTGTGTGTGGGTGTTAAGTGTCTGAGACCAGAACCAAACTCAGGTCCTCCTGACTCCAGGGCCAGAGCTTTACTCACTGAGCCACCCAGCTGCCCTATCTGTTTTTATTTAATGTGACACAACTGCTCTAGAAGATTTGACTCTTTGTAGCTACAATACATTTGACTCAGGGCACTAATGGAGTTCTGATTTGCTGAGCTAGTTGGACTCCAGACATGTTTCCATTTACTCTCTGTCCATTTGTTTTCACATACTTTCCACTGTGTATATACGTTCCCTAATCTCTTCAACCCTCTGCCTTATCCCCAATTTACAGTTCTTGACTCATAATCAAATCAGTAATGCCATTGCTACAGAAAAAAGCTGCATCAACCTATTCTCCTATATCTCCAGTACTATCCCTGTATCTTTCCAAACCAAATAACCTTACTTGGTTACTATTTCTCTATGTCTATTCTTTTATTCATCGGAATATAAGTTCCTAAGAGGTAGGGATTAAAATAAATTTTTTGATACTTCATTTTTAATTTTTGGAATAAAAGAAGCATTTCCATAATTTAACAAATTTAAAGTTAAATATTAATTTAAAATTAATTTTTAAATTAATTTAAATTAATTAATATAAATTTAAATTTTAAAAAATGATTGCACATTAAACTGAAAATTTACTATGTACAACTTGTTATTCCTTTCAAATATATAACCAAATTATCATGTAAACTTTTTTTCTTTTTTTCTTCCCTCTTTCCCCCACCTAGGGATAGCTACCATTTGACACAAATAGGTATACACCCATATACATATATGCATATATATGTAAAATTATTCTATACAAAGTTCTTTCTCTGGATGCAGATAATATCTTTCTTCATACACGATTATGGTGAATTTGGGTATTTATAATAGACAACATAAATTATTTGCTCAAATTCATTCTTAAAACAGTATGACACAATGTCCTCTTGATTCTGCTCATTTCACTATTATTTTGTGCAAGTGTTTTTATGAACTTAGCATGTAGTACTTAATAAATATTTTTATTCATTTATACATCCATTCATCCAATCATCAATTTATTCCTTCATTATCTATTTTTGTGCCCCTTCTAGTCTATAAACTTTGTTAGAGAAAACTATATGTCTCTCCTAACACAGAGGACACTAAACCTTGTATGGTAGACATTTAATAAATGTATTTTAATACATGAATCATTCCTATTTTTCTAAAGGCACTTCTATTATACAAGAAAGAAAGAAAGAAAGAAAGAAAGAAAGAAAGAAAGAAAGAAAGAAAGAAAGAAAGGAAGGAAGGAAGAAAAAGAAAGGAAGGAAGAAAGAAAGAAAGAAAGAAAGGAAGGAAGGAAGAAAAAGAAAGTAAGGAAGAAAGGAAGGAAGAAAAGAAGGAAGGCAGAGAGAGAAAGGAAGGAAGGAAGAAAGAGAGAGAGAAAGGAAGGGAGGGAGGGAAGGAGGAAGGAAGGAAGGAAGGAAGGAAGGAAGGAAGGAAGGAAGGAAGG
>NW_027185655.1:48801314-48819535 GCF_028583685.1 Petaurus breviceps papuanus
GAAGGAAGGAAGGAAGGAAGGAAGGAAGGAAGGAAGGAAGGAAGGAATGGAAGGAGGGAGGGAGGCAGGACAGAAATAAGCAAATAAAGAAAGGAAAAGAAATAGGAAAGGAAGAAAAAAGCAAATGGAATGAAAGAAGGAAGGGAGAAAGGAAGTAAAGAGAGAAAAAGAAAAATTAGTGCTCACTAGGAAACTACCATATGTGAAGGGTTGTGCAAAGCACTTGAGATATAAATATCCAAGCAGATACAGTATCTGTCTTCAAGAACTTTATATTTCAATAGTGTCCCAGGATTGAGTATTTGACTTGGAAAGTTGCTGGGACAGTGAGTGGAGACATAGAGGGGTAGATTGACACATCCTATCAAGTGGTGGAGGTAATAAATAGTCTGAAGTATTTTACCAATACGAATTTACCTATAAGACAGTCTTTGAGGAATCCGAGTTTTGGGACACCCATAGCCCAATGAAGAGCTGTATCGTAGATATGTAGATCTTCAAGATAGTGTCAATGAGACCCTGAATACAGGAAGAAGTTTAAACTTCATCATCAAATAAATATTCTATTGGAAAAAATAGATAGCTCTCTATCATCATCATGTTCTCTGGGGAAGTTCATCACAAGAAAACTCACCATCCCAAATATTATATCAGCTTTGGTACTCATATTACATCCCTGCCCTCAGTATCTTCTGCCCATTTGCTTGCAGGACTGCAGTGTGAACCTTAAACCTCCTCCCAATGCCTCTATTTAAAGAAAACTCACAGTTTAGGAATTGCCCACTAACTGTACTCCTTGGATTTGACTCTACCATTATCATGCTCCTAGGTCGGTACCTTCCTGTCACTGCTGCTTTTCTTCTTATTTTTTGTTTCTTTTCTTTCCCAACTAGATTGTCAGCTCCTTGGGGGGAGGGGTTGTCTTTCCTTTACTTATTTGTATACTCCCTACTTATCAGAGTGCCTGGAAATAGTATGTCCTTAATAGATGCTTATTTTATTGTCTCCAATCTATTGAGAAAAAGAAATAATAGCATAAGGACATCCTGGGCTACAGAATCTTAAAGAGGTAGGTCTAAAAAGTTGGAGGTAGGTGACACAGTTCATAGAGTACTGGCCCTGGAATCAGGAGGACCTGAGTTCAAATACAGCCTCAAACACTTGACACACTTACTAGTTGAGTGACCTTGGGCAAGTCACTTAACCCCAATTGTACTGCCTTCCCCCCTCCAAAAAAAAAAAAAAGCCAAAAAGGTTGGAAATAGACCTACTATGGGGAATATATGGGTAAGAAGTAGATAGGCTAAGGAGGTTCAGAGTAGATAATTGTTCCTTAAATAGCTGAGATCACAGGTCTATTGAAGTAATGATGGTGATTTGTGAAATCACATAAAGAACCTCCTTATGAATAGGTATTTTTAGAAAAGGTAGGATGCTCGTGTAGATAATAATGGAAATGAGAAGAGAAGTCCATGTGTTGCATTGGAATCCATAAAATATTAAAATAAGTAGAGAAATGTCTGCAAAATGTTAGGTAGATGCTCTTTGAATGATTTAAAGGAGACAATGGTTAAGAGTCCCATTAGAAACACAGATTGCCAAAGTGAACTGTCCTGCCCCATGGAGGTGCTGGAATAATCCAGGGGGGGGGAAGTAGTAGTGTTGGGTGCTATTGGAGGATATTGAATAAAAATAAGGGGGTAGTGGAAGCATAAGGAAAGGAGAGACCATAAGAAAATTTTGAAAATCCTTTTTACATGTTTTATCTGTTGTGTAAAGAGTTAAAGTCATAATGATTTCATTATTTTCCAAATAAACACACAAAATGCCAGTTACAACAAATCAGTGGTCAAGTCCACCAATAAGTATTAACAAGCAAGTCTTGGCAGGTGAACATGGGGAACATTGTCAGGGAGTCCTGCACAGGTGGGAATATGTACATGTAATGACTGATTTGTAATATGATACTATACAGTTACATGATGCAATAGTATGTCATCAAAATTTTAATACAGGAAAACCCCCACAAATTTACAATAAATTATTAAATTTAAGATGTATCATTTAAATATACATATACATATATGTATATATATAACATGTTTGAAATGACTCAAATTTAAAAAAAAACATTAAAGAGATAAAGAAAGTAGATTTCCAGTAGGGGAGCACTTAGTAATTTTTTAAGGGGTCAGTGGGCCAAATAAGTTTGGAAACCTCTGCATTTGATAAAAAAAATATGAATGTTTAACAATTTGCATTTACAGAAAGAATAAGCGGATGAGATTACAGAACCAAAGTAACACTGGATTATAATATAGAAACTGACTTCTCTCTACTGGTGTTGTCCTAGATTCAGTAAACAACTTGTCTGAAAAGAAAAGAAAAGAAAAGAAAAGAAAAGAAAAGAAAAGAAAAGAAAAGAAAAGAAAAGAAAAGAAAAGAAAAGAAAAGAAAAGAAAAGAAAAGAAAAGAAAAGAAGAGAAAAGGAAAGAAAAGGAAAGAAAAGGAAAGAAAAGAGAAGAGAAGAAAGGAAAGGAAAAGAAGAGAGAAGAGAAGAGAAGAAAGGAAAGGAAAAGAAGAGAAAAGAGAAGAAAAGAAAAAAGAAGGGAAAGGAAAGGAAAGGAAAGGAAAGGAAAGGAAAGGAAAGGAAAGGAAAGGAAAGGAAAGGAAAGGAAAGGAAAGGAAAGGAAAGGAAAGGAAAGAAGAATAACATTTTCTGGATCAATTTCTCCACAAATTCTGACAGTGACCACTTCTGCTACTATTGATAATAATACTATCATGAACAACAATAACAACTCATCAGTGTATAGCCCTTTATGATTTACAATGCTGTACATGAATTAGTTCATTTCATACTCACAACCCTGTGAAGGAGGTGCAATTGACATTATTGTGGAAAGTTTTCAGATAAGGAAACTAAGGTTAATTGACTTTCTCAGGGTCATATCTAGTAAGAATATGAGTGGGGACTGGAACCCTGGTCTCCTCAAATTTAGAAGTGCCATTTAATTATTCGTCCCCCTCCGTCTGCTAATAAAATCCTTTGATACGTGGTCTTGTTAAGTCCTTGTGGAGATAAAATATAGTGAAAAGCTAAACTGTCTGTGAAGTGTATCTTCATTCATAAACAAACACCAGGAACAAACAAGCCTACTCTTCATACAACTTTAACTGCCTTGATCAAAAATGCAGAGGCTGCATTCTGAAGGGCCTTGCTCCTCCAGAGTAGCAGCTCTCCAGGGGATAGTAGGAGGAAGATATTATGCTGCAGGAGGCAACATTGCCCAGAATCTGTTCCAAGACAACTTAAGGTATATTTGCTATTATAAAAGCATGTATTCCTTTTATCTTTGCAAATATTTTAACAGTAAAGTGGCAAATATATATATATATATATCATAATATACATTATTATATCTGTGATAGATATAATGTGTATATATATATACATACATACATAAACTTCTTGGAAAAAATGAAAAAATAAATGGAGGATATTATGTTAATAGTTTGATAGCAGCAGTTAGTTGCAATGATAATTGAAAAAAAAATCTTACACTTCATCTGAGGGAATTAAAAGAGATTTGAGCCTATCTTCCAAAGTCTAAAGGAAGAAACATTGAATCAGGAGACTTTCAATCATTTTATTCTATTGTTTTTCCCTGTTCTCAGAGGCAAAAAGACCTGTGTTTAAGTCCTTCCTGTGACACATTCTAACTGTGAGACCCTGGGCCAAACCCTAAACCTCTCATCACTCTTGAAATCTTTTTAAGACTATGAGTTAAAAAAAAAAAAGTGCTTGCCTGCAATCAATAGGGGAAGAGTCCTCACTGTGGATATTCTTCTGGCAGTGAATTTACAGGTCCTATTCTTATCCCTCTGCCTGTCTGCTCTTATATGGAAAAATAATAATAGCTGGTACACCTACTATATATCAGGTACTGAGCTAAGCAAGTGTTCTGCACATATCTCCTTTGATCCTCACAATAACTCTATCAGGTAAATGCTGAATATTATTTGAATTATATATGAATTGATTTATTTGAATTTGAATTATATATTGGAAATATATATATATATTATATATGATATATTATTATCCACGTGTTATGGTTTAGAAAACTTAGAAGTTAGTTGACTTTCCCAAAGTTACCAAACTTAGAAATGTCTTTTTTGATTTGAACTCCGATCTTACTGACTCCAGACACAACACTGTTCCATCTAGAAGACCAAAGAAGAAGACTCCATGATTTAATGGAAAAAGCATCAGGTTTGGACCAGAGATCTTGGATTTGAATCCTCTGACTCTATCGGTGTGACCTTGGGTGAGTAATTCAACCTCTTTGGTACTCTATATCTTTAGCTCTAAAGTGAGGCAGCTGGACTAAATGTCCTCTAGGGTCTCTTCTAGCTCTAAATATGAGATCTTATAAGCATAAGGGAAAGTGTGCAGCTAAGGTAGTTCTCAATGTCCCTTGCTGGGACTAACAGAAGGTAGCCAAGGTATTAGGGTAAGCACCTAATTAAAAACCTGATGCCTGGAGGGACTGGGCAAGAACCCAGCTTTCAGCAGCAATAAGCAAGCAAAGAATTACAAAGGCTTCCTAGCCTGTAAATGCCAAAACAGCTTGAGGTCTTCCTCTGCCACAGCCACTAGAGGTTGCAAGGGCTATTTGGAACTTAGAATTCCAAGTGATGTTTTCTTATACCAGTGTTCACATTAGATTTCTTGTTATCGGTGCCTTGTATCTTTTTGTTTACTTTCCCCAAATTCTTCAGTTCCTTCAGATGTCCTTATTCCTGCCTATCTGGTGTCTGGACCTCCTGCTTTCTTATGTTCTCCTTTTAATCTTCCCCCAAGTGATTTGTTCTAATTGAAAATACAAGTAGGGTTTCAGAGGTATAAATTTGATGTGACAGTGCAGGGACATATTAGCCTGAAGCCAGAATCAAAAGATCCATTTTTTTCTTGAAAAATTATTTTGCACAGAAGCTGCTTCCGCTATAATCTCCAACTCCAAATGCTACAGAGAAATAAGAGAAGCCCCCAAAGGCATCCTCTTGCTCAAGAATCCGCACATCAAACATACCTATGCAAGGAATAAGGCAAATTGAATCCCGAAGAAAAGTGCCAATTGGACCAGCCACCATATTCAGTAGAATTATGTCTTACTGAGAATGAAGTTCTTCAAAGTCAACTTTCAGACTAATGCTTTTGAAAAATACTCCCAGGCAGTTATAACAGTGAATAGTGTGCCTATTCTTGTGAGGGGTAGCAGTGAATAGCTTTTTCTGCTTTCTAATAGTGGCTCAGAGGGGATTAATGAAAGGGTCAGACTTTATACAAGTGCTTTCAGTGTGTAGAGAATGGAGATGACATGGGAAAGGCAGAAAAATACTAGGAACTTGAGCAGGTAGCTTTCACACTCTGGGATTTAGTACTATTGTTGATAAAAAGAAAGTGCTGAATTGGATATTTTCAAAATCTGACTTGCTATATTCTTGTAAACATCTTAGCACAAAATGTTACCTTTGTAAGTCCTGTTAGATCTGGATCAAGGACAGCACTAAGGATCACGCAGCAAAACAATGGAGTGAGTGGGGAGTGGGAATGGATAGGTGAGGGTGGTAATGACTTGTATGATACTACAATTTAAAAACAAACAAGCAAACAAACAAAAAGTCTCTCAAGAAAGCATTGCTTTTAGGGGCGACCAGGTGGAGCAGTGAGTAAGAGCACCAGCCCCAGCGTTGGGAGACCTGGGATCAGTTCCGGCCTCAGATGCTCAGCACCCACAGAAAAATAACTGGCCGTGTAACCTTGAGCAAGTTACTTAACCCTGATTACTTTAAAAAAAAGCATTGCATTGGGTCTAATGATTCCTTCCCATTGTCTTTACTCTGATGTCTTCTGTTCTCTCTTGTTTTAACCATCCTTGCTAAGTCTTTCCTAATTTCTGCCACATTTCTTAAATTTGATTACCTCATTAGTCTAAGTTGATATTATGTCTACTTTAAGAAAAAAAAATGGCTTAGAGACCTTGCCTACTTGCTCTGGGATGATTCACTATCCCTTAATAAACCACAATCCTGAGCATGCTTCCCCCTCATGTCTCTCGAGAATAATTTCCTTTGAGAAAAAAACTGATGTGACAACTTCTGATTTTTGAACAAAGTTTGTTCTTGTCTGTCTAATTAGTTTTTAATAATCTGTTTATCCTGATTTTTCATAAATTTCTCTTTCTGTAGCCTACCATGTTCTGACTTTATAGCCCTCCCTCCACTGACAGATGCATCTCTTGTTTCCACAGTATTTGGTTCATCCTCCCTGCTTCCAGCTCACGGCCCTTCATTCAATCTGCCTAGCTCAGACGACTTCAATTTTTGATGTCTGGGTTGATAGTTTCCTTGATCAATTAAAATTCAATATATGTTAATAATGATAGTCCTTTGAGTATCTCTAACCTTAAAGGAAAGTGTTTAATTGGAATATTGATGATCATGTAAATAGGAAAAAAAATGAGTTGGTGGAGTTAGGACAAGAATGATAAATGTATTAGATACCTGAGTCCAAAAATAAGGATTGATGATACCTCAGGAATAGTATGAATGAAACTACATTTCTTTTTTGTATTATAGGTTACTAACTGAGCTAAAATTCTAAATAAAGAGCATCCAAGTGAATACTTTTCCAAGCTGATGAACATAAAGTTTGTTCCCTAGGGGAACCTAGTAAGAACTTCCTAAATCACTCTTGTGTCTTAAGGAACTGTGAGATTACCTTTTTAAGGTTAATACCTTGATAAGTAAAGTTGATATTGACGAGGATTGTGTTTTATTTGGCATCTCTTTGACAAGGTGTTAAATCACTTTTTCCAGAATTAACCTCACCCTGTGATTTTACTGGAACTTTGTAAGTTCAGTGGGACTATTAACACCTTGCCTTGTTGCTGATGTTTCAGATAGAATAAGTTTATGTGCTATGTTGAAACTGGACTTGGCTTTTAAAAGGGAGAGCAGAAACAAACATAAATGGCAGAATTAGAGAGATACTGAGAGGAGTTCCACCTGGAAAACACAATCAAGCTTTCTGTGAGCCAATCTAGGCACTTGTGTGGTTCTTGATCAAATCAGGTATTTGTAAATGACTTAGCACAGTCTGGCAGTTAATAAGTGATTGGTGCCCATAGATCCAGGAAAAGGTGTATGCCCAGAGAGAAGGCAATGGACAGAATTCCCATTAAGCATTAAGGAGTTGTAGGAATTTAAGGCAGCATTACCACAGTGAACTTTTGCTCCAATGAAGGAGTTACTGGAGGAAAAATAATATCAGCCTAAGGGTAGAGATGTGGGACACTGCTCCACCAATAAACTATACTCCTTTTCTGCAATATGTAACCATAAAGAGTTCCCTCAGACAGTGAGAAACAGAGTGATTTACTCAGTTACACAGCCAGTATGCGTCAGAGCTGAGACTCAAACAAAGTCTTTTTGAACTGTGGCTAGTTCTGATTTGAAATCAATTTTGAATGTTTTTTGTCTTTTTGGAGGGGAAGACAGGGCAATTGGGGTTAAATAACATGCCCAAGGTCACACAGGTAGTAAGTGTTAAGTGTCTGAGGTTGGATTTGAATGGTCTTCCTGACTTCAGGGTCACTACTCTATTCACTATGCTACCTAGCTGTCCTTAAAATCAGTTTTATATAAGCTATTTTTCATGAGATTCTATCAAGTGTGTATCACAGACAATACTGTCCATTGCCCAGATTTAGAAATGGAAATTAAGACAAGATAAATGGAATATCTTGCCATAGTCACAGAGTTAATAAGCATGTGAGGAAAATTTTGACCAGAGATTATTCTGTCCCCAGGACCACTCTTAATCTAATAAAACAATTTGTTAGTAATCCAAATCTAATATTATATCAAATTATTCTTTCTTTAACCTTAATAATTCATTTGGATACATTGTTGAACTCGTAAAATCCTAGTTAAAAGGAGTTGATCAGTGTTATTGTTATTTAAGGTCATTAAGATGGTCAGAAAAACAATAATCTCATCATCAAAAAGTGCAATCCAAAGGCAACATTCTGCATGCTTCTTCTTAAAACTGGAATTATGAGTGAAAATTTAATTCCCAATTTCACGCAATAAAGAGGTTCCTATTTATGTTGCGAGAACAACACACACACACACATACACACACAAATGTTAGAGAAATAGATCTTGCCCAATTAAGCCAACATACTCAATATGAGAAAAGCAAAAAAAAAAAAAAACGATCCTCAAAGTATGTGATAATCTACATTTTCTTTCTGGTCAATTTTGTATACTAATATAAATTCCTATATGCTTATCCCATCAATCAAATCAATATTAAGTGCCTACTGCCTGCCAGGCATTGTACTAAGTGACAGATATCATCAAATGATATAATTGAATTATGTAGGTATGTATTTTGGGGTTTAGTGCAAAAAGTCAGACTCTGAAGGGGTTGAACATTTATATCATAGATGAAAAAGAGGAAACAAAAGAGATTCAGACTATAGATTCACTATATTGCTATCGCCTCAGATCCTTTTCTGAGCTCATTTTGCAATTGTATAGTCTTCCAGAAGTTTTTTTTTTCTTCACTACTGGCCCAATAAGTTACAGCTCTCTTGTAATAGTTAAAAGATTGTCATCTAGAATTTTGGATATATTTATGAAAAGAGAATCAAATCCAGTGAGATAAAAATGGACAGTTGCCCAAAGGGACTGATGTGGCTTTAAAGGGAACTTATCAATCTACATAAATTTAAAGAATCAACAAACAAATAAACAAATACACAAATAAATAAATAAAAGCCTGTACAGGACAGAAAAGATTAAAAACGTGACACAATCCTCTAAAAATTGGGTCAGAAATAGTCAAACTCTGATTGCAGGGAGACTTGTGAGGAAAAGTAAATATAATACAAGTTTTCTACCTCCTTCCCTCACTTCCCTTTTCCCTCCCTACCCCTCTCTCTTTCCTTCTTCAGTCCCTCCCCCTTTTCCTTCCTTTTTTTCCTTCCTTTCTTCCTCCCTTCTTCCTTCCTTTCTTTTTTCTCCCTTTCGTCTTCCTCCATCATTTTTCATTGTTTTTTAGTTTAAGCAGAGGATCAAAGATGGAATAGACCCACTAATCAAAATGTATTCTATAATTATGTGAAAGGAGTGGAGAGGAGATAGAACTGCTAATCATATCTGAATATTCCATTTAGTTCTCAGTATCACAGTTCAGGAAGGATAGGTTTTGACTTTATATTAGAAAGAACTTCACAACAATTAGAGTTTTAACAGAATTAAAATTCATTTCATTTGAACCTCACAACAACCCTATGATGAAGGTAGTACAGTCAATATTATACTGTTTTGAATATTAGGTAAGTGAAAATCAGAAAAATTAAGTGATTTGTCCAGGATCAAATATAAAAAAAAAAGTATTAGTGGCATTGTTTCAACCTAGTTCTTCAAATACAATGTACATATCCAAGACATTGTAGTGAATTGTCTGTGGAAATAAATATACAATTTATTAAGGGACAATCTTCTGGTGCTAAGGCTCTGCCAATCATCTGGACTGTTTATTAGTGGATAAGTCTATCAGATTTCTATAGATGGTGACTCAAAGCCTTTTCTATTCTGAAGTTTGCTTTTTGGCATGCACAAGTTTTGGAAAATCAGGGTCCCTTGCACATCACAGGATATAGTAGGAAGATTTTAGAGTTACAGAAGATTTAGAAATGTTTTAAACAGATTTGTGACCTCTTCTACTGATTTGATAGATACTTTGAAGATTTATTACTTTTCCTTCCCTCAAATACATGGTTTTTTTTTTTGTTTTAATTCCTAATCTCACATCTTTTAATCAATCAATTAATCAATATTTATTAAATCGCTAATATGGGCAAGGCACATCCCTAAGTCTTGGGTAATTTAAAAAAATGATGCAAAACACAGTCCTTGTCTTCAAGAAACTTGCAATTTAATGAGGGCAGACAATAAGGAAATAAACATATACAAAGTAAGCTATATGCAAGATAAATATTAAATGATTAAAAAAGGAAAGGAACTTGAGTTGAGAGCTTGAAGAAGGCTTTCTTTAAAAAGATTGAATTTTAGATAGGAACTAAAAGAAGGCAGGAATGTTGGTAGCCAGAACAGAGGATGGAGAGCATTCTAGACAAGAAGGACAAAGAAAATGCTCAGAGCCAAGAGGTAGAGCGTCTTGTTTCTTAGAACACCCAGAAGACCAGTATCACTAGATCAAAGATTATACATTAAGCAATAAGGTATAAGAAGATTGGCAAGATAGGAGAGAGGTAGTTTACAAAAGTCTTTAATGCTAAATAGGGCATTTTGTATTTGATCTTGGAGACAATAGGAAGTCACTGAAATTTATTGAGTAAGGAAATGACCTGCACTTCAAGAAAAACACTTTAGTTGCAGAATGGAGGATGAAGTAGACTGGGGAGAGATTTGAGACACACAGATCTGCCAGAAGGCTATGGCGGTAAATTCAAGTGTGAGGTGATGAAAGCCTGCACCACCATGCTGGCAGTATCAGAGGAGAGAAGGGGGGTATATACAAAGAGATGTTACAAAGGCGAAATCAACAGGTCTTGGAAATATCTTGGTTATGGGGGGATAGTAAGGAATACAGGATGACTTCTATGTTGTGAACCTAAGCAATTGGGAGAATGTGATTGTCTTCTAGAGTAATAGGGGAGGGGGGAAGGAGGATAAAGGGAAAGATAAAGAATTCCATTTTGGACATATTGAGTTTCAGATGTCCAGTGGAAATCCATTCTGAAATGTTTAGAAGGTAGTTTTCTCCATCTCTTTCTATCTCTGTGTCTGTCTCTCTTTCTGTGTGTCTATCTCTGTATTTCTGTCACACACACTTAAACACACACACTCACACCAGTAGTTAAGTCCTTTTTATGGAATGGTAGCATGAATAATCAGATAAAGAGTTGTCCTCAGACTCAAGAAGACTGGGTTCAAGGCATACACTTGGCACAAACTAGGTTTGTGACCCTGAATTAGTCACTTAAATTCTCAATTCCTCAAGGATTCTCTTTGACTATGAATTGAAGAAGAGCTGCTTATCTACAATAGTAAAAGGTATTTCCTCACTGAGCATACCTTATATTTATCTAATCATAGTTCTGATGATCAGTTTATAAAAGGGGAGGGAGATCCTTAATTATTGTTTTGCCTATTACATGTTTGTCTATATTCCATTGATCTAAAGTTGTGTTCTAGTCTCTTTCTTTTTAAGTTTAAATTATCTTTTTAAGATACTTTTATACAGAAGTATATTTTGTTTTAAGTCTAATTCAATTTAATAAACATTTGTTCATCACTTACTATGGAAAGGAATGCTAGGTCCTAGGATATAATGGGCACATTGACAAGAGCATGATTTCATTAGTATTAGGGCCTCACAAGTGAACAAACAAACTCCTTCTATCAAAGAAGTTTGGCACCTTCTCTAAAATTTATTTTCTTACAGTCACCTAGAACATTGAAAGGGTCAATGATTTGCCCTGATTTGCATAGATAATAGGTGTCAGAGGGAAGACTTGAAACCAAGTCTACTTCACTTTAAGATCAATGCACTACCCACTATTTAAAGCTTCCTAGGATATAAATGAATATGAGATATGTCAAAATTCCTGCCTTCAAAGAGCTTATATTCTGTGGACACATGTATTATCATTATGTGTTACTACTACTACTACTACTACTACTACTACTACTACTACTACTACTACTACTACTTCTACTTTTCAAAAGAGTTACACAGTTTGTAAAACACACTGACTTACATGTTCTTATTTAATCATCACAGGAGATAAAAAAGTTGAGTGTTAGTCTACTTGACCTTCCCAATATCCTTAATAAATGGGAAAGCTAGGACTCCAATTTTCTTCTTCTAACTCCAAGTTGCTTCTAGTAATTTAGTACTTAATCTTTGCATTCTGAATTGGAAGTAGTTGCTTTTACGACCATCCTCTATTGAAATCTAGTTTTAGTTGCACATTAATCATTGAAGTCAATTTTTAGCAAACAGAAAGCAAACACAAATCTAACAATCTATTGAGGACAGTAGTTATACAGTCTAGAGTATTTTTCCAGAGTACTTGTTAGCTTAACTGACTGGTAGCAGTAACCTGAATGGAAAATCCTTGTAGGAGCATTGGATGTATAAACTAATGAAAGAATGAATCAATGAAGTGAAAAGGTATTTGTTAAGTGCTTATAATACCAGGTACTTTATTGAGCACCAGGTGGTACAAATATAAAAGCAAGATATTTGGCAATTCTAGGGAATTACATTCAAATAGGGAAGGTATACAACATACATGCAAATAGCAGCAGGGAAAAGAGTTTTGATCTATCAAGTCAGTCAAATGAAGAGTTTAATATATGGGCAGGCAAATGATACACTTCTTTCCATAGACAATTGCTTTGAGTATGCTATGACCAGAGAGAGATAGAAAAGGTAAATAGAGGAAGCTTTTCATTCTGGATATGACTATCAGATCTGTCTATACAGCTCTAACCTCTTTTCTTTCTTTTTTCTCTTTTGGATTTTTTAGAGGGGAGATGGCAGGACAATTGGGGTTAAGTGACATTCCCAAGGTCACATGTCTAGTTTTTGTGTTAAGTGTCTGAGGGTGGATTTGAATTCAAGTGCTCCTGACTCCAGATATGGTGCTCTATTCACTGTGCCACCTAGCCACTCCGTAACCTCTTTCTTAAACTCTAGTCACATAACACCCCGTTCCTACTGGACTCAACATATTAAAACATGGATACACACCAAAACCTTTACCTCTTCTAACCTTCCCTATTAATGTCAGAAACACCGCCATTTTCCCAGTTATCCATGTTCACAAACTTTATGTTGTCTTCAACTTCTTAATCATGCTCACTCCATATATGCAAACTTTTGCCAAGTCTTTAAAACATCTCCCATACATATAATTCTCTCCACTCAAACAACCACCACCCAAATACAGACCCTCATCACCTCTTGCCTAGAATATATAACAGCCTCCCTAATCCAGTCCATCCATTCCTCAACTGCCAACATGATCTTCCTAAAGTACAAATATATACTTTTCTACCTCTTACTCCATGAACTCCAGTGGTTCTTTTTCACCTTTAAGATTAAATATAAAATCCAATGTTTGAATTTTGAAGCTCTTCATAACTGAACCCTTCCTACCTTTCTTCTCTTCTTACACTCTACTTCCCTCCACATAGTTTATTCTTCAATGACACTGGCCTTTTTCCTGTTCTTACATGACTATTAATGTCCTGACTCTGTGCATTTTTTTTGACTGTCTCTCATGTGTTGAATGTTCTCTCTTGTCACCTCAACTTCCTGCTTTCCCTGTCTTCTTTCAAAACTCATCTGAAATCTCTCCTGTAAAAGGCCTTTCCTGGTACCTCTCCTACTTCTAGTGGCTTATCTTCTAAAATTTCTCATTTGCAATATGAATATATTGTGTACACATTAAAATATATCAACATACATGCATATGTGTATACATGTATGTGCATGTGTATATAGTTGTTTATAATGTTTTCATCTCCATTCGAATGTTCTTAATGATAGGGATAATATATGTTTTTTTGTTTGTTTTACCCACAACATTTAGCACAGTGACTGGAAAATATTAAGTACTTATCAAAACCTATTTACTGATTAGCCCTCTACAGACAGCAGTTGCAGATGGGGAGAAACAATACAATGGCAGAACAGATGACTGCATTGTTAGAATGCTTGTTGGGTTGTATATAAAGCATAGTTTGGCCTGGTGTTTGCCAGACGCAGTGGTCTAGTTGAGTTTCAATTCATTAATTCAATAATCAGAGACACTCAGACCCAGGATGAAATTTCCAAAACTGAGTGAATTATTTCCTCCAAATACTGAGGACATGGTTTTTGGAGGTTAGGTTCAGAGGGAACAGATCAGATGAGAAGTAACCCAGTACAACATGTATAAAACATGTTATAAGGCATACTACTATAAACTGGGTATAAAAAGACATATGCAAAATTTACCACATTCAAAGAATTTAGATTTTAAAAGGAATTATATTTAGGTGATTCAGGACAGAATTCAGCATAACAGCATGTTTTGGTATGGAGTGAAAAAAAAAAACCAACAAACTCTTATATCTTTATCACGATAAGTGGCTGGGAAAAAATAACTCTCTAAACAAACAATTTGCATGAATGAGAGAGTTCCTCTGACTTTATGGTACTATAACACAACAGATGCCTAAAATGTTTTCGGATGCCTGGAAATTAGAAAGATCTAGGAGTATGAACAGATAGCCAAAAGTTTTATCTTAGTAAATTAAATCATTGGGGCTGATCCAAATAAGGTTTTCCTGGCTCACTCTACCTGAAATTGTCAAGAAGACAGGTTTGTCTCTCCTTGTCTGATATACTGCCAAAGATTCAGTGATGTTCTTGATTTCCCAAGGTCTCTCATGTGAAATCAATCAAAAGATGCAGATTTCAAGGCAGGACAATCCATCGGAGTAGAGAGCAAATAAACTTCCTTGAGAACTGTTAGGTTTTTTACTGAAATTATTTGTTATTATGAATGTTTCCTCAATATGGAATTTCCTCTTTCTCTACATATCCTTCTAATTAGAGAAGTGGAGGGAATGATTTTCTGTTTTTGCTACCAAAAGATAACCCACCACATAATTCTGTCATAGCTATTAGAAGTTATAAATCAATTGTGATATCAAGAAAATACAAGGTCAGTTAGCTGACATCTTACAAAAATTCTAACAAGAGATAATGACAAGGTTAATATACTGAAGCCCAAATAATTTATGATAGAAAGAAAACCACAATGTGGCAATATTAAAAAAAGATTATCCAACTGGAAAAGTACATTATTCAAGATATTTTTGTACTGTAGAAAGGGAATATTTAACCCCAATATGCTATTATTTATACTTGTTAATGGTGAGATCATACAGCAAAGTTCAATGCCTTATTAACAATTAATCTTAGTTAGTTTCTAACTATAATCTGTTGATAATTGGATCAAAGAGAGTAATGGGTTCTTGAGTTTGGAAGGAACCTCAGAATTCATAGGACTATAAGATTAGAGCTAAAAGGAAACTCAGAAACAATCTAGTCCAACTGCCTTCATTTTACACTGATTTTTCTACTGCTAAATCTTCTGTATGTGTACAGGGTTCAGTCAGGCTCCTTTATTCTTAAAAGCAAACAGATAAATAAACATTTGTTTAAAAAAAAATTAGATGCTTATTCTAAGCCAGTCAAACAATGACAAACCCAACCAAATGCTTTATTTTCTAAGGACTATGATAGTTTGCAAACTTTATGTGTCTTGTACTGTGCTAAATACTTCAGAAAAAAATATTTTAAAAAATCCAGTCCCTATACTCAAGATTACATTTAAATTGGGGATGGGGGGAGGCTGGGTGTGCAGTGAATAGAACACTGGCCTTGGAGTCAGAAGGACATGAGTTCAAATCCTGGACACTTGACATACTAGCCATGTGACTTTAGGCAAGTCACACTTAACCCCAGCTGCCCTGCCTTCCCCCCTTCAAAAAAAAAAAGCAAAATTTAAGGGGTGCCTAGGTGGTGCAGTGAATATGATGGGGGGAATGGCAATAGGTTATACAGGAACTCTGATCAATATCAATGACCAGAATCCCTGCAATTCAATCTGGAAAGAATTCAATAGGCCAAAGCAAACTTGGAGTCAGGATTATAAAAGTTTATTGTTACCCTTTACAGTGGACAAGAGTTCTTAGGGAACCTGAAAACTTAAAGAAGTCACAGGTATAGTTTTAAGGAGTCAAGACAATAAATCAGATGTCAATTTTGCTAACTAGGTGAGTAAGGATGGGATTAGGGAGGAGTGAAGGAGTGGTCAGTGCTTAAAGGAGTCAAATGCCAGGCATATAGCCCATAATTCCCTGGGAAATAGCCCAAGTGTGTGGGGGGGCTACCTGGAGGTGTTTTTTTAGGCTTGAAATGTCACTAAGTCAGCTAGCAGTCAAGACTGACTGAGAAGTGCCTAGTCTGCCACCCATCAGTGTCCTGTTTGACAAGATGGATGATGGATATTGGGAACCAAGGCTAACTGAGACTCAGTATGTGTATAATTGTCTAAGGAGTTAACCTACAGATAGTGCATTGAAGGATTCATAGATGCAGCTGGCCACTATACTAGGGGGGATAACATTTGCCTAAGCTAAAATGTTTATAAATGGTTTAGTGAAGAATTCATAGGTGTAGCTTGTTATTGTTCCAAGCAAAAATCAACAGTTCATGAGTTGTTGCTGGGCAGAGTGCTGGCAGTGGGAAGGGGCAGAGAAAATGCTCTGAGGCTGGGAGGGGGGCGGGGCACGATTTTACAGACTAGTTTTACAGATTTATTTTTCAAACTGATGTTACAAACTGATATTACAAGCATAGATCTCAAACACCCCATCAAACAGAGCACCAGTGCTGTTAGTCAGAAGGTACTAAGTTCAAATCTGACCTCAGACACTTAATACAAAAAATAGTCATGTGACCTTGGGCAAATCACTTAACCCCAATTGCCCTGACTTTCTCCCTCCAAAAACAAACCAATAAAACATTGGGAGAGGGAGGAGATAATAAAAATATAAAAGAGGCTGCAAATGGTGGCATATTTATGGGCATATCCAAAAAAAGAGACAAACAGAGAAAGGGAGAACTCATCAATGGGAGAAGGTACCACAGGCTCAGAGGAAAAAGGCAGATGAAGAATGGTCACAAAGTCTGGAAAGGGAATTTTGGCTGGTCTGGGTCATTTCTTCAAAATGTGTGTTTTAGGAAGAAGTCACCAATGGGAGGAAATAACCTATATACAAAAAAAGATATTCTTAAAGCAAAGGATTAAAAGTGACTGGGAAAAGCTGCTTGGAGAAAGAGATAAGTAGATAAAACCAGCAAGTAAGCTAACAGAAAAATTACAAGAAAAATGACACACTAAAAATACTCATTTGTCTAAACCCGTAAGTTATTGTCCAATCTCTTATTCATCTTCTCCTTCTTACGATTAAACCTTGAAGAGTGAGTAGTCTACATATCCTCTTTGGTTCTGCTTTCCAATGTCAATTCACTCCTTAGTTTCTTCTATTATCTTCCCCATTCTTTAAACTGTTTTAAGTGCAGGGATTGTGCTGGTTTTATAGTGTCTTAGTATTTGTTGAGAGGACTCATCTTGGTGATGGACTCAGGCTATAGATTGAAGTATGTGCTTCATAAAAATTTTGTTTTCAAATTTAAAATCTTCAAAAAAAATAAAAAAAAATTGTTTTGCTTGAGTGTGCATTTTGCTCACAACTCTTTCATTTCTTTTTCTTTTCAATGGAGACAGGAGTAAGGGGAAGAGAACATGGATTTTATTTGTTTGAAAAAAAATCTGAATTTAAAATGTTTATTGAAGTTATTCCAAAATTTTCCATATTATTATTTCCATCCATGTTGCTTCTTGCAACAGCACAAAATGATACTATTCCCTCTCCTAGACAACATTTTTTCAAATATTTAAGAAATCTTGTTTGATAAAAATAAAAAAAAAATTAAAAAAATCCTCAGTTCCTTCACTTATATCCTGTAGTAGAAAGATATTCTGTGCCATGACCATCTCTCCTACTTTTCCTATGAAACATTATCATCATTTGTGTTTTGGAGAAATTCCAATATAATCTTACAAAGGTTGTTGTTATTGTAGGTCTAATTCATATTAACAATGTAATAAGGGGTATAGTACAATATGGATCTTTCCTCTTCCTTCATTACTGAACAAAGGAAAACTGTCTTTGAAAGGCTCTAAAGTGACCATTGTTTAATCATTCATCTTTTGAATAAAAAGACTCATTGATTTGTTTCATTCCTCAATATGTTATTTCTCCTTGGAAAATGGACTTAGTTAATCCAAAATATCCCACAAATCCTCCCCAACACTTGCAAAAGGTTTAGGTGATAAAAAAAAAAAAAGAAAAAAAAGGGGCCGCTAGGTGGCACAGTGAGTAAAGCACGAGCCCAGGAGTCAGGAGGACCTGAGTTCCATTCTGAACTCAGATACTTAGCACACACACACACACACACACACACACACACACACACACACACACAC
>NW_027185655.1:48819545-48836691 GCF_028583685.1 Petaurus breviceps papuanus
ACACACACACACACACACACACACACACACACACACACACACACACAAACACTAGCTGTGTAACCTTGGGCAAGTTACTTAACCCTAATTGCCCTCCAAAAGGCAAAAAAAAAAAAAGGTTTAGGTGATGTAATGGAACCTACTGTCTGCAAATTTTGACTTTTTTGCTCACTATATTGCTATGTCACTTTAGACAAATTGGTTCCCTACTGATCTTAACCTTTTCTGATTCTAAGTGTAGCTCTCTCTATGTACAAAGATCCAAGAAAACAAGCCTCCTTCCCTGCAGGTTTTGAAATGATTCTTAAATTTAATCAAATATAGCTAAATCATGATTAGTGAGAAGAAAGAAGATGTTGTATTCAAATTCACACTATTACAGTAAGAATTATGTAAAATATTTTAATTGAATCCACACCAGTAGAAATATGCAGCACCATTTCAAATATCACTACTAGTCTATTAGAGGAGATTTACTATTTGCATTCACTTGCAAGACTATATATCACCCTCCTAATTTCATTGGTTCTCTTTGAGAAAGAAGGAAAAACAACAATCTGTGAGTAGTAATAGCTGCCTTAAGGGATTGCAACTTGCTAATTCCAGTTGGACAAGGCCCCTTCCTTTCCTTCCTTCCTTCCTTCCTTCCTTCCTTCCTTCCTTCCTTCCTTCCTTCCTTCCTTCCTTCCTTCCTTCCTTCCTTCCTTCTTTCCTACTATGGGAAAAAATGGGAGGAATTTTGTTTCCACATAATTAAAAGTGCTCCTGTCTTTGATAGCAGATTGTGGGTCAGAGGTTACTGGTTCTAATCACAGCTGTGATCTAGCAGGGCCAGGCTTCTGATCAGGTAGGGGGTTAGAGGCTTGTACCCATGTTTCCTAAGGTATGTGAGGAGAGCATGACATGGGCACTTCAGGAGGCAGCACTTAGCCAATGGAGAACAAGGCAAGAAATTCTAATGGAAGCAGTATAAAAGGGCTCACATTGATCTGAGTCAGTATTCTCCATTAAGGGAGCTACCCATTTATTCAGAAAGAATAAATGTAAAAGAAATGTAATGAAAATCCTTCTGACTTTCCAATGAATAGCATTTATTCCTAGACTAATCATGCTTATAACACCACTCTCCCTCCCTTCTTTCCCTCCATCCACATGGGGAATCATAACATGTGGATGCTCTGTCCAAAAGAATATGCATTACGGTTGCTGAAACCTTGCAAAACATCTTGGAGTTTGGGGGCTTGTTTATTTTTATTCTTTCCTACTTATGTATTCCATCATTTAAAAAAAAAACAGGGACAATAAATTATTTGTCCCATTTACTTTCATTTACGATTTCTTGAAATAGAGCTCTTGAAAATCAGGCATTGATAAAGCCCATTGAAGATTTAAATGGAATTACTTGACCATGCCTTAAATTCCAATCACTCTGGCTCTCACTTATTAGCCAATGATAGGTTCCAGCCCAAGCTTCACTTAGTCATTGTTTGGGTTTTGATGACTCAGAGTGAGTGTAAGTAGCAATTGTGTTTGTTCTGGCCAGAAACCCTTGAGGGTCTTTCCCTGGCCATCTTTTATCTCATTTATTATCTTAAATCACTGAATGGGTGTGGCCTCAGACAAACTGAGACCTGGAAAGACCTTAGCTTAAAAAGGCCAAGGTCTTCCACTTCATCTGGGGTCATATCTAGTCACCCTGACCAATGTCTTGCCATTAGATTCAGATAACCCTGAAGGAGAAAGTGAGGCTGATGACTTTTCACAGCCCTGCCTCACTTAAATCTAATGGACTTGCAACTCAAGACATCAATTACTGGTAATATTGGTCTTCTTGAAGAATGAAGAACAAACAGCAATGAACAATTTGCACTGCCAGACTGTAAGACTGATAATACTGGCACACAGGAGGGCTGCTAGTATAGGTTCACTCTTGATCTGGTTTAACAGGAAGACAACTTCAGAGGTGTTAATAATCTGACTTTATTCTAGTCTAGTTTTCTCATAAGAGGCTTGCTGATAAACCAACTACTATAGCATTCCATAATCATCCTTCTCACAGGGTCCAGTGAGAAGGGGGAGGCAACTACCCCTGCATCTCACATATTGTTGGGGTCAATTGAGATACACACAGCTTTTGCACTCTTCTAAATCCCCTCAAGGCTAAATGGGGGCCAGTTGAAGCAAATACTGATTCCCCCAAGACTTTATTGGGATTGATCTAGGTACACACAACATTCCAGCTTGTGCAGTCAATCCTAAGGGTCCCCCACCACTCACCAGTGCCCATCTGCTTTACAGGGTAACAGACAAAGAAGCCATCTTGACAGCAATAGCCTCACAAGTTTACATCACTTCATCCCTATATCTCACTGTGCAGTCTCAGTAGATATTTGCAATTTAAGCCCAAAAGTTTATATTATTTATGACTATATAATGTTGTGCAAGTGTGGTGGAGATATTTTTAATCATAATTGTGAGAACTCATATCTAATACCAAGGAACATTGCAAATGTTATGGTTATGGATCCTGGGAAACTGGCCTCAAAGAAAGAATAAAAAAAATTAACTTTACATACACTAAAATCCACCTTATTACACAGGCAACAGCTGAAGTTTCAGAGAAGAAATCTAAATACCAGAGGGTGATTGTGAGTCAATTTCAGTAATAGTTACCTCTAGCTTGATTTCTGGCATATTTTAAAAAAATATTTTATTTATTTATTTGCCAACTTCATACACTCATTTGAAGCCTGCTCTAATTGACTTATACAACTGAGGTGCCCCTCCTCATGAGTGATTTATTTTGCTTTTTTTTTTTTTTCAAAGTGCCATGGGAAGTTTGGAAAAGAGACAATACACTTACCTTGTACAAACTAAAAGTAACTAGCCACTCATATTTTGTAGACTTTCTTGATTTGTGATTGTTTTCATAAAAGAGGCAGAAAACAGTTCTAGGGATACATCTACTATATTTGTTTCCAAATGATCCTCTGAGGCTTATAAAAATCTAATACTCTTCACTTTTCTTCTCTTGAATCAAGACCTCAGGTCAGCTCAGCTAAAGAAATATATATTTCAACTCTAAATGGGGAATTTCCTTTCCCTCTTGGTTCTATTTCCACATATCAATTTAAATGCTACACCCAGCTTAGTGATTTGTTGACCAACAGGTTTTATAAAAATACTAACTGCTAGGAAGTGAAAATGAGCAGTTTTAATTTAAGTCCCCAGCTTTAATTTGAAATATCCAGAATAGGGCAATTAACAGTACAAAATTCAGAAATTAACTAATGCTAGTGAAATTAGCTTTTCCTGTGAGTGGAGGAGAGGGAGAGAAAGAAGAAGGAACAGATTTCACCATCTTTCTTTCTTGCCAATTCCAGGTCAGCTCAGGACACATATGGGATACCTATCTGCCACACCTTCTCATTCCTAATCCTTACCAAATGGTTTCCAAGTGTTATTGGCCCCAATTTCTTCTCCATGTTAGAATTGTACCACCCACCATGGCCTCAGTACATTCTCTTTCTTGAAAAGATTTCCCATTTCCTCTTCCCACAAATCCTTTCAAGATCAAGGGTAAATCGAAGTTATCAAGTTTCATTGATAAAGATCTCATTTCCAAGATATATAAAGAATTAATTCAAATTTATTTCCAAAACAGCTATTCTTCAATTGCTAAATTATTAAAAAATATATGAACAGGAAGTTCTTTAGGGGAGATATCTAACCTATCAAGTACCATTAAAATAAAAGCCTCAGCATCAATAAGAATTAGAGAAATGCCAATTAAATTAGCTCAGGATTCTATCTCATGCACACCAGATATACAAAGTTGATAAATAATGAAAAAGACAAATGTTAGAGAGGCTGTGTGAGGAAAAAAAATATTATGTCAATATTATATTGGTTAAGCTATGAATTGGTCCCACCATTTCAGAAAGCAATTTGACCTATTCTTCAAAAATCACTAAACTGTGTATACTCTTCAACCCAAAGATATCTTTTAATCTGGGAATAGTTATTTCTATTATGAAACTCAAAAAAGGGAAATAATAATAATAACAATAATAAACCCATGCACAATTAGAATGGATGACTGCAACAGAAATTTCCTCAGAAATGTTCTCGTTCTAGGAAAATATATATATATATATTTGAAAGGGGTTTGGGGACTGAGCTAGTTTAACCTTCTTATTTTACCAATAGGAGAAATAATGGCCAGGGAAATTAAATAATTTCTAAGTCCATAGAGGCAATGAACAGAAAGGTCAGATAGGAATCCAGGTAGGTTTGATGTCAGAACCTCTGCTTTTTTCATTATTCCATGCTATCTCAACTATATTACTATTTTTTTTAATTTTTGCCTCATTATAGCACTGAGCATTTCAGTGTCAGAAGATCCAGAACTTGAAAACAAACAAAATGGGCAGTACATCATTTATCATGTTAGAAGTAAGTCAATTATACAATGGCCAGGTCAATAAGTTTGGCATAGGTCTTCCGTATCTGACAAACCTGTCTATGCCCAATAGGATTTCCTCTTCCAGGAAATTTCAGGTGCCCATCTCTTTTCTGATCAAAGAAATTCACTGTGCTGTCTTTATATAATGAACAGCTATGTTCTGTTACTGGACTTCCTGGTACTAACATAATCTGATTTTGAATTAATAATGGAATTGAGGCACATGTCCTCCATGAAAGCTTTTAAAGTGATATCAGTTGGCACAAGGAAATGACAATAAAAATCCTCTTTTCAGGAGCAACCTACAGAAGTGGCAGCTTTGGAAAGGAAGTAAATAGCTACAAATGTTATGTATTTCACTCTGTGTTAAATAGTTAGAACTTCTTTCAATCTATGTCCCCTCTTCTCACAAGCATGTTACAATAATTAATCTTCTCCACAAGCAACACTTTTCTTAGTTTAACAAGTAATTTTCTAATGTTTAAAACTGTCAGTCAGTCAGAAAGAAAGAAAGAAAGAAAGAAAGAAAGAAAGAAAGAAAGAAAGAAAGAAAGAAAGAAAGAAAGAAGAAAGGAAGAAAGAAAGGAAGAGAGAAAGAAAGGAAGAAAGAAAGAAAAAGAAAGGGAGAAGGTTGAATAGGCATTCTTCCTTCCTCCCAAACATTATTCAAAGATGATAGAAAGTGAAATCCAATAAAGGATTGACATAAAGGATTCCAATAATAGGAATAGGGGAGGGACAAATTAGTTTTGCAATAATGCCATTTACCTATATTTCCAGACAGAGTATGGGTCCAGATATTGCTGTGACTATGACATCTTTGGAACAATATACAATGTATTTTCTAACACTTGCCTCAATACTGAGTAAATTGACTTTTTAAAAGTTTATTGTTTTGTACTGTTTTTGTATATCCTGCATGTAGCACATTGTCTGACATATGGAAGAATATTTAATAAATGCTTCTTGATTGGTTGATTGACTTACTAATTACCATAATGTTTTCCTTTCTGCCTTAATATGACTGTGAAGAGATTAGATCTGGAGTGTATTTTTTCCCAGTGTTTAATACCACATTTATATTAGCAAGTTGAGACAGTACAGAGAAGGATGAATAATTGAAAGATGGGATTTGATTCAATCCATAGATGGATGGGTGGAAAAACTAGAGATGTTAACACTTTGAGAAAAGTTTTAAGCATATAAATGATTGCTGGCATTAAATACTTTTTTTTGAAAGTTTGATATGTGGAAGGTTATATGAAGTTCCAAACTATACAAAACAGAAAAGTAGTAATGTACAGAATTCCTGCAGAGGTATATATGTATATATATATATAAATTCCCCTATCACTTAGAACATTAATACTGTCTCTAACAGAAATTAGTTACTTTGAAGGCATTTCTCTATGCCTTTACCCATCATTGTCAGAAGCTATTGTAAATCCAAGCATGAGCAGCTTTCCAGAGGACTGCTGCTGTGAACAGTTTTAAGGTTCTCATCACATAGTATAGAGAACTACTTATTTATTCAGCAGTAAATTAAAGCAAAACATTCACAGAAACCAAAGTATAGCATTCACAATGTTAAGACATAACAACTTATCACTAAATTGGCCACATAGTTTTAAACAAAAGGTATCATACAGTAAGTCCTTAACTGAATCATCCTTAAGGAGCAAGCCTCCTTAAGGGATACAAAGTACAAAGGTCAAATTTTTCCACCCCTAGGTCACATTGTCTTTATCTATCAGTCAAAACGTGTTCTTTCTTCTTGATTGGATATTACTTTCATATCATCCTTAAGAGGTTCAAGGTACAGAGTACAAAGTTTTCTCACCCCTAGGTCACAGTAAATCATGATCTTCTCAGTCAGCTCTAAGAAGCAAGGAGAGGTTTTTTCATCTTGATTCAAGGCTGGTGCTCAGATTCCATGGTCCTTCTTCCATGGGTCCAGTTGGTGCCTGAATCTACCCAATCATCAGCTGGATTCACAGGTGAGCAGCTCTCAGCTCCCAGCTCCTCCTAGAACTCCTTATCCAGTGCCTTGTCCAGTTCCATACTGAAGCTCACAGTATCCAGTCCACCTCAAGTCCTTCACAGTTTCTGTTTCTGGGAAGACAAAGCTTAACAGAGCCACAATAACATTCATGAACATTGCCGGCACCATCATCAATTCACTATCTGCCTGTGAAATCAGCAGAGACCCACCAACAAAGTCTGAGAACTCAACACACATTATCAGTATGGTCCTAGGACCTCTGAAAGCCTCCAGGACTTCTCTAAACAGACAACAATGTGAGGCAGAGCCAAGATGCTGCTGTAAAAGCAGGAAAACTCTGTGAACTCCCCCTCTAAACCACCTCAAATACCTGGTGGCCCTGACCAGCTGCAGCTGGATGGACTTTGGGAGAGTGGATCACCAGCACCTGCAGCAGTTAACAGAATTATTAACCCATAAATGTCAAAGCCAAAGTAAAAGGTCAGTGTGGACTTGGGAACTGGGGGATCAAGGGTGAGATTTGGCCTCTGCCCTGGAGGGAAAAGTTGCTGAGGCATTCAGTGCTGCAGCCACTACCACATGGCTGCTTCAGAGCTCCTGGCCTGCAGATTGTAGGGGAACCAAGCAACCATTCTGAGGAGTAATCGCTCTTGCTTTAACCTGCTTAGATCTTGATTGCTGTCTTGGGTGGAGGTCCTGGGGTGTGTGACCAGGTGCCAGAGCCTGTGGAGGCTTCAGAGAGGGCACTCAACTAATAGCTCCGGCAGGTGAGAAAACCCCAGTAATTGGGACAAAGCTCTCCTCTCTGGAAGCAGAGTTCTACTGTGGCAAAAAGCTCAAAAGTCAAGTAATTGAGTCACAACAAGAGCAAGCAAAGGAAGCAAAGCAAGCACAGCAATCCAACTTTAGACTCCATTTTTGGCAACAAAAAGGATCAAAGTATGGAACTGCAGGAAGACAATTGAGTCAGAATTCCATACCAAAAGTTACCAAGAAAAATATGAATGAGTTACAGGCCAGAGAGGAGCTTAAGAAGGATTAAAAAAAAAAGAAAAGTGGAGGAAAAATTTGGAAGAGAAAAGAGAATGATACAAGAAAATCCTGAAAAGCCAGTCAGCAACCTGACTGAACAAAATGACACCTTAAAAAATAGACTAACTCAAGTGTCAAAAGAGGCCCAAAAAGCCAATGAGGAGAAGAATGTCATAAAAAGACGAATTTTCCAGATGAAAAAAAGGATCTCAAAAGCTCATTGAAGAGAATAATTCCTTCAGAATTAGATTGGAGGAAATGGAAGCTAGTGACTTTATGAGAAATAGAAGGCATTGTGAAATACCTCATTGGAAAAACCACTGACCTGGAAAATAGGTCCAGGAGAGAGAATTTAAAAATTATTGGACTACCTGAAAGCCATGATCAAGAAAAAAGAATCTAGAAATAATCTTTTAAGGAATTCTCAAGGAAAATTTCCCTGATGTTTTAGAACCAGAGGGCAAAATAGAGGTTGAAAGAATCCACTGATCACCTCTTGAAAAAAATCTCAAAAAGAAAACTCCTGAGAATATTATAGTCAGGTTCCATAATTCCCAGGAGAAAATATTACAAGCAGCCAAGAGGAAACAATTTGAATATGGTGGAAACACAATCAGCATAACACAGGATCTGGCAGCTTCTACAATGAGGGATTGAGGGGCATGGAATATCATATTCTGAAGGTCAAAGGAGCTAAGATTATAAACAAGAATCACCTACCCAGTAAAACTGAGGATCATGTTTCAGGAGAAAATATGGTCATTTAATGGAATACAGGACTTTGAAGCATTCATGGTGAAAAAACCAGAGTTGAATAGAAAATTGACATCAGATACATGAAGCAAGAGAAGCATGAGAAGGTAAACAGGGAAAAGAAACCATAAGGAGCTTATCAAAGTCTAACAATTTACATTCCTACATGGAAAAACAATAATTGTAACTTATAAAACATTTCTCAGTATGAGGATAGGTGAAGGGAATATGAATGTGTGTGTGTGTATATATATGTCTATATAGGAGGGTATATGAGTGTATGAATAACATATGTGAGTGTGTGTATATATGTGTACAGGTATACATAGACAGAGGGCACAGGATCAATTTAATAGGAAGGGATGATAAATGAAAGGTGAAATAGAGAAGTGAGAGAGGAATATAATGAGATAGAGAGAGAAAGAATGGGTAAATTATCTCATATATAAGAGGCAACGGAAAACTGTTACAATGGAGGGGAAGAACAGGAAAGCAAAAGGGAATGAGTCACCCTTACTCTCATTGAATTTGGCTTAGGAAGGGAATGACATACATACTAAATAGGTTATCTTTCCCTACATGACAGTAGGGGTGAAGGGGATGAGAGCAGGGATGATGGAGGGGAGGCCAATTTTAGGGGGAGGGTAGTTAGAAGCACACACTTTTCAAAAGGGACAGGGTCAAAGTAGAGAATAGAACTAGTGGGGGTGGCATAGGATGGAGGTAAATATAGTCAGTCTATCACAATATGTCCACTATGGAAATGTTTTCCATAGCTACACACCTACAACCTATATTGAATTGCTAATCTTCCCAGTAAGGGTGGGTGATGAGTTAGTAAGGGAAAGAAGCTGGAAATCAAAATGTTGGTAACTAAATTTCAGTGGCACATCAGTAGAAAAATCTTTCCTATCCATATCCTAAACACAGGTGAGAAAAATACACAAGAGAATCAGAAAAAGCCCTATTTCTTGAGGGTCTCTGTTAAGCACGAGAAAGGACAAAATTACTGAAAGAGTATCGGACACTTGGTTAATAAAAACAATTATCTGACTGAAAAAAAACAAAACAAAACAGAAAACAAGAAAATTCTTTAAGGGTTTCTAGTAAAGTCCCAGAGCTTCTGTACAAAGTATCAGAAATGAAAATCAATACAGATAGAACAGACAAACAGTGTGGGTCTCCACAACCAATCCCCTTCTCAGTTCTGCTCTCTCTCAGCTTGGGCTTCTTCTTATATATGGTCATTAGCTCCTCCCTGTTCCTCCCCTTCCTGTTGCTTCAGCAAGTTCCTCCCCCTGTGGGTTTCACAAATTCTGTTTCTTAACAAAGACTTCATACAAGCAGGGCAAGACTCAAAAGAAATTTTAACTGAAACTAAATACCTGAAACAAGGTGCTAAGTACTTCTTTACTTGCCATTACAGCTGTCTGAAGCATTACTATGCATCTGGTCAGTCAACAAAGTAGAAATCAGAGTCTAATATATCATCAACATCATCATCATCATCATGATTTACTGGCCTAATCTTGACAGACAGTTCAACTAGCTAGTGATAAGGGATACAGGAGCATTAGATGACACTGGATTTTCTTTTCTTTTTCTATACCAATTCAGTGTGAAAGGATGAAAAATGTTGCTTGTCTAAAACATCTTGGAACAGGTAGGTGATACAGTGGATAGAATGCTGTGCCTGGAATCAGGAAGACTCTCCTTCCTGAGTTCAAATCTGTCCCCAGAAACATACTAGCTGGGTCACCCTGGGTGAGTTATTTAACCCTATTTGCCTTAATTTTTCCATCTGTAAAGTGAGTTGGAGAAGGGAATGGCAAGCCACTCCAATGTCTTTGCCCAGAAACCCCCAAATAGGGTCATGAAGAGTTGGACACAATTAAAATGACTGAAGAACAAAAACTTTCAAAATAAATGCATTTTTCATTGTTCTATTATGTTCAATTCCATTAGGAACACTAAATACTGAAAAACAACATACCTATGAAAGGGTATTTTTTTTAAATATTTTTTTTTCAATCACATATAAAACAATGCCTAAAATTCACCTAAAAATTTTGAATTCCAAATTCTTTCCCACCCTTTCTTCCTCCTTAAGAAGGCAGGAAATTTGACAGAGTTTATACATAAGCACTCATGCAAAACTTATTTCTATATTAGTCAGGTTATGAAAGAAAATATCGGACCCACCCCGGCCTGCAATAAGAATGCAAAGAAAAGTAAAGTAAAAAAAAAAAGGATTCTTTGATCCGCAAAACAAGTTCCATCAACTCCAACCCCACCCACCCCCGCTCCCCCACCCCTGCCTCCCTGGAGTTTGAAAGTATTTTTCATTATGAGTCCTTTGGAATTGTCTTAGATTATTGTATCATATAAAACAGCTCAGTCATTCAGTTAGTCTTCATGCATTATTGACTGTGTATGGTGTTCTCTTGGATCTGTTCTCTTCACTTTGCCTCTGATCATGTAACTCTTTCCATGTTTTGTTTGTTTTGTTTTTCTGAAAGCATTCTGCTCATCATTTCCATTCATTTTTCCTTCCTTCTTTCCTTCCTTCCTTCCTTCCTTCCTTCCTTCCTTCCTTCCTTCCTTCCTTCCTTCCTTCCTTCCTTCCTCCCTCCCTCCCTACCTCCCTCCCTTCCTTCCTTCTCCTTTCCTTCTTTCTTTCTTTCCTTCCTTCTTTCCTTTCTTCCTCTCCCTCTCTTTTTGCTCAATAGTGTTCTATCAGTCATATACAACAACTTGTTCAGCCATTCCCCAAATGATGGGCAATTCTTTAATTTCCTATTCTATGTCCCACAAAAAAGTTGATATACACTAATTTATATGTATACATACATACATACACACACACACACACACACACACACACACACATATATATATATATATGATATTGAGGTCCTTTTCATTGTCCTTTTTTTAAAATAATCACTTTGGAATATAGACCTAGTAGTGGTATTGCTGGGTATGCACAGTTTTTATACAGGTATGGCCAATTTTATAGCCCTTTGGACAGAGTTCCTAATTGCTCTCCAGAATGTTAGATTAATACATAACTACACTAGGAGTCATTAATGTCCCCATTTTCCCACATCTCCATCAATATTTTTCATTTTCCTTTTCTGTCATATTAGTCAATCTAATAGGTGTGAGGTGCCACATCAGAGTTGTTTTAATTTTCATTTCTCTACTCAATAATGATTTAGAGCATTTTTTTCATATTACTATAGATAGGTTTGATTTCTTCATCTGAAAATAGCACCTTCATTATTGTTTATTTGTAATTTGGTTGCTATGATTCTTCAGCTTTACTGTGTACATATTTCTTGTTTGTTGAGTATGTGTGTGTGCATGTGTATGTGTGTGTATGCGTGCATTTGAGCAGTGATGCCCTCTGATATGTATCCTCAGCTGTAAGGCTTGCCTGAAGCATTTTACAAATGCTAATAGATCAGTCCAGTGCTGTTATTCACAGGGAATGCATTTTTTTTTATTTTGCTGTTTTAATTTAGCTTCTTTTCTTTTCCTTCTGTGATTAAATTCACTCCTTAGTATGTCACACACTCGGAGTAGCTGAATTAACTCTTTATATATATGTAATTTTTAAATTAAATTTTATGTTTATTTTTAGTTTACATCATTCATTTCTCCACTATATTGAGTTTCAAATTTTCTCCCTGTCTTTCCCCAACCCACCACCCCAAAACAGCGATCCCACTGTATGCCCCTCCCCCCATCTGCTTTACCCTATATCCTCCACAATCTCCCCTTAAACTTTCCAGTAGGGCAAGATGGATCTCTATACCCCAGTGCCTGTATATCTCATTTCCCAGTTGAATGTAAATAATAATAATAATAATATTTTTTAAACATTCGATTTAAAAACTTTGAATTCCAGATTCTTTCCCTTCCTCCCTCATCACCCACCCTTACTGGGAAAATAAGCAATTCAATATTGGTTGTACACGTGTAGCTACGTGAAACATTTCCATAGTGAGTATATTGTGAAAGACTGACTAGGTTTTCCTCCATCCTAACCCGGTCCCCACTTGTTCTATTCTCTACTTTGACCCTGTCCCTTTTCAAAAGTGTGTGCTTTCAACTTCCCTCCCCCCCCACTTGCCCTCCCATAAATCATCCTCCCTCTCATCTCCTTCTCCCCTAAACTCCTGCAAGGTGAGATAACCTATTTAGTGTGTGTTTCATACCCTCCCTAAACCAAAATCAATAAGAGTAAGTTTGACTCTCCTTTTTGCCTACCTGTTCTTCCCTTCCATTGTAACAGTTTCCCCTTGCCTCTTTTATATGAGATAACTTATCCCATTCTGTCACTTATCCTACTCTGTCTCCCCCAATCCCCTCTTATTATATTCCTCTCTCACCTCTCAATTTCACCTTTTAAGTATCATCATTTCCTGTTCAATTGGTCCTGTGTACTCTATGTATACCTGTACACATATATACACACACTCACATATGTATTCATGTGCCCATATAACATCCTACATAGACATATATATATGTATACACACACACATATATATACATATATGTATGTATAGATACATTTATATTACCTTCAACTATTCTTATACTGAGAAAAGTTTCATAAGTTACAATTTTCTTTTTTCCATATAGGAATGTTAATAGTTTGACTTTAATAAACGCCTTATGATTTCCTTTCCCTGTTTATCTTCTCATGCTCCTCTTGCTTCTTGTATCTGAATGTCAGATTTTCTATTTAACTTTGTTTTTTTTTCATCAAGAATGCTTGAAAGTTCTCTATTTCATTGAATAACCATATTTTCCCCTGAAACATGATCTTCAGTTTTTCTGGGTAGGTGATTCTTGGTTTTAATCCCAGCTCTTTTGACCTCTGGAATATCATATTCCAAGCCCTTCAATCCTGCAATGTAGAAGCTGCCAGATCCTCTATTATCCTGATTGTGTTTCCACAATATTCAAATTGTTTCTTCTTGGCTACTTGTAATATTTTCTCCTTGACCTGGGAATTCTGGAACCTGACTATAATATTTCTAGGAGTTTTCTTTTTGGGACCTTTTTCAAGAGATGATCAATGGATCCTTTCAACCTCTCTTTTGCCCTCTGGTTCTAAAACAACAGGGCAATTTTCCTTGAGAATTCTTTGAAATGATTTCTAGGTTCTTTTTTTTTTTCATCATGGCTTCCAGGTAGTCCAATAATTTTTAATTCTCTCTCCTGGACATCTTTTTCAGGTCAGTGGTTTTTCCAATGAGATATATAACATTGCCTTCTATTTTTTCACTTGTTTGGATCCATTTAATAGTATCCTTTATTTCTCATAAAGTCAGTTACTTCCATTTGCTCCAATCTAATTTTGAAGGAATTATTCTGTTCAGTGAGCTTTTGAGATTCTTTTTACATCTGGCAAATTCGTCTTTTTATGGCATTCTCCTCTTTGATTATTTGGACCTCTTTTGCCACTTGAGTTAGTCTATTTTTAAGGTATTATTTTCTTCAGTCAGATTGTTGACTCTCTTTTCATGATTTCCTTGCATCATTCTCATTTCTCTTCCCAATTTTTACTCCATTTCTCTTATTTTGTTTTCAAAATCCTTCTTAAGCTCCTCTATGAGCTTTAACCAATTCATATTTTTCTTTGAAGCTTTTGGTACAGGAGTTCTGACTTTGTTGTCTTCCTCCCATTCCATGCTTTGTTGTTATCTGCCCCCAAAAAGGAATCCAAAGTTTGATTGCTGTCCTTGCTTTGCTTTCTTTGCTTGCTCATGTTGACACTCCCTTACTTGACTTTTGAGCTTTTTGCCACAGTAGAACTCTGCTTCCAGAGAGGAGAGCTTTGTCTCAAATTGCTGGGTATTTTGCAGCTAATGGAGCTATTAGTTGGGTGACCTCTCTGAAGCCTCCACTGGCTCTGTCACACTGGTCATGCACCCCAGGACCTCCACCAAAGACAGCAATACAGATCTAAGCAGATTAAAACAAGAGCAATTACCCCTCAGATTGGTTGCTTGGTACCCCCACCATTTGCAGTAGAGGAGCTATGAAGCAGCCCTGGCAGTCATGGAGCAGCAATGCCTCAGCCACTTATTCCTCCAGGGGTAGAGACCAGACCACACTCCAAAATCCCCTGTTCCCACAAAATCCACATTGAACTCTCATTTTGTCTTTGACATTTATTGGTTGATAATTCTGGAAACCACCACAGCTGCTTGTCATCGACTCTCCTGAAGTCCCTCCAGCTGGGGCTGGTTGTGGCCACCCTGAGGCTAAAACTGAGGTCTCATGTGGGGCTGGGCTCTGCTCCCAGTGTTCTTATCCACCTGCTGGATTGCCTTCAGCAGGAGGTTTGTTTCTCTCTGTCACTTTGTGAGTTCTGTAGCCCTAAATTTGGTTTAGAGCCATTTTTATAGGTATTTGAGGTGGTTATGGAGGAGGCATATGGAGTTTTCCTGCTTCTACACCACCATTTTGGGTCTACCCTGCTGAATTAACTCTTTAAAACCATCATTGCTCTTTACTGTGCTCTGAAATCTCTATTTAGGATTGCACTCATTCTTAAGGACCAGTATGGATGTTGGGTTAATTTGACAAGGAAGGAAGGAAGGAAGGAAGGAAGGAAGGAAGGAAGGAAGGAAGGAAGGAAGGAAGGAAGGAAGGAAGGAAGGAAGGAAGGAAGGAAGGAAAGAAGAAAGAAAGAAAGAAAGAAAGAAAGAAAGAAAGAAAGAAAGAAAGAAAGAAAGAAAGAAAGAAAGGAAGGAAGGAAGGAAGGAAGGAAGGAAGGAAGGAAGAAAGGAAGGAAGGAAGAAAGAAAGAAAGGAAGAAAGGAAGGAAGAAAGAAAGAAAGGAAGGAAGGAAGGAAGGAAGGAAGGAAGGAAGAAAAAGAAAGGAAGGAAGGAAGAAAAGGAAGGAAGGAAGGAAGAAAGAAAAAATAAGGAAGGAGGGAGGGAGGTATGGAGGGAAGGAGGAAGGGAGTGAAAGAAAGAGAGAGAAACAAACTTGAGATGGTGATGATCAAGAAGAAGAAGCCACGATTACGGAGACATGTGTAGCACATTCTAATGTGATATGTCAAAAATAGCTTTCTCCTGCAATCTACTGGTGTATGTTTTGAACATTTAATCTAATTTTCCCAATCCCAGTAGTTTTGCATACTTTCCCATATTCCTCATGTCTCTGTTGAAAATAGCCATGTTTAATGAAATAAGGTCTTATGATGTTCTTATCTTGCTTGAATGACATTTTCTCTTCTCTTACCTTTTTCATGCTTTTTTTTTTGCTTGATTAAAAAAAAGAAAAGAAATCTAGAGTTTCTTCCTTAAATACTATAACTGTGAATAAAACTTAACAGGTAGAGTCAGTAGAATTTCCTAACTACTTACATATTGAAGTGTCTTGGGGGGTGGGGGGGAGGCAGGGGAGTGCCTCTCTCGGCTGTCATTCTGGGAATTCAGTGATTTTATATTCATGGCTACTAAAACCAGGTAAGAACCAAGACTACAAGAAGAGCACTTACACTTCTGGAAGGATATTGCTACCTTTTCAGCTGGAACCATAGCACAAATACATTTGCCGTGATGCTGGTTCCTAGGTCTTTGATAGCATACAATGTGTAAATGACTTGAGAGGCTTATATTCTGCAAGCACTGCAGATACATCTTGTCATTTGAATGTTGCCCTTCAGATGGATTGGTGCTTCCAGATCTCACTGTGGATAAACAGACCTTAAAACATACCATTCAGGAAACCTAATACTTTGGGAATTGTTTTTCAGATCGTTTTTTTCATATCTGAAAATGTTTTCTTATTGTCTGGAATTAAATTCTAAGACTTTAAAATATTTGTAAAGTGTTTATTTATATTACATCTTTTGATCAGCACAACAATCCTGCACATTGTTCCCATCCCCAGTTTTTTCAAAAATCAAATGGGATCCGAAAGTTTGGGTGGCTTACCTCTGGTAACAATAAATGTGTCAGAGATGGAATTTTAACTGTGTCACTTACTTTTAGTTTAGCATTCTACAACAATGTACGCTCTCACATCGTTAAGATGATTATAGTATAATAACCCTGTGGCCACTTTCATGGTCACATGGAAATGTCAATTTTCCATAATGGTCACTGTTTGTCAGAAAGACATAATTTTTACTGAGACATCACTATGGTGTTTTAAAAAACTAAACAATAAATGATTAATGCCATTTGAACTTCCAGTGTAATGATGTATGTTGGAATATTTCAAAAATACTAGGAAAGAGAAAGTGTCCTCTTTACCCCAGCCTCTTAGAATATGTGGTTTCCCACTATTCAACAAAAACTGTTGGAAAAACTAGAAAGCAACATGGCAGAATTTTGTATCATCCTACATTATATCCTGAGTTGAGGTGTAATTGGATATATAGCCCAGACATAAAAGATGATATGACATACAAATCAGAGGAACGAGAAAAAATTACTTTTAAAATGTATGGCTTAGATAACAATGCATAAACAATCAAAGGATAGAGATAATCACAGAAGATAAAAATAATTCTTGATTTGATTTGAGGGAGTGAACTTTGTGCAAATTGAAACATTTTTTTAACATCGATAATACTGGAATTTTTTTCTTCATTGTAAATAATATTTGTTATATTTCTAATTTTCTTCCCCAAAGGGTGGAGGTGGTAGAGATAGGAGAGAGAGAAAATAGATCCTTGTAAAATAAAAGTAAATGTTTAAAAGAATTCCTGGTTTCCTCGAAAATGCAGATCATTTTACCCTCTATGTGAAAACTTTGCTGATTCCCCTAGTTGATAGTACTTACCCACTCAAGTTTATCCATTATCTATCTATCTATCTATCTATCTATCTATCTATCTATCTATCTATCTATCT
>NW_027185655.1:48836701-48846043 GCF_028583685.1 Petaurus breviceps papuanus
TCTATCTATCTATCTATCTATCTATCTATCTATCTATCTATCTATCTTTTACTTAGTTAAATTGTTTTTTATCAATACATTCATTTATTCATGGCTTTCTATATTTGTTATTATATCTCATATGTTCTTATGTCATGTGAACATAAATGTCTTAATAGAATGTTCTGAAGAGCAGGGATTTTTTTTCTTTTTTCTTTGTATCTTTAATGCCTTACATATAGGAGCTGCTTTAGCTTTTTTTTTTTTTAATCATCTGATCCTTTCTCCCCTAAAGTGTATTCAGGTAAAAGCTAAAACATGAGAAAATCAAAATTGCATAAGCACTGATAATACCATCATTTTCTTGCTTTCTGTTCCTGATTTGGTGGGATAGATTGCTACAAAAGAAAATATGGTGGTAAGCCATTATTGATAAGCCACATAAACAGATCAATCCTTCTTAAAGTTTCTGTGCAATAATTGTGTGAGTCAGTATGCCTCCCATCAGCCTGTCCCCACCAGTGATTGTCCATTCAACTCTCAATCTAGGGAGCTGTGTATTGTTTGTGATTCTGTGGGGAGGAGAAACCCCAAAAAGTGAATTCTTGGCCATTGTGTTATAGTGGAAAAGAGAAAGAAACTAACTAAAACTGTTAAGATTATGGGGGTGCTATGGGCTAAGTCTTTTTTATTTGAGATTATAGCTCTGATATTTCCCTTGACCCTATTCACCTATACTCTTATGTAATTATTTAAAATTCATCTTTTTATGTTTTTTTTTGGTGGAATTTTAGCAGACCAGTAGATAAAAGAGATTTGGTTTGTGGCAATCAATGAAAGAAATTCCTAGTATGGAAATTATCTGCATCAGTGGAGAGCTTCAACTCACCTTTAACTTATAATCATATAGCTTTGTCTTGGACACTCAAAAGTTAAATGAGTTGCCCATATTCATATGCCTGATATGTGTCAAAGGCACAACTTGACCCAAGGATTCCTGTCTCTAAGGCCAGAACTTATCCCATATTGCAATTTTTTGGGAAAGTGTTATAATATCTAAATAGAAAAGAAGACAGGTTATAGAACAATTCCTTAAGAGATAGTATTTGTTCTGTTTCATTTTGTTTTTGTTTTTTTAATAGAGGTGGGGTAAGAGAGAAGGAAGATCTGGTTAAGTGCTTCATTTGAGGAGGTGGATTAATAAACTATTTCCTTTAAGGATTAAATTACCTGGAATTCCAGTTCAGGCTATGGAATGATTGGAAAAATTAGGAATTAGGAACAACGTCATAGGAAAATTATACCATGGAATGGAAGAGAAGAAACTACATTTATATATAGTGTCATAGTGGATAAAAAATTGAACTTGGAATCAGAAGGATCTAGGTTTAAATCCAATCTCAAACATTTACGGCTGTTTGACTGTCAATAAATATTTATTATCTCTGAATAAAATGAAGATAATGATTACACTTATCTTAAAAAGTTGTTCATAGAATCATATACCTAGAGATGGAAGGGATATCACTGACCATTTATCCCAACATACTCATTCTTTAGATGAAGATTCTGAGGTCTAGGTAGTCACTCCTATTCCATATCACCCATAGAACTAATATGTTTATCTATTTCTACATACATCTATCTCTATATATCTTAAAGAGCTGTATAAATATGTGCTGTTTTATTAATATTCAGTTCTCTTTATCAGAAAAAAATGTAGTCATAGAAATGAAAGATAGTATGCCTACTATTTTACCTGGGAATTCACTTTTACATTGAAAATGTATCCCTGTTTTCCCATCCCACAGATGTCTGACACAATAATGATTAGAGGACTCAGATTAAAGGTAAATAATTTAAGTTGAACTGGGCTAGTCTTCCAAAGTTAGAAGCAACTGGATAATCCAGTGAGTAGAGTGTTAGAAATGGAGCCAGGAAAACCCAGGTTCAAATCTGCCCTCAGACACTTACTGAGTGATCATGGACAAGTCACTTAACCACTGCCTGCCTCAGTTTCCTCACCTGAAAATGAAGATGATGATAATAATAACTATCTTCTAAGTTTGTTGTATGAAAAAATGTGATGTTAGTAAAGTAATTTGCAAATCATATTGTTACATAAACTTGAGCTATTATTAGAAAATTAGTCAGCATAATCTAAAATTATCCTTTTTACTGATTTTCTCTTTAAATTTGTCCACATTTAATATAACTTTATCAAATGCATGTATACATGTTTGCATGTGTGTACTTTGATCATATATTCATTGTATTTTGAAAAACAAAACAATAATGAAAAGGAATCTATATCCTGAGTAAACATTGGCATCGAGCTAGTGTCAATATCCTTTGTGTCTAACACAAGCTTCTTCAAATGGCATCAAGTCTCTGCAGGCTACATTTAGTACATTTAAATCAGGTAATGTGATCTGAACACCATGGCAAATATGATATTTCTTTTATAAATGATGAATATAATGACCATAAAATCTTATGATATGATTCATCATAATAGCTTTTTAAAATATTTCATGCTTTCTATTTCATGAGAACCATACACATCTCTTTGTCTCCATTACAGTTCAGCATCCTTTACTGGGAAATCTCAATTTCAAGGGACATTGGTGATGATGATTTAAAGGAAAAAAAACACCTAACCTTCAAAAGCTACCACCACAACCACCACCACCAAATACAGCCATAAACTCAATTTAAGGTCAACATGTTGATATTGCTTTGGGTGTTACAGCAGTTGATGATGTCCTTGACAGAAATAGGAAAATGGAGAGTTTAAGGATAAAATAATAACTTCAATATTGTACATCTTAATTTTGAGATGTCTAGAGGATTCTCAGCAGATAGTTGATGATCTGGGAATGTAGGGAAATTAGGGCTCAGAATGTAGGTTTGGGAAACATAATTGAATGAATGAATGAATGAGATAGACCTGGGAACATTTGTAGGCATTGGGTTAGGGAATAACCAGGCAAACAAAGAGGGACTGTGTGTGTGTGTGTGTGTGTGTGTGTGTGTATGTAGGTACAGAGAAAGTGACAAAGAGAGACAGGGGAAAAGATAGGGAGGGGAAAAGAACATGTAGCAGCAAACACCCCAGCATCCCCAAGGTGTCTGCCAACACAGGTTCTTAGATCTGCTTTGATAAAGGAAAGCAACTCAAATGGGTTAACAAGCTAACTTTAATCAGTCAAATATGTATCGTTTACCTAGTTCAGGGGAAAAAGGTCAGCACCCCGAACTTTAGAGTATACAGACAGAATTATCAAGACAGACAAACAGATCAAGTAGACATTTTCAAATTGTCCAACCATTACATCCATACCAAATCAACATCTGGGTTTCAACATCTGGGTTTTTTTTCAAACCAGGGGGACTCTCAACAGTGGCTTCCCAGAGTATCATCAAATAACAGAACACTTCTCAAAGTGAGCCCCAAAACAAAGCCTCAAATCAGGGTTTATATAGCCTTCTCCTGGCTCAGAGAATGTAACAACCTTCTGGACCCACTGGCCAATCAAAAAGTATCTACTGAAAAACAAGTCTCTCACCCCAGGCTCCAGGTGCACTTTAGCCTAGGGGCAGGGAAGATCTTTAAATTTACATTTCCATTGCAGAAGGGAACAAGAATTTATTAAGCACCTACTATGTACCAGATGGGCAGCTGGATGGAATAGTGGATAGAGTTCTGGGCCTGGAGTCAGGAAGACTTGTCTGCCTAAGTTCTCTTCTGCCTAAATTGAAATCTGGCTTTAGACACTTACTAGCTGTGTGACCCTGGGCAAGTCATTTAACCCAGCTTGCCTCAGTTCCTTATGTGTAAAATGAGTTGGAGAAGAGAATGGCAAACCACTCCAGTTTCTTTGCCAAGATACCAAAATGTTGTCACAAATAGTTGCACAAAATAGAAAAAAACAAAAATGTACCAAATGATCTTTGAAGATATATATTTTTTAAAGTTTCATTCAGAGAGAGAAAGAAGGGTTTTTTTTTTAGGTTTTGTTTGTTTTATTTGTAAAAGAACCAAAAATGAGACAGTATGGGAAGAGATTATGAGGTAAGTAAATAAGAGAAAAAAGGGAATTCACAAAACATGGCTTCAGTTACCTCAGCACAATAACAGATAGATTTTTGCTTTGTTTTGTTTTGTTTTGCTTAGAGGGAGAAGAGAGTGTAGGAAGGAGGCTCCAGAAAAGAAGCAAAGGTCAAGACACTCTAGAAACTTCAGAGCTGTGACAATAATTGAAGTAGTCATATGAGGATCCCACTTGAACATTTGCAAATAGGAAAGGCACATATTTGGGGAATAGGGAATACTTGTATGCAACAACCTAAGGCCCAGACTGTACAGACTCTTTCACTGTGGAACAGGCCCATTCTGCCTCAGAGCACTGAGGCAGGCTAGGATAAATGACAGAAGATGAACAACGTAGATATAAGTTCAATATCAGGAGAAACTTCTGAATGATTAGAGCTACCTAAAGTTGGAGTGTTTTATGTATGGAGGTAGTGAATTACCCTGTTAGTGCTTTGACATTTAGAAAGGACTTTCCTCCTGTGGAGTCAGTAGGTCAAATACATTATGACCTCTGTACAGGTGAGAATGCTTAAGCTCAGAGCAGGCAAGAGAAATTCTTCATAATAGAAGTGGTCTGTTTAGCCTCTTTGAACTTCAATTTCCATATCTGTAAAATAGGGATGATAATAATCTCAGCACCAACTTTGTAAGGTGTTTGTGAAAAAGTGTTGCTTTACAGAGCTTGAGGAAGAAATCCTTCCAGGAGCCTAGTGGTGAAAGTTTGAAGTGTCAAAAGCAGACCTGAGGGAGGAAACAAAGGGTGTCTGGCCTGGGACTGTTTTGAAAATTGAAGTTGTGGGAAGAAGTCACCCCTGGAAGAAGGGGGAAACAGAGGCAGAAGGATGTTCCAGGTGAGAAGGACACAAGTGATGTAGGAAACTTCCAGCATAAGAAGGCAGCTGAGAGATGGTGGTAAAATGAAGGGTCAGAAGCAGAGCCAGGAGACGATTTGTTTAGAGAATTGAGAGATTAGATTTACCTGGGACCACATAATTCTGGGTCCAAGGGAGTACTTACTTGCAGTTTTTTTCTCATTTCAAGGCCATGTCTTCATTCACATCATCATATTGTCTCTCTCATATAAATAAGCCTAACTATACAAACAGCTATTTGTGAAGCAGCTCTTTCATCAATATAATTTGTTACTTTAGCTTTTCACCATAAAGTATAAAATTCTATGAATCATACAATGATATTTTAAAGCTAATGAAGACCTGTCCATCTGTCTGTCTGTCTGTCTGTCTATCTATCTATCTATCTATCTATCTATCTATCTATCTATCTATCTATCTATCTATCTATCTTTTTATAGACAGCTATATCCATTACAATCTTTTCACTCTACAGATAAGAAAACTAAAGCCCATGATATTAAGTGATTTGCCTATCATATAACTAGTAATTAGAATCAATTCTGGTCAAAGAACTAAGACTGGGATTTCAAAAATTCAAATCAGTTCCTAGTCCCTCCCATGACAACATAAGCAGTTCAGTTTCCTGACTCTCAGTCCAGAGGTTATTACTTCTATAATTTTTATCCATGCTTCTAATAAAGAGATTCAAGCAAGATTAAAATGTACAGTGTCCCATTTCTTACATACTGAGACATAGTAAGTGCTATATAAATGTTATTATATTATTGTCATTATTGTTGTTATTAATCTCACCTTTGGTTTGTATTTTGTTCATATAGACATTTCTGAGTGCTAGTCATTTTTATCCATGCTGTCTTAGCACCTAATAACCACTTAATAAATTAAATAAATTAATCAATTATCTGATCACCGACCTGATGATGGTGGATCCTTAGATATAGATAGACGCACAGATAATTGCTAGACCATAAATGAAGCCCTTCCTATTTTGTGGGGCCTGGAAAGAATTTCACTCATCTTGAAGGAACCTCAAAAAGACTAGACTCACCCACATACCAGGATGAAACTTCATGTTAAAATTTTGGTGGAGGGATCATACAGGTATATTTTAATCAGGACGAATGCAATCTCTTTGACGAGAAACCACTTAGTGGCCATATCTTGGCATCAGTCTCCAATAATGTCCCTTCCAATGGTTAATCAATAGTGTTGGGGGGAAGGGGTGGGGTTTTGGATCCTGTACTTCTGTAGATTGTTGTAAGCCTTTTCAAGTTTTAAAATCTTTGAGTTCAGGCCTGGTGATAGACTCTCAACTTGTTGTTTAAGGAAAGTCTCAAGGCTTTTTGATTAGAAGGTGATTGCTTTTGTTAGTTATAAACACTATTTATTAAGGCTAAGAAGAATTTTTATTTTGTAAATGAATGAAGAATAACTATCAATAAAATGAAAAATATTGGGAAACAGCCTTGAAAAATCCAATGGCTTTCTTGTTTACTTATCTGTCTATCTATCTGGCTGTCTATCTATTTTGTGAGCAGAACGAGAAGAAAAATTTATATGACATGACAATTAAATTGGGCTTAAAGAAGAAAGTTTGACCAACTCCACCCAGAATTCTCCATTTCTAATTTGAATGGTGCTTGCTTATAAAGGAGAAGATGGCGTGGTTGGAGGTGAGCAGAAGGGCTGTGTCCTACACCTGCATGAGATCCATTATAGATAACATTCTTCTGTTGCATCTTTCTGAGTTTTCAAATATTTTAACAGCAAACATGATTCAATTTGCATCATGCTATGAGTCTGGCATGCATGAAGGCATAGGAAATATTGACAGGTAATAAATTGAGCAGGGCCTTAGGAGAACTCTGCTATTTGGGATGAGTGTCCAGGGGTTCCTTTTATATTTGACATGAAGAATTGCATATTTTTAAAAAATACAAAATGAATAATTTACTCTAGATGTTTCTTTATTTTTCCTGGCTTTGTTTTATTTTGTTTTTCCTTTATAATCTCTTAGAAATCTTAAGGATTATGATTTGTCACTCATGGCAACATTTTTTACTTTAAACGCTTAAAGCTGTTCTTACTTTTTAATTTATACAATTTTACAAGTTGGGATGTGGTTGTGGTAGCTTATAAGATACAAGAAATTTTAAAATTGATCCATGAAAAAAATAAAGCCAGCATAATATTTCTGCCATTGTTTCGACCTCTTAGAACCTGAAAACAAATGGTCATCATGCCCTAAGGGACTGAGGCAAATAGGGATAAATGATTTGCCCACAACCACAGAACTATAAGTATAAAATTTGGAATCAGGAAGATGAGTATCCCCAGCAGGCTATCTTCTGTTCCACCTAGCCATCTATCTAGCTATCTATCCACACACAAATATACATACATACATACTGTAGCGGCAAGCACCCCAAGCGCGTCCTCAGGGTTTGCCGCCACCACAGGTTCTTGGATCTGCTTTGTTAAAGGAAAGCAACTCAAAATGGGTTAACAAGCTTACTTTAATCAGTCAGACATATATCGTTTACCTTATTCAGGAGAAAAGGTCAGCACCCCGAACTTCAAAATATACAGACAGAATTATCAAGACATTAACAGATCAAGCAGACAGCTTTCCAAACTGTCCAACCATTACATCCATACCCAGTCAACATCTGGGTTTCCACATTCTGGGTTTTTCAAAGCTGGGGGAGTCTCAACAACGGCTTCCCAGAATTCAGATCAAATCACAGAATTCTTCTCAAAATGAGTCCCAAAAACAAAGCTACACATCAGGGCTTATATAGCCTTCTCCTGGCTCAGAGAATGTAACAACCTTATTGACTCACTGGCCAATCAAGAAGTATCTACTGAAACACAAGCCTCCCACCCCAGGCTTCAGGTGCACATTAGCCTGGGGGCAGGGAAGTTCTTTAAAATTTACATTCTTATTACACATACACACACACACATATATATATTCAAATATATACATATATTTAAACAAATAGATAGATATTTGAATTCCCTAAGAAAGTTATTTATGTGTCTCATGCTATTGTAAGTGAAGTAAATCTTAAGTTTGCTTCACAGCAAAACAATGTTGATGATCAATTTTTCCTTTTTTTCCAAAATTTTATTTTAGACTTAAATGCCAGAAGAATAATACAGAATAGAGGAAGGAAACAAAAACATATCATAAACTTAAATACAGAGTTAGAAAGAAAATGAAAAGCATATCATGTACATAGCAGAACATAAGAGAGGATTCAAAATAAGTAACAATATATTTTCATTTCAAGAAAAGCCTATATGATAAATAATGCTCAATGTGTTGAGAATTGTCCATTTTTCTTTGCTTCCTTGTGAATTTTCTTTTGTTCTCTGCTATGCACTTTTTTACTTTGTTCTTTTTTTCCCTTCCCCCCCGCACCCTGCAGAAGGCCACAATAGAGATTAGATATGTTTCTCTATAGGTATAAATATAGACATACACATATACTTATATAGGTACATATATAAATATATATTTTCCCAAACCCATTGTACTCTTGACCTTTGTTTTTTATGTATGATTATATCCCTTGTTTGCTATCCCTCCTGCCTCCTCTACTTTACTTCTACCCACTACCTTACCCTCCTATGACTTGCCTACCTCCCTCCAAGGATCCCTCCCATATCCTCCCATTCTCTTAAATCTAAACACCCTTCTTTAAACCCATTTTACCTCTTCCCTCACCCTCCCCTCTAAAGAACCTGCCTTTATCCTCTTTCCCCCTCCCTATGCTCCTACCATGTTATTTCATTTGAATTTAGAAGACTTTTATACTCTTCTAAATATATATGTGTGTGTGTGTTACCAAAACTACCAGCCCTCCTCCTCCATCTAATTCCTTTATATCATCTTTTACTCTTGAACCTTTTCTGTATAAAATAATTACTTTTTAAAGTTATTCCTCAATGGTTTTACTTTTTAAATTCATATTATACTCAGGATAACCCCAATATTTCTTATGAGCTACTGTGATAGTAATGGCATAGTAATGTCATTTAAAGTTCCCCCTGTATTGGCTTGGTTTTCAAATTGATTGTGTTAAAACCCAGAGCTTGTTAATCCCACCTGTGGGATGGGCTTGTTGATGTGAAAAGAAAGTCCTGAACTGGGAGGAACTGGTGATGTAGATTTGGAGAGACACTAGAGAGAGGCGGAAGATTTTTTTGGAAGCAGCACCTCGTGGAGAGAGAGAGACTAAGAGAATTGCTGGTGGCCGCTTTGAATTGCCATGGACTTTTGAGACCTGCCCCCTGAGCTGCCAAGGACTGAGGAGACATGGCTGTTTTGCTGGTACTTTGTCTGTCTGTTTTGATGTTGTTTTGCCAGATTTGTCCACTGGTGAA
>NW_027185655.1:48846143-48847562 GCF_028583685.1 Petaurus breviceps papuanus
CCTTTCTGTTGGTTCAGAAGCCCTGAAGAAGGATTTTCTTGTTGTATGTTTACAGAAATCCTGGGAGAGGGCTTTGCTAATGTGTTCAGGGGTTCTAGGACTGTTCTACAGACAGAGGATAAATTCATGAAGGGACTGGCAATGTATCTTGTGGCTTTGCTAAGCCTTGTCTCCCCAGGAACTAAGATTGCTGAGAACTTGCCTCGTGTCAAGATGAAGAAAAGACCTCCATTTGGGTATTAAGTGCTGTGTCTAAACTTGATGTAACTCTGGGGTAGATTCAATTGTGATCCAGGGGTGGGGAACTTTTGACCTTATGTTTGGAAACTAATCTCCATTTGAGAAGAGGGGCTTTGTGGTGGACTTAATTAAGGTATAGCCTAGGGGTGGAGAAGTATTTAGAACAGAGACTTTGTAATTGATTGAATGATTGGAAGGTCCTGGGGTGGGGTAGTACTTGGAGATTATTTAATCATACTTAGTAAATACTGTATTTTGAATGATGTCATGTTTTGATCTTCTCTGTTCTGGGTTTGTTACTGAATAAAATAGAGAGCACCTATGCTGGTATTTTGAACCTGGGAAGTTGCCTTTGCTTGGTATTACATTACAGCTACCCAATTATTGATAAGAATCTTAGACATACATTTTACATTTTACACATATAAAAAATAAAGTCTCTCCTTATGGATCCTTTATAATCAGTCTTTTTTATGTACCTTTTATTTCTCTTTTTTCTTGTAAGTCTAATCTTCTATTAAGTTCAGGATTTTTTAAACAATGTTTTAAAAGTCTGAGAGATTATCAAATGTTCATTTCTGTCCATTAAGATAATGCTTAACTTTTCAAAGTATGATATTTTTGGCCAGAGCCCCTGTTCTTTTGCTCTTCAATATGTTGTGTTCTAAGACCTCCCGTCCTTTAATGTCTCTGCAGCTAGTTCTTGTATAATTCTAATTGTGGCACCATCATATTTAAATTGCTTTAATCCTGATGCTTTTAATAGATTTTCCTTGAGCTAGGGATTTCTGAATTTGACTATGATATTCCTATGAGTTTTTTCATAGGATCTCTTATACGTGGGATTAACAATTTTTTTCTGTTTCTGCTTTCCCACCTTGTTCTAATGCGTCAGGACCATTTTCTTTAATGATTTCTTGCATAATTGTAACAAGATTCTCCTTTATATTGCAACTTTCAGTTAGTCCAATTATTGTTATATTTCTCTCCTTGATCTATTCTCCAAACCTGTTGTTTTTCTTATGAGATGTTTCACTTTCTCTTCTATTTTTCATTATTCATATTTTATTTAATCATTTCTTGTTCTCTTATAATTTCACTGGCTTCACTTTGCCCAATTCTAATTTTCAAAGAGTCATTTTCTTCCTCAAGATTCTGGATCTCTTTTTTCAATTGATT
>NW_027185655.1:48847662-48857570 GCF_028583685.1 Petaurus breviceps papuanus
AGTGTCTGAGGTCGAATTTGAACTCAGATCCTCCTGAGTCCAGGGCCAGTGCTCTTTTCACTGCGCCACCTAGTGGCCCATTTTTAAATTTAAAGATCTTCTATAAATTCTTTTTTGTGCAGGTGAACATTTCATGTTGCTCTTTGGGGGTTTCTTTACTTCAATAACCTCCCTTGAAGTAGAAACCCAGTCATCTCTATTCCCATAATAGCTTTCTATGGCTGAATTCTTTCACCTTTGCCTGAGCAATTTTTGTGGTAATATCTTAATTTTTGTAATCACCTCTAGCCCTGGGTGTGGAAAATGGTGCCTCTTGCCCCTAATCTTCAGTTCTCCCCTCTAGCTTGAATTCAAAGCCAAACCTCCAGCCTCCTCTAAGTGCCCACAGCTTTCTGCCCCACTGCACTCACTGGGTGGTTACTGATTCCTTCTCACCCATGCTACTCTTCACAGTCCAGCTGGTTCTGGCGTTCCTGGTCACCAGAGATTCCCTTGATCTTCCTGGGCTCAGAAGTCCAACTCCCCTCATTATCCCTGGAGTAAAAGTTCTGGTGGCTGGGGCAGAGGCAGCCTCTCAAACCAAATAACCCCAGGACTTGCTGCTTGTTGTTAGACAGAACCTAGCCTGGAGGTGTCAACTCTTCACCAGACCAAACCTGGTCCTGGGATTTTTTTTTCTGATCTTCTCCAATTTTCCCAAGAAGACCCCAGTATGCCCCTGTTCTTATTTATCTCTACACACATGTTTTTCACCCTAAGGTGCTATTTTAACTCCTGTGGGAGAAAATCTTGAGAGCTTGGATTTTTGCAACCTATTCTCCCATCTTCCCAGAATCCTCTCTCCACTGAATATTTTGATAATTATAATTTTGGCAAAATCTATAACTCAATTAGGCCACTATGCTCATATTTGGCCACTGAATGCTATTTTGGGACCTATAGGATTAAGAGCTCTCCTTTATTTATTTCAGAACTAATAAAAACAACAACTGCATAATATGGGAATGTAATTTCTTGGAGTGGTTATACAGAGAGGCAATATGATGTCAAAGATTTAATCCAGGTCTTGGAGCTGGGATCTAATTCTGCCTTTATCTCTTCTAAGCTATATGTCATTGCTCAAGTAAGTAAACCTTGTTGAGTCTTAATTTACTAATCTTTGAAGTGAATTTTTCCAATTGTTCTACTAAACTTAGAGGATTATTGTGAAGCTCCAATAAGATAACGTATGCAAAATGTGTACAGTTGTTCTAGATCAGTGGCTCTTAACATAGATGTGTGTACTTGTTTAAGATCGTTATATATGGCGGTGGCTAGGTGGCACAGTGAATAGAGAACTGGCCCTGGAGTCAGGAGGATATAAGTTCAAATCTAGCCTCAGACACTTAACACTTACAATCAGTATGACCTTGGGCAAGTCACTTAAACCCAATTGCCCTCCAAAAAATAAAAAAAATGAATTAAAAAGATTTTATAGATGTATACATACTCTCTATGTATACATGTGTGTATATATACATAAACAGAATATATTTATGTATGTATAACATGTTATTTCAATACAATTGATTTTCTTTGTGATCTTATGAAAGTACCCCCAGGGAACTCATACATATATACAAATACATTTGCTAGCTAGTTATTGAAAATATAGGAGAACCCAAGGATTTTTTTTTATTCCTAGTCCTATGATCTATCTGTTCTCCTATGAAGAAAAGAAACATCATGGTTTATTCTATGAATTGACATAAAAGCTTGTCTATTTTTTTTCTATTAAAAAATTCCTTTTGGATAGGTCCCTGTTTGTTAATTCACTTGTTCTCAGTTTTCCTTACTAGACCATCACTCATTTCCCTCCTGCTAAGTGTGCATGCCCGGGGCTCTCTTCTCCCCTCTCTCATAATCCTCTTTTAGCTCATTTTCCCTCCAAGTGCTCAGTTATCATTTCTACACAGATGACTCACCAGTACATGTATCCAACCTTAATCACTCTCCTAAATTCCTGGTCCGCATAGCTGATTGCATTCAGTATATCTAGTTATACCAGCAAATCATGAAACAAATCGGAGATGTAACTGATTATCTTCATACATAAATCCACTCCTCCTCCAAACTTCCCTATTACTATTAAGAACAACAGAATTCTCCTAGTCAACCATGTTCTTCTCTAACTAGTCATCATTAATTCTTTCCTTTCCCTTAACCCCTATATGCAATCAGTTGAAACTCCTGTAAATTCTACACTTTGACTTCTTCCTTATCCATTACCTTCTCTTTGTTCTCATTTCTACCATCCTAATTCATGCCCTCAATACCTTATTATTTAATCTTTCTGATTTTTGTCCCTGTTTGCATCACATCCTCTCTCCAGTCTAGTGTTAGCTAACTATGTATGATGAGTCCCGTTGATAATCCAGAGGAGCTATGGACCTCTTCTCATAATAATCTTTTTAAATGCAAAAAAGTGAAATACATCTGACTATAAAAGAAACCAATTATATTGAAATATTTTGGTGTAAGTATAAATATCATTTCAAAAGTCTGTTGACCAAGTTATTCTTCATATTGCTTACAAAATAATTAAATATTTCTAAGGTCAATATCTAAAGTCACTCCTCTGAAATGATGAAACAATACAATAAGTGTTCTGTTTAGTTGACATTTTATCATTTTTTATACTTGCAAGGGGTTGTAAAGGCACCATTAGGTCATCCTCAAAGCATTGATATCACTTTTAATATTCCTATTTTACTTCTGAGTAAACAGAACAAGAGGCCTGTCCATGGTTATAGAATAAATCAGGTAAAAACCAGGGTTAATTTTTATTCTGAGTAATTCATTAGGAATTAGATTTTTGGAAAACTCAAATTAATTCCTTATTTCTTTTCCTCACAGAGCATAGAAAGTTAGTTCCTTTATGGTCTTATAAATATCAATTTATCTGGGATGGCTAGGTGGTTCAGTGAATAGAGCACTGGCCCTGGAGTCGGGAGGGCTTGATTTCAAATCTGGACTCAGACACTTGATACACTTACTAGCCATGTGACCTTGGGCAAGTTACTTAACTCCAAATTGCCCTCCAAAATAAAGTAAATAAATAAATAAATATCATTTTATAAATAAAACTAGAGTAAACTAATAAAAGAGAGTTGGGCCATGGTAACTACCACATTTGATATATTCAGCAGGATAAACACTTTTAAAACTTATTTTTGTCATTGGTAAGAATGGAAAGTCTCACTCCCATTAGACTCATCATTATAGGTTCTGATTTCCTCAAATGATATATGGGGCAGGGGATTATAAGGTCTGTTATTTTAGATAAGCTGGAAAGGCTTTGAAGAAGAATTCTTGGAAAATCTCTTTTGTCCATCTGCTGAGTCCTAGCCTACCTAAATTTAGAGATGCTCATTCCTATAGTAGTCACTTATTTTTGGTAAAAAGAAATAACAAGAAGTGGCATGGTGTAGTGGATCCAGCATCAAAAAGACTTGGGTTTGAATTTTACATTTACCTAACTTAAGCCCAGGGACAAATCACATAATGACTCTGATCCTCAGTTTCCTTTCTCTGTGATAAAGGGGATAATCAATATGCCGTACCTAATAGAATGAGGTTGGGTAGCTGGGTGGCACAGTTCATAGAGAACTGAGTCTAGAGTTACCAAGATAGTTATTCTCCAGCCTCAGACCCTTACTATGTGATAGTAGGGAACTCACTTAACTGCTGACTCAGTTTCTTCACTTACCAAATATAGATATTAGCATAGCTCCTACCTCCCAGGTTGTTGCATAGACAGCATATATTTAAAATCATAAAATATCTTGCAAATTGTCAAAAGCCATATAACAACTACTTATTGTTAAAAACTACATTGAAAGTGTTAAAGAACTATTAATTATTGTTATTAACCTGTGAGAACCATGGGCAAGTGGAGGGAGGACACCACTTACCAAAAATCATAAATATTTGAAGTATTAAAAAGTAAGAGAATTTTTGTAGCATTAAAGTGCTCTAGGTGGGGATGGAGGTGAGTGGAGAGGGAACACTAGTAGCTAGTCCCCTGATACCATATCTTTAGAAATGGTTTCTGAGGTCAACCGCTAGACAGATGTTCAATTACTCTTTCTTACAGTAATACCACCCTCTAGCAACACCTTTCAAAAATTATCATATGAAACACCTTTTATTAGTTATAGGCTGAGTGGTTCTAAAGTGGAAGGTATATCTGTTGTACAACCAAAGCATACCATGAAAAGATATTCCTAAATTAGATCTTGAAGTAATATAGTTTTAGTCCTGAGTTTCTAATAAAGTATGTGACAATGAGAGAAATGTGGTATTTTAAAATAGAATTTATCATCCAAATATAATTTTCTTTCCTTCATATTTATATCCTGTTTTATTTTAAACACAGTACAATGGTGTCCACTTTAACAGATGTTTATAGTACAGTAATATGTATGGATACCATGTCATGTATTCTATCATCTTTGAGCTTATATTTCTGCCTTATAGTTTCTATTTGTTAAAAAAATAATAATTTTCCTTCCCTCCTGTGAGATGTGTAATCATTTCTAAGCCATTATAGACATCTGGAGACATCAACAATCTCCCATAATGAATGGCAAGGGACACTAGATAAAACATTTTCTCTTTGTGTGAAGAAGCTGTAGCTGGAGGCAAATACTTGATTCTTTGCTTTTATTCATGTTCTCTGCCACTGAGGTAAAACAGAAGGGAAAATCATTGTGTTTCTAATAATGACAGTTCTAAAGTAAAGCAAGAGTCAAATAAAATGCCAACAGAAATCATAATTATGAAGGGACCTTTCTCTAGGATAAGGTACATCAGATCATTTACACATAAGTTTGGGAAATATTAAGTTTTAAAATTGTCAAATTGCAATCACAAAGCCTGAACTAACCCAGGACATTGGAGTGATTTACAGCAGGGCTCCTTTGAACTCAAAGGTCTGTGCTACCTTCAAGTTACATGTTGCAAATTAAAAGTGCACTTTGGGAAATAAGAAGGACATTTATAGTAAACAGGTGGCTTCTGTTCAAAAGAGATTTGTCGGGGCCAATTTTATGACCCTGCTGATGCTGTGACATATTAAGTGGAACTTGTCACTTTTCCATCTGGTCTAGACAACTGCTGGAGGCAGAACCCATTCAGGGAACTGTACGCTTCATGCAGCTGTTCCCGAATGTTTGGTAAATAATGAACAGAAATCACTGATTCTCTCGGTTTTATTAAACCCAACTTATGGGAATCATGTCATTGTTCGTGGGGGAAAAAGTGGTCTGCAGAGCATAGCATTTAAGGAAATTGTTATCAAATTACAGCACTTTCAAGCTTGACTCATTGCTAATGGGGAAATTGCAAAGTGCTTATCAGGGGTTCTATTGGGGGGATTATTTTTTTTTTAATCTACATGACTGTGCTTAATCAAATGCCCAACGTATTAGTCATAATGCCTTTTTGCCCCATAGGATCCTTGAGTTGACTTGTTTTAATCTCTCCTTGCATGTACTATATATCCTAAAGCCTTATCTGAAAGAAGCAGTTGTTGCAGAGTTTTGCTTTCTTTGTATATATCATTGGACTAATTTTCTTATTGATGCCTTTCTTTTAGAATTCACAGATGAAAGCAGAATGTTATAAGCAAGGTCTTTCTAGACTGGGTCTTCTTTGCTTTACACAGTGGGTACTTAAAGGAGATCGCAGCTGGAGAGCAAGCAAGAGACAGTTCCTGGTTTGTTAGCATCTCATAGAGTGAACTTTTTTTCATAAATTTCTAATCTTGAATTAATATTTTTTCTCTGATCAAAAAATCTTGCCATAGTAGAAAAGACTGGTCACATGTTTTTATGTGTGTTTTTCTCCTACTTTTGGACTATGTTATATTCGAATAGCCCTTATGATTAAATGACTTAAAATATATTTGCTTTTTTAGTGAATGACTTCATGTTAGGAAATGTTGACTGTTCTTGGCAGAACTTTCTCATCTGTCATGATGTCACTGGATGATAAAACACATGTAACCACTAAGTTAGAATCATGTCTGTTGGCTTCCAATATGTTGGAAAGCAAAATGATTCCAGTCTCCTTTCACCTTCAAAGCCCACAATATGTGACAGGTAAAGAGAGGTGCATAGTTCACTGGGGAGACATTGAAGAGTTTTTGAAACATGTTGTTTTCTAGTTGGCTGAGAAATTAAACCCAGCATGCAATTTAAGATAGTCTCTCAAGGTCTCCAGGAGACCTCTATCCTCCATTCTCAATGCATTCATCTTTCCCAGGTGCAATAATTGCCCAGAGAATGAATTCAGTGTGGGAAGATAGAACAGAAATGCAGACTAGATGGACATTACTATTTAGCTAATAAGCTATACTATATCCTAAAGTCTAATGAGGACTATATGCTAAAGCCTAATAAAGGACTAATGAGTCTAGTCCTTATTTCCAACTCATAAAAAACTGAAATAACATTGGTGATAGTCAGCCATGGAACTGTGAGAGAAGAAACTAGCAGTAACCTACATATTCACCCACAGAGAGGTCACCCTGAAAAACCTTGGGAAAATTGAGTTCTATAGTATTATAATATCCCAGATATAGAACTGGAATGGACTCAAGATATCATCTTCCAACTCACTTATTTTGCAATCAAGAAAGTGAGACCAGAGAGATTAAATGACTTGTCTAATGTCACATGGAGTGATATTAGTCACAAATGCCACAAATTGATGGAGGCAGAGACAGTTTTCAGGAGTCAGTCTATTAAAAACAGTTACTTGAGAGACTAGGGCTTTATAACTGCTTCTTTAATGACTGAGGTGCCAACTACCTTAGTTGTAATATTTTAAAGTAATTTTTTCCGTAATTGTTTGTATACATACATGCATACATGTGTATGTATGCACAGACATCTCCTTATCTAATATTCCACAGTTTCACAGAAAGTTAACATACTGAATTATTATTTCTTCCTATGACACATTCTTTAAGTACATCACAGGGGCTCTACTCTCCAATTTGTATTAGTGAATTCACATCATTAACATAATGATGAAATGTATATTTTAAAGTATTATATTAGTTAGCTGAAAATAATAATATAGTCCATCATCTCATGTATTTTCTATATTTTATTTTTTCTAAATGAAAGGTTTTTTTTCCTCTAAACAATATTTTCTTCTGATTTTAAAATTCTGTTTAAAAACTTAAAACAGCTAAATGAAAGAATATTCCATGACATGGGAATTAAAGGTACTGGCTTAGAAAAAAAAAAACAAAAACAAAATAGGCAATTCAAGAAAATGAATAACTGGTTTGGTAGATAATGTTAGCATCATATTTGTTTGTTTTTTTCTCTTAACAATGGCTTATGATCCAAAAATTGTGGGATCCTCGTAAGAAACTCATGAAGATTTGGGAAGAAAAAGTTTGATTGAAGAGTTATTTATCTTTTTAAGAGGACTTCGGATTAAAATTGAAATGGGAAAAAGACAAAGAGGTTCAGATATAGCTAAAACTAGAGAATGATGGTACCATAGAAAGGTGGAAGCAATTCTTTCAAAAAAATCAAAAGGAAACTAATAAATACAATAAAGTTCTATACCAATATACAGTGGTTAAAATTCTTAGATATAATTGGAATCAATCACTTTTTCTTTTGAATTATAATTCCATTCAATGCAATGATATTATTATTATTAGTATATAATGAGAACATTTATATATCAATTTAAAGTTAAGGAAAATGATACCACTTATGACTCCACTGTCTATAAATCAATAGAGACTATAAATAATAAAGGGAGCATGATTTCTAAATATATTTTATGATGCCTATTTCTTTTTATTTTACAGTAATTCCTGGTATATTCTGCCCACACGAAATGAGTTTTTTTTTTTTTTAACAGGGAATAAAGAGTGAATTAGACAATGACTTAGATTCTCATTCTTGCTTTCCTGGAAGGCACTACTTTGAATATTTTGATATATATCAGACCCTTTTGACTGTTACCTATGTCAGGTTCTTTATCAAATAATGGATTTTCTGAGTCAAAGAACATGAATCATGGTGAGTTATATAATTATATACTGTTTTCCAGGATGATTAGACAAATTAATAGACTAGCAGCAATATATTGTTAAATGGCCCATATTTCCACATCCCCTTCAGCATTAACTATTTCCATCTTGTTTTACCTTGGCCCCATTGTTCATGAGAAAGTCAAATCTCAGAGACACTTTCATTTGAATTTCATTAATTTTTAGTGATTTTGAGAAGCAATCCTTAAAGGTTTTTCATGGTTTGCCGTTTTTTATTTTGAAAACTGTTCATAAATAACTACTTCAGGGCAAATGTGGGTATGGCATTTTAATATTCATAGATAGATGCCATACTAAGGATATCCGATGATGTTATTTCTAGTAAGAATATTTAAAAAAGGATATGCATATTCTAAGAAAACAGTAAAACAGGAAAATAGTGAGTTAACATAAAGATATCTTTTGATATACAGTAGTTAAATGTTATATACTGATATGATATAAACTTACATGTACATTTAAAAACCTAAGAATGCAAAGACATTGAAGTGAAGGTAAGAAGACAGAGAGAGAGAGTTTCTAGTATTATGAAGTAGATTTCCTAATTTAGGTAAGTGGAAGATATTGATGATGATTTTGCAAGACAGAACTGGAAACGATGAGAGTGGTAGGGAATTTCCATTAACTGGACAGGTTCTGGAAGGGTCAAGCTGCAACATATTACCAACAAATGTGAAAACAATAGAGAAAAGTTGCACATATATAAGGGATAATGATATTCAAAAAATATTTTACATGAATTATTTAATTTCATCCTCAAAACATATCTGTCAGGTGGAAGGTGCAGTAACAATAATGCAATATTCACAACACCAACAGTGGTTATGAATATGCTGGTGTAGTTGTGAATCACAAAATGTAGCAGACTCTCCATAAGGAGGGTGGAACCAAAGTCTTTATTCAAACACTAGAGAACTGAGTCCCCAAACCAGAAAGCCAAAGTCATTACAATACCCACAAAGTTAGTACACGTGGTTAATGCAGTTAAAACCCACATTCCTAACCCTTCACAACAGAACAGGCTCCCTCAAACAGGGATCTGCCTTTCTCACTCACGGTAGTTCCTCACCCTGGTTCTTGGAAGTTCTCAGCAGAAATTCCCAAAGAAAAGTTCTCAGCAGAAGAAAGGTCTCAGCAGAACGATGCTTACCCCAGAAAACTCTGCCATTCCCAGTTGGGGCTTTTTCTTATATATGACTTAGCTCCTCCGTGTTCTGCCCCTTCCTGTTAAATCAACAACTTTCTCCCAAGGTAGTAACTACTTCTGTATTAATTAAATAGCTTAAACAAGGTTTTTACTTGAAACAAGGTGCTAAGTACTTGCTAACTTGCCAATACAAAAGGGCATGGAAGATCTTCAGATTCCTTTATCATTACAGGTGCAAATACTTTTATTTTCCTTTACCATTTCTGAAATCTGAAAGTGAGAATTTGAGTGTCTTGTCCCAAGTCATGGGTAGTGAATATAATTGATGAATTACATATAAGAAATATGACTCTGCTTGAGTCACTTAACCTCTTCCTACCTCAGTTTTTTTTCCCCATAAAAGTGAGAATAATAAAGCACTGACTTACCAAAGACATTATGATGATTGAATGGAATCATATATGTTAAGTGCTTTCTAAACCTTATATTGACACATAACTACTATTATATTATTGTTACTATTATCTATCCATTGAAAAGTTTTAAAATTTGAAAGAAAGATGATTGATTTTTATTCTTCCTTCCTTCTTTCCTTCCTTCCTTCCTTCCTTCCTTCCTTCCTTCCTTCCTTCCTTC
>NW_027185655.1:48857580-48902725 GCF_028583685.1 Petaurus breviceps papuanus
TCTTTCTTTCTTTCTTTCTTTCTTTCTTTCTTTCTTTCTTTCTTTCTTGTAGGGGGGAAGGCTTGTGATTAAGTGACTTGCCCAAGGTCACATGGCCAGGAATTAAGTGTCTGATGCCAGATTTGAATTCAAGTCCTTCTGATTGCAGGGCCTGTGCTCTATTCACTGGACCACCCAGCCACCCCTTGATTATATCTTTAAATATGAACCACTGTACTTTATATGAAATTTTAATTTTATTATGTTATTTAATGGTTTCATTAGGATTTGGTAATGTGACTTAAATTTAACATTTTTCCTAATATCTTGAAATTATTATTTTTCTTAAAAGAAGATTCTAGACTTTCTATTCAGTTAACAATTATTAAGCCCCTACAAAATTACAAGCATTGTGCTAAGCTCTAGGGATATAATTAATAAAAAGAAAGACAGTCCCTGATCTCAAGGAGTGTACAATATAAGAAAAGAGACAGTATGCTAAAGGAGGAAGAAAAAAATTGTGTCTGTGACACCAAGGGGCATCTGGTGTGGAAGCATCTTATTTAGTACAGTTGAAACCAAGGTGAGCAGCAAATACAAAGTGTGGTGAACTGACAGTCCATTTTCTGCCCTCTATAAAGGAAGGCATTGGGTGGAGTTTGTTAATGTAATCTTTAGTCTTCAAATCAGAGGGGTAGATGAAGGCTTGAATTTGTAGCATAAGGACAAATTTAGAATTAACAATGTCATCCATAGGAGGAGCATTTTGTTTTTTGCAATTGAAACCAGGCAAAGCAGGAGATGAAAAGTGGAAATTTACTCAATTATTATTGCCTACCATGATTATTTTGGGGGGGGGGGGAGGTGAGGGGAGTTGTCCCCAAAGTCTTTGTAATGTTTTAGGATAAACTGGGACTTGTGGGTCAACCTATTTAACCTGTGTTTGTTCATATTTGAACATCTCCAAAGCTTCTTTCCACTCCTAGAATGAAAAGGCTTAGAAGGCTAGAACAGTCTTGTTGTTGTCATAGCTGTTGAATGCTTACCGAAACTGACACAGAGAAGACATTTAAAAAATGTTCATTGATTGTTATTTAATCCAATAGACACATTAACAAACCTTTTTTTAAATAAGCAGACATCAGTTTAACTGATAATCAAATGAATCGATAATTAAGTTTAACTTAAATTGTATTAATTTTTTTCTAATTTAAACATGATCTTATTGGCATTTCTTTGCTACTTTAGAAATGACAGTTATTGGAGGGGGAAATCATTACACTTTGACAAAGTAAGTAAATTAAAAAATATATTTTTAGTGTTTTATTGCTTAATTTTCTGGCAATTCTCAAGGAAGTATTTCTCTTACCTTCATTTTAATCAATAATTGTTATATATTAATAACTCATAAAAACTGCATCACAAGCTTCAGTTCAACTTTACAAAAATAGCATGCCTTTTATTACATGATAATAATATTTATTATTTTTTATTAAATTGCAACAAATTCAAACATGGAGGATACAAGACAATTTTTTTTTAAACAGGTCATATTCTCTTTTTTGTAGATTCATTTAAAATATTATTTATTTATTTTTAATATCCTTTTCCTTTTAACTTGAGTTCCAATTCTCTCCCTTCCCCACACACTGAGAATGCAAGCAAAATGATATCTAGTATAAATATGAAATCATTCAAAACATATTTGCATATTAGCCATATTGCAAAAAAAAATAGGAAAGCAAGAAAATTTACTTCATTTTGTACTCAGAGTTTGTTGGTTCTCTCTCTGGAGGTAGATAACACTTTTATCACCATGAGTTCTTTGTAATTGTCATGCCATACTCTCAAAGGGCTTACAGTCTAATGGAGCATGCACAAGAAAAGACAATACAAATGGAGTAGTGATAAAAAAGAGATTCCTATAAATTACCATCTGAATTTTGAGGAGGGAAAAACTAAGAATACACCTGAGTTGAATTGGGAATGATAGAAGGGGCTTAGAAATGTGATGGGCGGCATTCTATTCCAACCATAAATATAAAAGGTACAGAAATATATATATATATATATTTTAAATCAAGAATGGAAAGGTAGAGAATAATCCAGTTTTCTGGAATGTAAAGATTGTTAGTATCTATTATATGAGGTATTGTTCTAATTTCTGGGAATATAAAACAATCTAAATCAAGATACTCCTTGAACTCAAGAAAGCTTGCATCATTAGGAAAAGACCAGGATTTGAGGAATTTTACTAGAGGATTATTCCAGGATGAAACAAGGCAAAAGGCTGATCTCTAGATCTAGAGAACCCACATATACAGTCCAAAGATCTGATAGGAGGGAGGTGAAGAAGATGGCAGAAAAACTGTCAGCATGGTAAAAAGTAGTAGAGGATAGAAATTCCTGAAATGCACATTAAGTAGTCAATAAATTAATATTTATTAAATTTCTACTATATGCCAGAAAATATGCTAGAAAAATAAAAAAGAATTATTTTTGCCTTCAAGGAACTTATCATTCTGTTGAGGGCTAGATAGCTTTTTAAGCAGACTTTGCATCTCCTTCTGAAGGGATAATGGAATATAAGGATCTACCCACTGACATCTCCTTGAATTTTTGAAGACACTTCCTAGATTTGGTTTCTTTGCAGATTAAACCTCAGAGATTGGAGATGAGTTGATTGACTCAAGTTATTATGAATGAGAAGCTACTCTGCTGTAAAGGTCCATAAAAGAAAGTCTTCTCTAGTGCCAGGTGAGGCCTGGGGAAAATTCTAAGCATTCTGGACACAGGTTTTTTTTTTAATATTACTTAGTAAAATCTGGACTATCCCAACACAATATAATGCCTAATGTAGAAATACAAAGAAACTGAAATGCTTTTCTCTGATAAATTTGAAGAGTCTGCAAAACTCTCTTCATTACATACAAGCACAGTAGACAATAGGTAGAACAATGCTAGACATGAGGTCAAGAAGTCCTGAGTTCAAATCCAAATTCAGGCACTTACCTAGCTATATGATCTTGGGCAAATCTCTTAGCCTCTTTATACTTTAGTGTCCTTATGTATAAAATGGCAACAATAATAGCACCTTATCACAGGGGTTATTGTGACAATAAAAGATTGGAAAATTCCAGCAATTGTCTTATCTGAGTATATCCTCATTACCCCCCAACCCAAGATGAATCCATATAGCCCAGGCTCCTGGATAAAGTTCATAAGATCTCCTGAATATAAAAGTTATGTTACCTTTTTTCTCTTCAAAATTCTGGGTCATACTGTACTATCTCCTCACAGAGATCATGTGTTTAGGAACGAGTATAGCAGTTAAATAATTCCTCCAAGGTCTTCTTCAGGTCCTTTATAAATGTTTGTTGAGTTGAATTAAACTCAGATCTACTGAAATCTTTTGTGGTACTGACTGAAAATGGATTCCCATAGGAGGATGAAGATTTGTTAGGTGGTGAAAGCTACAGGGACAAGTCAATTGTGTGTTCTCTATTTGTTCAGGGAATTACTGTTATCCTTCTGAGGATGTCATTCTAAATATCATATTTGGCTGAAGTAGGGGAATAGTATACAGTTGCAGTAACCATATTCCATGTTGACATTATATTGTGCTATCTCACTGAAGGGAAAAACCAACCAACCAAACGAACAAACAAACTGAAAAACCCCAACAAAACAAAACACCTTAGTCCAATTTCTATTTAGCAATCCTTTCTTTTAGAATGTTTGTGGCACATGTGAGGTTAATGTCTTATTGTCATGTTGGGCCTTATGTTTTTGCCTTGGTGTGCTGGTATTATATTTATATCAAGGGATTGAAAAACATGCTTTGGAATCATGACTTTATACACTTATTGGAAGAAGACTTTGCTATATTCTGGATAGATTTCTTTTCTTTAAAGGAAAGTCCATATTGTAGACTCCTAAAGGGCTAGATTTGCGCCTTCTGAGTCTTGTCATAATGTTTATTGCAGTGCTTGACACAAAGCACTCATTTGGTAAAAACTGTTGACTAACTGGAGACATTATTTCTTAAATGGTACTTACTAACATCTGGGCTACCCCAAAAAGATAATTTCTCATACAAAAATACATAATATAATGCCTGTCATCAATGCCATCAAATAAATTGCACAGAGATTTTGGGGAAAATATTCCATGCCTAATACAAACTCAATGATTCAACCTAGTTCGAAAGCCTTGTGCCCCCCACACTAACAAAGAGAAACACCAGAGAGGATCAGGGATTCCCTGAACAACTGTGCCACCTATTCAATCTTATTTGGAGTCAACTGATTTGACAGTTGAAGTTTCAAGAAAAAAAATAATTTTATTCTCCACTCAATTCTGTAATGAATAAGCAAATGAGTCTAGTGTGAAAAGATCCAGTTTCAGTTTGGTGTTGATTTAAACACTGAATTCATATTCAGACATCAAGATTGAACTGTTCCTGAGGACATTAGAGTTCTTATTTTAAATGATTTATGACATTTCTGTGAGAAATAAAAAGCTACAGTTCTTGTCAGTGTCCTTTTCAAGCCAGTATCTGCAAAAGATATGGGGACTTAAAGGGGAAAAATTTTTAGTTTATTATAAGATGTCTCTCTTCTTTCTGTTGCCTAGAAATCAACCTATCAATGAAAATGAATTTCAGTGCCTATCACCATGCTAAGCTTTCAAGATATAAAGAATAGGGAGGAAAACCCAACATCCTGTCCCCAAGTAGCTTGTAATCTTTTTTTTTTTTCTTTTTGGAGGGCAATTGGGGTTAAGTGACTTGCCCAAATTCACATGGCTAGTAAGTGTGTCAAGTGTCTGAGGTCAGATTTGAACTCAGGTCCTCCTGACTCCAGGGCCGGTACTCTATTCACTGCACCACCTAGCCACCCCCTAAGTAGCTTATAATCTTAAAGAAGAGACTATGTGCACAGATACATGCATTCAAAGATACATATGAAGTGGATAGAAGATACCATTAGAAGAGATAGCACTAAAAGCTGGTGATATATGAAAGGTTTCTGGAGAAAGAAGTGTACTTTAACTGAATCTAGAAGGAAGCCAAGGTTTACTTCAAGGTACAGTTGAGAAAGTAGGGAGAACATTCTAGGCATGCGGAAATGCCAGTACAAAGTATAGAAATGGTAGTTAAAATTATACCTTCTGAGTCATGACAAGTGTTCCAGTATGATTGGACCAGAGAACATGTGGAGAAGAATAATGTTTCAGAAGACTAAAAAATGAGAAAGGAACTTATGTGAAGAATTTGAAATGAAAACAGGGAACGTGTCTAGGTTATAGGATGCCACTGGAGTAGGGGATTTATCAGATGCATAATTTAGGGGGTGTGGAAATCACTTAGGCAGTTATGGGAAAGATCAATTATAGTGAACAGGAACTTAAAGCATTGGAACCATTTTGGAGGTTATTATGAAAGTCTAGGCACGAAATGATGAGAATGTGAACAAGGCTAGTAATCACATGAGTGTAGAGAAGGGGATATACCCAAGCGATTTCATAGAGAACAAAATGATGCTATTCAGCAGTTGATTATTTAGTGGCGTGAGTGTGAGGGAGGAATCATGGTTACCACTTGCTAGTCCTTTTAAATATCTAATAAAGTTATCATACAACTTTTCTTTTTTATCCCCTCCTCCACAGATAACTGTCATTAGACACACATATTCATATATATGCAAAATAATTCTATACATATTTCAATTTATCAGTTCTTTCTCTGGAGGCATATGGTGTCTAACTCCATAAGTCCTTTGTAGTTAATGTAGGCATTTATAATAGTCAAAATGACTCAGTCCCTTAAAGTTGTTCTTAAAACAATGTTGCTGTTACTGTATAAAACATCATCTTCATCATTTCAGGCAAGTCTATCCATTTTTTAAAAAATAAAATCAATGTTCACAGCATTTCTTATAACAAAGTAAAATTCTATCACAATCATATACCACAATTTGTTCATCCATTCCCCAAATGATGGGCATCCCTGCAATTTACAATTCTTTGTCACCACAAAGAGAGTTGCTTTAAATATTTTAGAACATATGGGTTCTTTTTCTTTTCCTAAAATCATCTTATATATAAACAAATTGACAGTGTCATGTGTGATCTTATTTTTCTTAAAAAATTGTCTATGTTATGGAAATGTTTTTTTAATTTCATAAATTAAAAATAAAGTAAATAACATTAAAAAAAAAGGACAATGGCACCAACATGTGGATCCTGGGCTAGTGGTAAAGAAAGGATGGTGGTGCTCTTAGTAGTGAAAGAAATATTTTGCAGTCTGATTTAGAGGGGGAGTCAATGATAATGGCAAGTTCTAGAGATTTGCTTGTGATTGAGTTGTTTCTTAATTTATGAATGAGGGAAGGAAAATGAAACAATATTTGTTGAAGTAGTAACAGAGCCAGTAAATAGAGAATAGGAGAAAGAGAGTAAAGACAACCCTCTGCCAAAAATTGGAGTGGATGGGAACAAGGGGTAGATCCAGCTCCAAATCTACATTTCTTAGAGTTTAACAAAAGTGAAGGAGTATAGAACTTGTCATTAATTTAGGATTTTAGGACAACACCTTTAGATGACTTAAAGAATATTCTTCCATGTTTTATTGTGACACCTATGATGTTGTGTCTAATATAATTATACTATTTCCAGATGAAGAGAAATCTCAGCAAGTATATAGTCCAACCTCTATCTGAAAAAAAAAAGGATTTCTCTCTTTCATTCTAAGAAAGTGATCACCTGGTCTCTATTTGAAGATGTTTGAGAATCAGGAACATACTAGATTTTAAGATAATCAATTCCAGTTTAGATTAGCTCTAATGGACTTTGGAGGGATTCTGTCCCAAACACAATTCTATTAAGTCTAAGTTAACTCCTCTTTGGAACTTCTATCCATTGCATCTAGTTCTGCCTGCCTGGTACCAAGGAAATAAAGTGTAATCATATTTCATATGATATTACTTTACATACTAAAACACACTTTTCATGTTTTTGTGAAACTGTCACTAAATGGAACAATCTGTCTCCTTCCACTTCTAGATCCCCTTTCCAGCTTATTATCAATTTCCTATTCACTTTTTTTTCTGCTTACTGGACATTGATTCCTGAGACAAATGAAAAGTCAGGGAGATAGAGTTTCTGGGTAATTAAAAACCAATTTATTAATTAGACTAACAATCAATAAATTTATGGTCATCATCTCTCTCTAACCAAAGACAAAAGATCATGAAAATCCAGGAATGCTTAAATACCTTTGGAAAAATGGGTGTCCCTGCCATGTGGAAATCAACCCTGATTGGTGAACTATCAATGAGAGAGCAGACGTATTAATGAGGAGGTGGACCAAAAGTCTTAACTCTTGCTAAGTACTTGACTTAATTGTGAGACTCTGCCTTCAGAACCCAAGACAAAAAAATCCATCTTCAAATGGAATAATGTCTTTAAATTTTTTCTCAGAAATTTTTAAATAAAATTTTATAGGAAGACGTCAAATAAATTTCAATTTTTTTGTCTTCTGATGATTTCCCATAATTTGATAAGATTTTTGTTATAAACAAACAAACTAAACTGTTATCTGCCTTAAAGAAGATGACAGTCTCATGGCTTAAGATGGGCAGCATATGTCTTGTTTTTTTTTTTTTTCTCTCATAAGTTTTATTGAGTTTAATATAATGAATTTCCCTTGTGGCTATTTGAAATTTTAACAGCTCAGTAACCAGATTTGGAATAATGTCAAAAAACATCTATTGTTATAAATCTCTTATTTGAATCATCCTAACTATAAACTGTAGTGGGGAATGACTTGTTCACATTTTTCTGTAAATGAATAGTCCATTCTTTTGGGAGCCATCACTAGAGGAAACTGGATGCTAAAAATGACCTTTTTTTGAATAGTTGGAAAAACTGTGACCTGTTAAACTGTTAATTTTCTACCAAGGGCCTATCTTTCTAATGACTTTATATAAATAAGGAAAGGACAAATTGGGTAGGGTCCCTGATGCCATGTCTATTCTGTGTAGTAATGGAGGACTTTACTTTTTGGAAGAATGGAAAGAAAAAAAATTCTACTGAGATTTTTTCCATAATTATTAAAACTTGATTTTTTATTTTTAGTGACAATTACCCTCTACCCTCTTATGAGGGATTTTGAAAATATTTGTTATAAGAAAAGAATTTGGTGGATCTCTCAATCTAGGTAACTGATTAATCAGATCATCACAGAACCTCAGAGCTGGGAAGAGATGTCAGAAGCCATCTTGGGAGCCAATGCATACCTAAATGGGATTTCCTGTTGCTTAGCATTTAAGAAGTTACATAAACTTTCCTTGGATATCCTTAGTGATGGGGAAGGCACTATCTTAACAGGCAGTCTATTTCTCTTTGGAATATATCTATTTGTTAGAGTTCTAAGATTTTTTATATTCATAAATGAAAAATTCCTACATCTTCCATCTATTGATTTTAGCTCTGTCCTCTGGGACTGAGCATAACAAGACTAACCTCCCTTCTTTGAGACAATTGAAAATATTTTGAGCCAGTATAACATTCTAATTCTTTTTTTCCCCTGCAGAATAAACATCAGTTTCTGTAATAGGAATGTACATTTGTAAGATCTTCCCTGCCCCTAGGCTAAAGTGCACCTGGAGCCTGGGGTGGGAGGCTTGTTTTTCAGTAGATACTTCTTGATTGGCCAGTGAGTCAATAAGGTTGTTACATTCTCTGAGCCAGGAGAAGGCTATATAAGCCCTGATGTGTAGCTTTGTTTTGGGGTCTCACTTTGAGAAGTGTTCTGTGATTTGATCTGGATTCTGGGAAGCTGTTGTCCAGAGCCCCCCAGCTTTGAAACCCAGATGTTGTTTGGTATGGATGTAATGGTTGGACAGTTTGGAAAGCTGTCTATTTGATCTGTTTCTCTTTTGATAATTCTGTCTGTATACTCTGAAGTTCGGGGTGCTGACCTTTTTCCCCTGAACTAGGTAAACAATACATATTTGACTGATTAAAGTAAACTTGTTAACCCATTTTGAGTTGCTTTCCTTTATAAAAGCAGATCTAAGAACCTGTGGTGGCAGCCACCCTAGAGACGCTGGGGTGCTTGCCGCTACAGTTTCTTCAACAGATTCATCACCTGGTGTTTACTTGAAGCTGATCCACTTTGAAAGGAAAAACAATAGATTGTCCATAAACATTGAAACTCATATCTTCTGACTCAAAGTTCAGTACTGTTTCTCCTTTTTTTCTGCTGTAATATACACAGGAATAGAGAGTGGATCTGTAATTTCATTTGTAAAGGATACTCCTGGATGAATAAACTCATCCATTAGCTCATTATTAGCTTAAGACAACAACAACACTGAAACAAAAGCAAATTTCTATTTTTTTGTTTATTATTTCAATTTTTTTTCTTGTAATTTTAGTAAATTTTCCTTTGATTAGAAGGGTCTTTATTTTGGTCTTCAGTTGGGGGGGTATTTAATTTATTGTTTTTCTAGATTTATTTTTGTTGCATACCTAAATCTGTTGACCTGCTCTTTCTTTCTTTTATTGATGTAAGCATTTAAAGATATAAATTTTCCACTAAGCATTGTTTGACAATATCGCACTAATTTTGGTGCATTGTCTCATCACTGTAATTAGTTTTAATGAAATTAATGAAAATTTTTATCATGTGTTATTTGACACATTCATGCTTTAGAATTAGGTTAATTTTTAATTAATTTTAATATCTGCTTCAAAGTTCTTTTATTGAAGAGAATTTTAATTGCATTATAGTCAGAAAAGATCCATTTGCTATTTCTTCTTTTCTACTTTTGTTTGCAAAGTTTATATGTTATAATACTTTGCCAATTTTGTGAAAGTGCCATGTACAGCTGAGAAGAAGTATACTCTTTTCAATTCCCATTCAATATTCTCTAGAGGAATATATCTACTTTTCTAAAATTGTATAAATGTGTTCACCTCCATTGCACAAATGCTTCCTTATGTGCTTTAACTCTACGAGATGATAGCTTCAATTCTTTTTTTCTTCACCCTTTTCCCAATGCATTCCTCTTTTTTTATCCTGCCATTCATCTTTTTAAATCATCCTAACATGAGAATAATACCCATACTATTTGTCTAAGTAGACTCCTTCTAATAACCCTAGTTATAGGCATCATCTTCAAATAAAAGATTGTAAACACACTATCTTCATTTTGTCCCTTATGCTTTCTCATGTCTTTATCTTTTTATGTTTCTCTTGAGTTTTGTTTGAATGTCAGATTTTTGATTCAGCTCTGATCTATTCATTAAGAATGCTTGAAAGTCCCCTCATTAAATGTTCCTATTTCCCATTTATATGATTTTACTTGGTTTTTCTGTGTAGATTTTTCTGGCTTTAATTTTAGTTCCTTTTCCATCCATCCCTTTGTAATGTTAGCTACCAAATCTTGTGTAATCCTGTGTGAGGTTCCATAAGATTTTAATAATTAAAAAAATAAATAAATCAACAACAATTGTTTTTGTCTGGCTGCTTGCAATACTTTCTAATTGATATGAAAATTCTAAATTTTGTTTATAATCATCCTGGGACTTTCAATTTGGGGATTTCTTTCAGGAGGAAACTGGTGAGTTCTTCATTTCTAATTTGCCCTCTAATTCAGTGATATCTTGGCACTTTTCCTTTATAATTTATTGAAATACAATGTCTAGGCTATTAATAAAAACATATTCTTAACCTTCAGTTCATCTAATGATTCTTTCAGTTTTTTTTTCTTTCCTGAATTCTTTGTTAATTTCAATCCATTTTTTTCTCTCAATATTTTCCCTATAACTCATGTTTTTTTGGATTCAATCCCCTCAAGTGTTGTTTCCTGGTTCACAAAGCATTTCAATCTCTTCCCACACTAAACAATTCATATTTCACCACACTAGGTCTCACCCCCAACTGAAATTTTCGTAGTCATAACTGGCACCAGCTTGATGCTATGCTCTTTGCATCATGCTTAGTGGAGAAATACAGAGTACCTGCAAACTTGTGTCTTCTTTTGGTGTTCTGTCTCGCTCTTTTTTTTTTTTTCAATTCCTTAATTCTTTGCCCCAGCACCAACAGTTCAGAACTTTGCTGAGCTGGTGCAACAGGGTTGAAGTCTCTGGCTCCAAACTCTGTTGGTGTTATGGGGTTGTTGACCTGGTTCCAGAATTCTGCTGCTACAGAGTTGTCTGCCAAAGTAGTGGGAATTCTCAGGTTTGCTATACTGGTAGTACAGGGTTGCTGTCTCCAGCAGACTTTTTTTCCAAAGAGTCTGTGGTAATCTGAGTTTCTTGAATACAGTGAATTTTTTTGCAGCCTGGAATGAGGGTCTGAAAAAGGGGAAAGGGACCAGTATATGTACGTTGATTTTGCCTTAAATTTGTGTTATGTTTTTGAATCTAGTAGCTCAGTTTAATGGTGGTAGCATAGAAGGCTATGGAGATATGAGAATGAACTCAGTTCATGGCAAGACTTGGGCTCATCTCACCTCTTGGGGTATGACTGGCCTGAATTATCTTTTATATGCTGCTACTTTCTTTTTTATTTTATTTTATTTTTTATTTTTATTTATTTTTTTAATGCTTTATTAACTTCTGATTTACATCATTTGTTTCCGCCAGATTTTGAGTTGCAAATTTTTTTCCCTGTTTTTCCCCTACCCACCACCCCAAAATAGCAGTCCCACAGGATATTCCCTCCTCCAATCTGCTCTCTCCCATATTTTCTCCCCTACTCCTTTAGACTTTTCCAGTGGATCTCTATGCCTCAGTGCCTGTATATCTTATTTCCCAATTACATGTAAGATGGTATACATATTTGAACTAAATCCAAATCATCAGTATATTCCCAAGGCCTCTGAATTCCTCCTCTAGGACTTCTGTAAATAGACAACAAGAACATCCTGTCATCTTTTTCAGGGCTTCCATTAAGGTCCCAGGGCTTCATTGCAAAGTATCATAAACAAAAATCAACACAAACAGAACAAACAGAGTGCCTGGCCACCACAAAGTTCCCATTCTCAATTCTGTCACCACAAATGTTCTCTTCTCAGTTTTGCTCTTTCCCAGCTTGGGATTCACCTTATATATGGAAATTAAGCTCCTGACCATTGCATTAGCAAGGTCCTCCCGCTGTAGGGTTCACAAGTTCTGTTTCTTAACAAAGGCTTGTTATAATTAGGACAAGGCTCAAAGACACTTGAACTCAAAAAAGGTGCTAAATACTTAATTAGCTAAAACAAGGCCCTTGAGCACATATTTGCTTGCCATTACAGTAATTGAGACAAACAGGAGTAAATCATAGATCTGGACACCACTACTTCCCTGCCACTCTATCTCCCCTCCTCCCCCCCCTGCCCAATTGTATAGGTGTATAGTAAAGGTACATGAAATGAAAACATTGCTTTCTATCTTAAAAGTATGGAATTTTATAGAAGACAAATTTTATATATATACATATATACATACACATATACATATATATACATATACACACGTTATATATATGGAAGACTTTGACCTTAGAATCATAGGTACCATGACAGAAAAAGACTTTAGAGAGCATTTAATCCAAGCTTCTTATTTCATTTATTTATTTATTTATTTTTATTTTTTGCTTTTTGGAGGGACAGTTGGGCTTAAGTGAGTTGCCCAACCAAAATATCACATGGCTCATAAGTGTTAAGTGTCTGAGGCTGGATTTGAACTCAGGTCCTGCTGACTCCAGGGCCGATGCTCTATTCAATGCACTACCTAGCCACCCCAAACTTTTTATTTTATAAATCAGGAAACTGAGGCCTGTTAAGGCTAAATGATTTGTCCAACATCTCATGGTTAGATTTTGGATTTAAATCTTGGTGCTCTGACTGCAAAATTGGTATTTGGACCATAATACTCTACCTTGTTTCCAGATGATTCAAGACACATGTACTGAGTTTCAAAATTATTTTCCATGAAAATTAAGTGCTTAGATAATTTGGCTTATTTTTCTAAACTTGTGTTAGAATTTCCAATGGCCTTTCCCCAGTCTCCTTTAAAAATTGATAATTTGAGAGATGACTCATACAATTGTTGTTTTCCATTCAGATCCTGAACATCTTGAAGCTATGCCCAAGATTTTATAGAAAGGGTTCAGCACACAACATCTTGGGAATGTTTATCATACACAAGAACATTTCCCCTTACCTGAGGATTTTGCATAAATGCATATTATTGATCAAAAAAATCATCTTGCCAGGGGCTAAGTGAATGGTCATTGAATTGAATGTTCCAAGTTGAATGTGATTGGGAAGATGAGTTTGAAGGCTCTCAACATTTTTCTCTTGTTTCCATATCATAGGAACTTAACACAGCAGTGATGATTTTCTCTCCAATCTATCTACCTGTTGCTTTTTTTTTTGCTATTTTGGTTATCCCTCTTTTCACTCTCAATCACTCTTGTCAAAAACTGAAAAAGGCGAGGGGGTCCTGAGTTTAGAAATCAAAATATCTTGACATACTGTGTTCCTATTTATTATTCACCAATATATCAATTCTCATTATCATAATATAATAAGTATAAAGGTTGAAACATAAATAGAAGCTACTTGTTCTTGAGCAGCTACTTGAGGAAAATAAGCCAAAAAGGGAGAAAGTGATTTTTTCAAGATCACAATAGTAGTAATTACCAGAACTTGGATTAGAACCCAAATCCTCTGTGTGCAAATCAGTACTCTTTCCAGTACAATATGCTATATCCCTTATTGTGAAAGGGTAACTTGGAAAATTAATTTGTCAGTCAACATTCACAGAAAGGAATCTTTTGATATATTACAAAGGCTTGGTATTGACTGAGGAACAGCTTGGATACTGATAAGAATGTAGAATTTCATGTCAGCAGATCTGGATTAAAATCCTGATTCTGTAAATTATTAGCTGCATTATCTTGGGCAAACATTTAAGTTCTCTGTATCTCAGTAACATCATCTGAAAAATAGGAAAATCTGAAAAAAATCTATGAATATAATCACATATACAGCAACCTCACAAGATTGCTCTAAGAATGAAAAGAGAATCTTGATATAAAGTGATTTGTAAACATCTAAGTGTTGCATCAATAACCTTCTGACTTGATGATGATGCTGTCCTTTTTCTGAACCTCTTTTCTATTAGATTATCCAAATAGGAGTATATATAGTATAGTTTGAATTAAATTTAACAGTGAATCACAGCACTACCATGCATTTTAGGGTTTTAATTTTGCACTAAGATAGATATTATGCTTACACAGCATCCTTTTCCTCATTTTTAATTATTCTTTGATGAGAAAATATAGCTTTGAAGAAATATATATTCCTGTGTGACAAGTTATGTTCCAACTACAATTCTGGAGAAAGAAGGACTTCACCTCTTATCTTCTGGTCCCTGAGGACAGCTCTTCATTCATCATACTACACTGCTTCTCAAATATAAAGTATATATAAAAAAGTAGACCAAAATGATGGCCTCAAAGACAAAGAACGTATGGGTTTAACTCATACTTATGGCTCATACTGGCTGTATCATCCTGGGCTAGTCACTTAACCTCTGAAAGACTAAAGATTATAAAGAAAGTGTTGATCTACACCGACAGTGGAAATTTCCTGGCCCTTGAGTTCTTTAACCAAATTAAATCACTTATCCCTGTCCTCGGTAGCAGTACTACAAAGAAAATCCCTAAATAATGACCCATGCTTTTAATCCTTGCAACTTGTGAGGCAGATGCTAGCAGTTCATTTGAGATCAATAGATCCAAATGGCAGAAAGATAAGCCAATTAGATGTCCACACTGTGCTCAGCATTATTATTTTGAACCTTTACGAGTAGGGGTAGAGATATGAGGGGGCCCTCAGATGTCCTAAAAGAGGAGCAAACTGGCCCAAGTTCTAAAAGCAGCATGTCAAAACTCTAGAGACACTTAGATAGGATCTTCTGTGAGTGAGAAGCCTCTCTATTTCTAATAGGGAGACACAGTTTTTAAATAAACACACACACACACATGTGTGACTACCACTAATGGTGAGGTAAAAGGGAAAATCAGAAAAGCCCTCATGGAAGAAATAAAGCTGTTAAACAAAAGTTTGCATATATCCTTTAATAGTGCTACTGGTTCCTTTGTTGTAAAGGAATCAAAAGCCTTGGGTACCAGTTCCACTTCAGACATTAGCTTGCTTTGTAATCTCAGGCAAACAATTTCATTAATCTAAGTCTCAGCTTCCTTATCTGTAAAATGGAAAGACTTAGCTATAATATTCCTTTTAACTTTAACATTTTACAATATTAGGAATCCATGGGTTTTGTTGTTGTCCAGTCTCATGAATTAATCAGTCTAAGTAACTCTTGGTGAAGAAACTCTCCACCAATACACATGGATAAGTTAAAATCTCATAAGTTTACTTGGAGTATTGAATTGTTAGGAGAACTGCCCATAGTTAAACATTTAAGAAGCAGAGAGATTTGAAGCAATGATTTTCTTTCTCCTAGGTACATGGGTGTTGTTTCAGACAAACTGAGACCTGCAAAAGATTTTAGCTTAAAAAGACCAAGGTCTCCTACCACCTCCTGGGCCGTCGTCAGTTATTCTGATCTATGTCTTGACACTGTGGAGCAGAGAGTAGGCCTGATGCTTTTGCATGGCTCTGCCTCACAAAGCCAATTCACTTCAGGTCATTTGTCCCTTTCAACAACCAAAGATGAACATGGTTAGCAACAGCGGAGCAGAAAAGGAGTGGGTAGCTGTCAGAGATTTGAGGTACACAATCACATTTGCTCATCTGGGCTAGAACACTCACAAGCATCAAGGTTGGTTTGACAAATAAATGCTGGGGATATTCAGAAGGTGCCAAATGAAAAGTGAGAACTACACAGGCTTTACCAGCAGGATAGTTCATCAGTCTTTAAGAAGGCAGCGTTTAACTCCATCCAAAGTCAAGTGCAAATGAAAATTAGAGAGATGGAGGATTCTTGCCTCAGCAAGAAGGTAGAGGAAATTCAGTTTTACACTGATAGTGACAATCCAAAGGGCTTTTGTGATCCTATGAAGGCTATTTATGGGTCAAAGACCTATAGTACACCTCACCTGTTCAGTGCAGATGGAGCCTCATGGATTAGTGAAAAAGACATCGTCTTGGAGAGATGAACTGACTTCCATAGTGTCCTTAATGGACCATCATCATCAATCAATGCTGAAGCCACTGACTGTGAATCTCAGGTGAAAGTCAATTCCTCTCCAGACTAAGTTAAAACTGAAGAAGAGGTTTGAATGTCATTAGGCTCCTCTCATGTGATAAAGTGCCTGGTGTTGATTCTATGCCAGCTGAGATGTGCTAGGCAGGGGGTTCACTGCTCATACAAAAGTGAAAATCTTCTGGGCTATATGGACCGAGGAAGTTTTCCCCAATTAGTATAAGGATGCCTCTGTTGTCCATCTCTATTAAGGTAAAGGAAATAGTTTGTCCTGTGACAATCACAGAAGAGTTTCTCCCTTAGTCATTGACTGAAATGTTCTTGGTCCTTAATAAATTGGTCCTTCACCTAGAAGAAGGTACTGAGAATCATGTGGCTTCAGAAAGGGTTGAGGAATGGTCTACATGGTGCTTGCTGCTGAACAACTCCAGGAGAAATGCCAGGTGTAGAACAGAGTTCTGTACACACTATTAATCAATCTTACTAAAGCCTCTGATTCTGTCAGTCATGGGGTATTGTGCAAAATTATGACAAAATTTGGTTGCCCAAAGAAGTTTGTCAGTATTGTACATCAGTTTCATAATAGTGTGCTTGCCCTTGTTTCAGATTATGGACAAGGAGTCAAGGGGGGCTGTGTGCTTGCTTCTATGCTTTTTAGCATGATGTTTTCAGCAATGCTTCCAGACAACTTCAGTAAAGATAAATGGCATAAAGATCTACTATCTGATTGATAGTAAATTATTTAAATTGAAAAGGCTGTAAACCAAGACTAAAGTGGAGAGGAAGCTGGTGTATGACTTTTTGTTTGCAGATGACTGTGCACTCAATATACCCTCTGAAGATGAAATTCAACAAAGTATGAATCAATTCTCTGTTTCCTGTGTTAATAGGAATTGGCTTAACAATTAACACGAAGAAAATAGAAGTTCTCCACCAGGTAATACCACACCATCCATATGTAGGACCATCATTTAGAGTAAATAGAGAAATTGTGAAAGCTGTGGATGAGTTCATTTACCTCGGCAGGAATGTAAACATAAATGATGAGGGTGATGCATGCATTGCTGAAGCTACTTCAGTGTTTGGGAGCCTCTGAAGAAAAGTGTGGGAGAGAAGAGGTATTCGGATGTTGACTAAACTAAAGCCCTACAGTGTCATTGTGCTGAATTTACTGTTGTATGCCTGTGAAATCCGGACAGTAAAGCAGCGCCATGCCTGGAAATTGAATTGTTTCCATTTCAAGTGTCTTAGGAAGATTCTGAAGATCACCTGGCAGGATAAGGTACAAGACACTGAAGTCCTTTCTTCAGCAAAACTACTGACATTCAAACTGTACTGCATGAAGTGTGACTCTGATGGACTAGACACGTTTTTCAAATAACAAAAGTACATTTAACTAAAAGAATATTTTATAAAGAACTCTCACAAGGCAAGTGCTCACATGGAGGTCAAATGAAGAGATATAAGGACACTCTCAAGCTGACTCTGAAGAATTTTGGAATTAATTTGAAACATGGGAGACTGGCAAAAGACCATCCAGCTTTATATGCCTGCATGAAAAAAGGTACTATTCTCTATGAGCAAAGAAGAATTGCAGTACCTTAAAAGAAATGTGAGATGTCTAATTTTAGGAATGTCTCCACTTCAAATTCCATATGGACTATTTCTGCCTGGTTTGTGGTAGAGCCTCTTGACCTCATATTGGACTGATCAGCCACAGTCTGACACTGTGCACCTTGATGCAAACATAATGATGTCATTTTGGTTCTCTTCAAGTACAAAGGACAGCAACTAACTAACCAATATACATTCATAATTTTATATTCTCATTGGAGGACAGATGGTTGTTTCATATTAGCACCAGAATTCCAATTTTATGGGTATCATTTGATATCCTTTAACACACTTTAAAAAGGACCTCATTGGATGCTGTAATGCCAAGCAAAGGCAACTTCCCAAGGTTCAAAATACCAGCATAGGTGCTCTCCATTTTATTCAGTGACAAATTAAGAACAGAGAAGATCAAAATATAGCGTAATTCAAAATACAGCATTCACCAAGTGTAATTCAATAATCTCCAAGTACTACTCCATCCCTGGACATTATAATTCATTTAGTTAATTCCAAAGGCCCTCTTCTAAGTACTACTCCACCCTTAGGCTGTACATTCATTTAGTCAACCACAAAGCCCCTCTTCTCAAATGGAGATTAGCGTCCAATCATAAGTAAAGTACATTCATTTGTTCAATTACAGAGCACAAAAAGGTCAAAAGTTCCCCACCCTTGGATCACAATTGAATCTACCCCAGAGTTACAACAAGCTTAAGCACAGCATTTAATACCCAGAGAGAGCTCTTTTCTTCATTTTGACATGAGGCAAGTTCTCATCAATCTTTGTTCCTGGGGAGACAAATCTTAGCAAGCCCACAAGATATATTGCCAGTGTCTTCATTAATTCATTCTCTGTCTGCAGAACGGTCCTAGGACCCCTGAAAACTTTAGCAGAAACCTCTTCCATGATTTCTGTAAACATACAGCAAGAAAATCATTATTCAGGGCTTCTGAACCAACAACAAGGTTCTAGGACCTCTGCAACAACAGAACTGTCTTTCACCAGTGAACAAATCTGGCAAAACAACATCAAAACAGACAGACAAAGTACCAGCATAACAGCCATGTCTACTCAGTCCTCGGCAGCTCTTGATGGCAGCTCTCAAAAGTCCTGGGTAATTCAAACTGGCCCTCAGCAATCCTCTCTGTCTCTCTCTGCCTCCAAGATGCTGCTTCCAAAAAGTTCTTCTGCCTCTCTCTTTTCTTGTGTCCCTCTAAATTCACATCACCAGCTCCTCCCAGTTCAGCCCTCTCTTTTCACATAAAAAAGTCCATCCCACAAGTGGGATTCACAAGCTCTGGGTTTTAACACAATCAATCCCAAAACCAAGCCAATACAGGGGGATCTTTAAATTCCATTACTATTACATTCCACCCTTCCAGGATCCTTGGCCTTACAATCTCAATCTAAATAGCCATGGATCCTGGAACAAATAGAGGCACTATGCTTTGTAATCCTTGAATTTAAAGATCTTCCCTGACCCTAGGCCCTTTGATAGGCTTAAGAGACTCTGAGAAACTTCCTTGATTTGAAAATATACTCTGCCTCCTAATAGGCTCAATGTGGTCACATGGAGGCTGTGGCAGGAGGCTTGGTTTTCAGGAATGCCCATACCTTGATGCTGTGTGATTGGGCAGTGGGTCAAGAGGGTGATTACATTCTCTGACCCAGGAGAAGGCTATATAATCCCTGATGTGAGGCTTTGCTTTGGGGCTCACTTTGAGATGTGTTCTGTGATTTGATCAGATGAGACTCTGGGAAGCCATTGTTGAGAGCACCCCCCCACCTCCCCCCACCCTGGCTTTGAAAAACCAATATGTTGATTTGCTATGGATGTAATGGTTGTACAGTTTGGAAAGCTGTCTACTTGATCTGTTTCTCTGTCTTGATAATTCTGTCTGTATACTCTGAAGTTTGGGGTGCTGACCTTTTTCCTCTGAACTAGATAAATGACATATATTTGACTGATTAAAGTAAGCTTGTTAGGCAATTTTGAGTTGCTTTCCTTTAACAAAGCAGATCTAAGAACCTGTGGTGGCATCCACCCTGGGGACCCTGGGGTGCTTGCTGCTACAGATGCTTAAGAGTATCTTTACTTTTCCCTCTCAGTTATTATTATTATTTTATTTTAGCACCTTTTTTGCAATTTATTATGATTTTCATTCTTGCTATTTTCTTTTTTTATAATGTTTTGTAAAGTTTTGCTGTCTTGGATCATTAAAAGTAAACAGCATTAGATGAGAAATGATTCTTGAGTATGTGTTTAAATAAATGCAATAGAAAAAGATTCTGCAAATCTTTTTGAAACCTAAACACAGGTGTATCATTATAACAGAAGTAAGTTTATTTAAAGATAGAAAAACTCATATGCTATGTTTATAAGTATGTATGGTGGCATTTATATCTTTGTTCATAAACGGTTTTGTAATTACTTCCAGATTACAACATGAAATAACAGATTTAGGAATCCATGAAAATAATATAGAATAATAGCTAGTATTTATTTAGCATGTTAAATGAATTTAGCAGGTTAAAAGAATTTAGCACATTAAAAGAATAATAGCTAGTATTTATTTAGCATTTACATTAAATAGAGAAATTGTGAAAGCTATGGATAAGTTCATTTACTTCAGCAGGAATGTAAACATAAATGATGAGCGCAATGAAGTATAGGAAATTTTGTTTGTCTGTTTTGTCTTTTAGTGATTTTTGGAAAGGAAAACACAAAGAAGAGACAGTGCTAAGATCCAAATTCACATGTTCTCTTTACTAGGATGAGCCATCTTTATCCTACCAATGATACTTACTGAGATTCAAGATTGGGGTTGGCCTTTTTTGCTTGTGGGTGATATCTTCAAACTACTTCTGGTGGGATGATTGCTTTTTAAATACATCTTCTTTCTTGTCCCTATAACATGAATAGGCTTTACCTAAAAGAGGAAAACATTGCCCCCTGGGACCTGATTGGCCCTCAGTATCCTGATGCTGCTTCCTAGTCATCTAAGGACATTAAAAACAAAGAAACAAAAACCAGACATGTGGAGTGTAGGCCCCTCAGACCCGGCAGATTTTTGAAGCCTACTGGAGCTGCCTTACTCTGACCGTATCCACAAGAAGACAATGAGAGCTGTTAACAGAGATGCTAATTGCCCTGCATCCTTTTCCATATCTTTTTGTGTTAGAGTGAAAATCATCTATTTTTTTCAATGACCTGAGTGTCTTATTTCATCCCAACATGCAACATGACCTAGAAAGTTCTGTTGCTAAAGTTTCCTAACAGTTATAAACCTCACAAGATTCATAGAGTTAATAAGTAAAAAAAGTCCTAAGTTGCACGTCAAAGACAAGGGTATAATTCCAGTTTCTACCATTGCCCAGTTTTATTTCCTGGGGCAAGTCTACTCAACTTTCTGGTTCTCAATTCTGTATGATTATATGATCTATAAATAATATTGGCATCAATTGGTTGATTCTGTTGGATTATGGTTCCATAGACACACAAATTCTTTCTGAGTTTTAATGGAAAAGTCATATTTGCAGCACATTTTTTGGGGGGTCAGAAATTATATTGAATTATAGTATTTTAAAGTGATCTTCTATTACCACTTATCTGTTCCAATTCCCTTATAGCTGTGACATGGTAGTGTGGTCCCATCATGCTAAGTTTGCCTATCAGGGGTGGGGAACCTGAGGCATGTGGTCCTCTAAGTCCTCAAGTGTGGTCCTTTGACTGAATCCAAACTTAAATCCAGACATCAGAAAACAATCTGTTTTTGAAGTTTGGCTTCAGTCAAAGGGCTGTATTTGAGGATCTTGAGGGTTACATGCTAGAGATTCCCCACTCCTGTGGTCTGGACACATTTTGTCCCCTCCTTGTATTAATAGGGCTACTCCTTCCAACAATTCCTTCATACTCTCACTTAAAGTCTGACTTTCCCTCCAATTAGTCTCGACTCCTCCCCTCTCCTCTGGAGGAGTGGTGATGCAAGGATTAACAATTTATATCTTTTGATACAACTGAAAAGATAAAGTAAAATTGGACTGCAGGAAATGGAGGGAAGTTTTGTGAAGGTATGCCTCCAGTACCAGTCCAGCTAGCCATAACACCCATGACTCATTCATTGCCTAGGGAAAGGAAGCAGTGTTCTTCTGCTCTGGGCAATTATACAATAAAATGAATCCATAATTCTCTTTCTACAGTTCTAAGCCCCTAGCCAGAGAATCACTTTAGCAAAATACTGAAATTATAAATCAATCGCATTCTTTTCACAGGTACTAACCTATGGTCCCTCTTTGTTGCATTTGATCAGGCCTGAACAACATATGGCCCATGAAAAATAAAGAGGATGTAAAAGAAAGTGAAGATGTAACTAGTGCATTATCCATTCCCCACTTAACCTGCCTTCCAGTAGTCAACTATTGTACCTGTCAGGTAATTTGGAGGGCGGGTTAGCACTGCACATACTTTCCTGTTTATTACATCACCCATGGCAACTAACCACTGTAAGTCTATCTCTAGTCTGAGAGGAGCAACAGTTGTCTCTTTTAGCTGTATTTTTGGTGGTTACTAAATATAAACAGTAAGAAAGTCTAAAAAAAAAAAGTATTGAAACTTGTGCCACTTAGCAAGGTAATTTTTTTAACATGAATGTGATTTCATGATAAATAAAAATCTTAAGTAATAGGTCTAATTAATTGTTATTAATTGAAATTTCCCTTTTTAAAAAATACAGTTTATTTGCAAAAATAGTTTAATCAATAATTATATCTTTTATTTTTATTTTTTCCCTTTTTTGGAAGGGCAATTGGGGTTAAGTGACTTGCCCAAGGTCACATGGCTAGTTTTTGTGTTAAGTGTCTGAGGCCAAATTTGAACTCAGGTCCTCCTGATTCCAGGGCCGATGCTCTATTCACTGTGCCACCTAGCCGCCCCCATTACTTATATCTTTACTTAGAAAGTGAGCTATTAAAAACCTATCTATGGTCCAAAGAAGTTTACTCTGTTTTAATTTTGGCCCTATTGGCAAGTTTTGCAGGTCTGAATTTGAGCAAGACTACAAATAGATAATTAATGTGATTAACAACATGTACCATTCTGAAAATACAAAGTAAACAGGAAGGTGATCAAACTCTTGCAAAACAGATTAAGAGATTGAGAGATTTTGGGAAAAGTTACATGCTTTCCATCGAAAGGGAAAAGAGGAAGAGGAGGGAAACCTGGGGATTCGCTAACCTCTACATTCTAAGTGAATTCAGCTGTACAACATTTATCCAAATGTCCCTTGTATATGAGAATAGTTTTCTATCCTGGAACAGAGAACTAAGAATCTCAATCTCTTACAACTTTTCTCTGTGGCTATCACTTCCTTGATTATCAGCATCACTGATTTTCAGGGTAGTGGATTCTGCCCTGTTTCTGCTTCCTCACTGATAGAATCAGAACACTTAATCTCTCCCCTCATGGGTTTCAGTTGCAAGTATTTCCTCAATCTAAAGAAGATGGGTGAATGAGGCACATCTCTCCCCTTATGACAGCCCTAGGGTAGGGCATATTTTTTTCAAGAATTGAAAAAGGGCAAAAGACTGGCAGATTTCTGTCTGAAACTAGCAGATATTCATCTTTTGCATCTTATCTCCGGGATAATGTCAAGAGAGTGCAACATTGTTATCTGATGCATGAAAAACCTAAGGCCTAGAGGTGAGGACTGACTTGCTTAAAGTAAATAAGACATTGCAGATCTGAAGATCACAATTAGTTGGTTTTGTTTGTTTTTACTCAACAACTGGGTACACCACTTTGCATCTGCTGCTTGCTATAATTTCAACTCCACAGAACAAGATTCCCCTCTCAGAAGAAACTCATCACTTCTAATCTCATCGCCATGCTGCTAACTCATGCCTCAAAATCCCTCAGCCTTCTCTCTCTAATTTGGGGAACTTGTGGGTGGAGCACCAAACTCCTCCCAATGCCTTCCTTTATAGAAGGCAGAAAGAGAATTCTAAGCTCACTACTTTTATTTTTCATTTGCTGCTTTGCCTAGATTCAGTTTCATGGAACACACTGGGTACAAACAACCTTCATGTTCTATTACCTACTCTCTACATTCCTGCTTCCTTTTGTAAATTGTTTTCCCCATTAGATTATAACCTTCTTGAATGCAAGGTCTGTCTTTCTTTTTTTATTAATTGTGTCTACAGCAGTTAGCACAGTGATTGGCACATAGTAAGCACATAATAAATGTTTATTGGATTGGATTGAAAATAGTGAAATTAACCACCATAATTGTAAAATGTGAGAAAATTGAGAAGATAATTGTTTTGAAAAGATCCAAATAAACGTTAATAGAGATTAACTGCATCCATTGATGATAATATTATAGCATCTGTCATACAAATATGAGGATCAGGTAAATATTATTCAATATGGACTTCTAGTATTCTAGTATAAAATATTCTAATATTTTCTTTTATTTGAAAATTCTGTAAGAGAGTCATCTATAAATCAATGTCATCAATAAAGACTGAAGATATTCTTTTCTTAGCAGGGGAGTGATTAGCATATCATTGTGATATAAACATATATTACTTTTAGGAATTCCAAATAACTATTATATGACTATTATGGAAAAATATTGACCAAATTAGATCACCATAAATGATCCTCGGGTATGAAGTTCTATTCTGGACATGAATTTCAGATATTACTATTGCTACTACTACTACTACTACTACTACTACTACTGCTACTACTGCTACTACTACTACTACTACTACTACTGATAAGATACAGGCTCTGGGAACCCCCTTGAACTCTCCTTGAATCTTCCGACATGAAGCATTCTCCTGAGGCCATAAGCCTTTCATTGTGGCTCTGCCCAAACCATAATTTCCAGCTTTGCCCTCCTTTGTCCAGCTAGCTCCCATCCTTGATCCTGCCAAATCCTCCATTGTCTCATCTCCAGGTAGCCTCCAGCTACTTCCCACCTTAATCTCTTATCACTGAAGTCTGACCTCATTTGACTCCTCATGAAGACCCTCCCCAAACTCCTCTTCTAGACCATCCATAAAATCCTCCCACAACCTTTCTGTATATAAGACCCCATATTGCCTCCATGAAGTGTGAGAGTGCCTGAGAATTATCTAGAGCAGACTCACTCTGTCAGATTATTCTGGCCTGCTTGTCCAATACAAGAATCACAGATACTGAGGCTCCTTAAGAGTCTGCCCAATATAGAAAATCTTTAATAAACTTTGCTTTTCTTTGGCTGAGAGAAGACTAGAGTTGAATTCATTCAGCAGGACCTGGTGTCTTGGTATTTTGTGGTCTCGAGCACACATAAACCCTACACCTCAACGCTTTATGTTTCCCTAACCTCTTCACTACTGCTATTACTACTACTACTACTACTACTACTATAACTACAGCTACTGCTACTGCTACTACTACTACTACTATTACTACTACTACTACTACTCTCATATAGAATATTAAGGTTTAAAAGTGATTTGGAAATGTTATTTCATTTTTCCCATACCACAACCCTATAAGATAGGGATTATTATTATTATTAATCATAATTATTATATTGATTTTACAAATGATTAAACTGAAATGCAGAGACTGACTTGTCCAGATTCATACAACTATTAAGTGTCTGAGGTAAGATTTGAACTCAAATCTTTCTGACTCTAGGTTCAGTATTCTATCTAGTGTACTAACTTGCTACGCCTTATTCAATCAGAGACAATAGGCTATCTCATTGTCAATATTCAATATATACAGTTGGTGTTGCAAGACCTGAGGTCAGGAGACAGCTAAAGGCTAGTGATGCACATACATATACATACATACATGTGTATATGTATACATGCATATGGTTATTTATATCACTGTGTGTATATTATACGCACACATACATACACATACACATACATATATCTGGGAATCATCTATGTAGAGATGATAATTAGGCATTCATGGACAAGGATTGATGACTACATGGAAGGCAGAGCATTTTCCTTTAAATATATAAAATATTAAGGAAGTTAAGTCTCTAAAATTCATCCCTGAAATAACCTTGCATTAGGGTATAACAGAAGTGTAAAATATTATGTAACATAATGACTATTTTTAATGCTGAAAGATATAATATACTATGTAAAGTTCAAATTCAGTATCTGGTATTTACTAGCTCTGTAACCCTGAATGCAAGTCCTTTGATGTCCACCTGCCTCACTTTTCTCATCTGTAAAATCAGAATACTAATAGCACCTACTTCCCAGTGTTGTTTTGAGGATAAAGTAAGATAATATTTTTAAATGCTTTGAAAGCTTTAAACCATTATAAAAATGTGATTTTCATCATAATTTTCAACTTCATCATTATCGTAATCAATAGGGCAAATATCTAGGAAATATTGTAGCTGAATAACACACAATATATGGCCTCCATGAACTTCGACAGATGAAAAATATTAGAAAGTGAAAGGTAATGAAAGAAACCCCAGGGGTCAATGGACCCAGTTTCTCATCTTTGCTCTCATCACATTCTCACCGTTATGCAACCTTGGGTAAGTCACTCAAAATTTCTCAGAATATTAACTTATATGTTGCACAATGCATGCCCTTCCAACTTCTTAGGGTTGTTATGTGTGTCTAATCAGATAAAGTACATGGGAACACTTGGAACAGCTAGAAAATGGTATATGGAGATGTGAAACATTATTTCATGGCTACTTTCAATAAGTATGTAAATCTGAAGGAGAGAAAATTTAATTTGAATGAGAAATATTGAAGTACATCTAAAATTTCCCCTATTCATTTAACTGCCATAGACCTGAACCGAATGTTTCAGCAGAGATCCAAATTTCATAGAGCAATATACACTACTTTAGAGAGATTATCAACTAAAAATGATCACAGAGTAGCTCCTGGTTTTGGTCCCAGAAATCAGCACAAGAAATTTCAAATGATGCTTGAGGGGAAAAGCTGCCTTTTTAATCCAGTTGAGAAATATGTGGATATGTTTGTGTGTGTGTGTGTGTGTGTTCTAAGAAAATATCACAAACATAAGTTAAATCTCAGGGGAAAATGTTATTTTTTTAAACCTATAGTGTACCTTCATTTTGAAATAATGAATATGTGACATTGTTTAATTATAAATATAAATGAAAGTTGACTTTCAAGGAAGAATGGATTAGATATCATATGAAATGCTAATAGCTTATTTTTTGTTGCCAAGGAAAGGAAAATTCTGGGAGTACATTTTAATGACTAATCATCTTGAATCAAATTGCGTGTTAAGATTCTGCAGTATAGACTTTGGTCCTGTTTTTCAAACAGATTTATATCCTGATGACAGGTTGTCAGAAAAGTCAAGTTATGGGAGCAGTCTTAAATTTACTTTACTACAAACATAAAGCATACAACATTTTTACTACATTTTCCCCCAAATGGTTTGTTTTCTGTATGAATTCAGTGTTTGAAAATACTGTGACTATTTTATAGTCTATGAAAGAGTAAAAAGGAGGATTTACTTTTCTGCAATATAGCTTATTATTTGCTTCTTGGAGTTTAGATGTCTTGACATTGATGTTGGCTTTTTTGCCCCTTGAGATCAATGGCCTAAATTCTTCATTTTCCTTCTGTCTCTGTCTCTGTATCTGTCTGTCTCTCTCTGTCTCTCTCCCTCTTTCTCTCTCTCTTGCGGTTTCATGCTATCTCTCTGTCTCTTGCTATCTCTCTGTCTCTGTTTCTCTTTCTCTCTGTCTCTTTATCTGTTCATCTGTCTCTTATTATGAAATAAACAAAAATTAAGCTGAAAGAACATGGTTCTCTCCTATTATGACATTTCCTCTGAGTTTATATCCATAAATCCAGTCTAGCTTTCTGATTTAAAGCAGGTAACTCTATATTTATAGCTATTGTTACTCATTCTTATTTTCATTAATTCCTATTCCAATATTTTCTTCAGGACAAGATGATCATATAAATTAGTGACTTGTTAACACACACAGAAATAGATATAATGGAATAAGATGATAGAGAGATGCCCTTAAAGTTAGGAAGATCTGGTTTCAAGTAACACCCCTGACATATATTGGCATCCTAGTGAGTCCCTATTTAACTCTTTTTTTTTTGCGTTTTGGAGGGCAATTGGGGTTAAGTGACTTGCCCAAGGTGACATGGCTAATTTCGTTTTAAGTGTCTGAGGCTGGATCCGAACCCAGGTCCTCCTGACTCCAGGGGCCAGTGCTCTATTCACTGTGCCACCTAGCTACCCCGCTATGTAACTCATTTAAATTTTCAGTGCCTTGAGTCAAATTTCTAAACAGGTAAGTCAAAAAGCAGTACACTACTGCACTGCTAAAAGGAGTTTCCTCCTTGAGAGCTCCTTTTATCAATGAAATTTCAAGTGTGGCTCTCCCTGCCTCCAAAAAAAAACAAAAAAAAAACCCCACACAATCCTGGGAGAAATTTTGGAGGGGAGTACAGTGCTCCTGAGTATTCATTCTTCTAATAAGTAGCTAGTAAGCTTAAATAAGTCATTTAATATCATTGAAGCTCATCTTCTTCACCTGAATGGTTGAATTCAATGAAAGATTGAACATGATTAATTTGGGGGCACCTTCTATGTCCTAAATTCTGTAATTTATGTCTTCCAGTTCTCTAAATACCTTTGGGATTCTTCCCTAATGTTTACTTCACCACTTTTTCTCCCGGAAACACAAAGATTTTTATATGTTCACAAATTATTGGTTTGAGTCAGTAGGCTAGTGGAAAGAGGCCTAGGAAAATCATGTCCTTCCTTTGACACAATCTCCTTTGCTAACCATGGCTCAATGCTTCATTACCTCATGCTGCCCCAGACAACTCTATAATACAACAAATTAGCAGAATTAAGATCCTGAGGAAAAAATTCCATTCTGGAAGTTCTCCACTTGGTCATAATAATAATCAAGATTTCCCAATAAAATTTTCATTGAAGTTTTCTAAGTTTTGAAAGAGAAACAGATGAGAGAGATAGAGCATATGCCTGCGAAATTCCATAAATTACAGGGATAAAATCTATTAGTTGTACATTTCACAGAGAGAAATGGAAAAATGCCTAAAGGATTTGCATGTCAAAGGAATCCTTGAGCAAGGAAAATTTGTAAAGCCACTGACTGAAAGAAATAAATGACTATAAGAAAGCCATTTATTATTATTGACGGAATTGAAGATTATTTACTTTGGGAAACTTGTCTGTCTTACCATGAAACCAAATGAATTTTTTTCACATGCATTAATATTCCTCCATTTCCCTTCCACTATTTGCTACTTTAAACACAATAAATAGAAATGGGACCCAAGTTCATATCTGAATAAAGTTTATTATGTCATATATATAATTCTATCATAAATTTTCCATTTAAATTATGCATACATAGTGTATTGGAAAGAACACTGAGTTGAAATTCTGTGTCTCTGAGTTTGAATTCTTGACCATATGACCTTAGAAATTTCACCTTACCTTGCAGGCTACTTCCTCATCTGTAAAATGAAGGAGTTGGACAAGTTGATTTGTAGGGTCCGTTCTGGTTCTAAATTCTATGTCAAAAATATTAAGTATATTTATTTGAATTGTATTTGTTTTTATTCATTTCCACACTTTAAAGGAGTCCTAGATTTGCAGGGCATTTAAAAACAGATAATAAACCCCAGTTTGTGAAAATATAGCCAGGGATTTTATGAGAGATGTCAACTTTAGTACTTGCTAGGGAGTCTCTAAGTGATATGGGAAGAAGTGGGATGAGACAGGGAGAGTCAGGGAGAGAAAGCTTCAGGAAATTAACACTATGTCCCTCACACAGAGGAGGAAAAGCAACAGAGGCCACACACTTACTCTACTTTAAAATGTGTCATTATTTTTCCTTGGAAACAAAAGTCAACAGAGTACTTTGGGACAAAGGTAGGAATCAGCAATATTGTATGTAATAAAGATGAGGGAAATGCTACTATCTTTCTATATTTAAAGGAGAGAAGAAATAAAATGCTAACGCTATGTTTAAATGCAGAGATGGGGGGCACTTTATGGGATGGCTTCAGGAAGGATTATTTATTATGGTTTAACTGCCTATCTGAAGTTACTTTTTTTATAGTGGTTTCAAAAGTCTCTATTGCTCCCTCTTTACCTTATATCACCTTAGTAGGTCAATCAAAAAAGAAGTGTCCATTATTTGCTCGGCCCTGTAGATACAAATACTAAAACCAAAACTCATTTAACTAAATGTCACTGCTATTTATTTTCTATTTAACCTTGGGCAAGTTACTTAACCTCTCTGATAACATTTTCTTCCTCTGTTAAATGAGGAGGTCTTATTAGATGGTCCATAGATAAGGCAGTTACATCAAGTTAGATCACAGTGGATCAAGCACTGAACCTGGCATCAGAAGATCTGAGTTTGTCAGCCTTATATACTTACCAGCTGCATAAATCACAGTGACCCTGGACAAGTCACATAACTGTTCAGTTTCTCCAAATGTAAAATGAGGGTTACTATAGCATCTCCTTCCTGGGATTGATGTAAAGATCAAATGAGATACAAATATCAAATGAGATATTTATAAAGTACTTAGCATAAAGTAGGTGCTTCATAAATATGTATTCTCTCTCTTTACCTTAAGGTGGTGAACATATGACTTTATAGCACATAATTTGCTTTATTCTCAAATAATAATCCCTCTGGTGCCAGATCATCAGCTAATACAGTAAACAAGAAAGCAATCTCCTCATTTAAATCTTCCTACATGTATTCATGCCAGCAGATCAAAAAGTAGCCAAAGAGTTCTCTCTTCATGAAGCTGGCAGGAGAACCAGAGACCTTTTTTCAAGGGCTTTTGATGCTTATTCCCACATGTTGTGCAGAAAACTGGTTGTAAAACAAGCATTCCCTTGCTTTGGAGCATTTGAATTTGAGGTAGGTATCATTGAGATGGCTATAAATACAAAGTTCTGCGCCTTCATAGTCCGTTTCCAGCATGATCAGTATTGGGTTTCTGATCCTGACTAAAAAATAAAAGGCTCTTGTACTCTTATAATTCATTCAAATCACTGAAGCCTGGCAGTAATTAGTTTAGTAAGTTTATCATTTGGCTTGTAATTCTTCCTCCTTTGATTCCATGCTGGCAGGGTCATTGGCATTGTAAACACAACTTCTTGAAATGAGAGTTACTGTTCCCAAGTCTGGCCTTCCTCCACACCACAATGTGTCTCTCTTGGCTGTTATTTGCAGCCACAGAAGTTCTATTATTTTGGGGGAAGGGAAGTGTTTTTAGACTTCAGAATCTACTGTGTTATCTCCCGAGAGAAATAACAGGTTAGCCCACAGAAGATAGTAAAGTCATACCAACTTCCAAACTAGCATTCAAAATGGAAACAGATACCAGACAAGGAGGAATGGCAAAATTAGCTTCTCAGCCAGATCCCAATTGTTCTCTTTCCATCCAAACACATCTGAGTGTGCATCTTTTATCTGGTCATTTACGATTTTCCAAAATAAAAGCTGTTAACACAAAGGGATACAGGCAGAATCACAGAAGTGAAAAGTGGCTGTTTTCTTTGGAACATATATGTAATCAGAATTGCATCCCTTTATTAGAAAACATAGTTAAACATAGTTTATCCCCAATGGCATTAACTCAACAATAGAATTTAAACCTGCCAAGTAAATGTACTGATTTTGTGCACTATTAAGGATCAAGTCCAATAGAAGAGGGGATTATGCACATGTTTTTGTGTATTTATGTATGCAACTCTCAGTATACACAAAAGCACGTACACATAATTTACATACACAATTATATAAAATGAGAACATTCTGTAGTGCTTCTGAAAATCTCTTTTTGTGTTTATTGAAGTCCAAAATTTGGTACCTGGATATGAATGGTCCTAAACTCACCATGGCACCAAAAATATGGAAGAGAAAGCAGGTGCAAATGATCAATGCTGGGGTATTTCAAATGACTGAACCTTAAATATGCACCTGGTTTCAGAATACTTTAATTACCAAGCTGTTCAAGTACTCTAATGCTGGAAGCAAATGGAAATTTGATATTGAGCATAGAACTGAGCATGTTCAAGCTGTTATAACATAAATACATATATTCAGAACAGGTCATGTGAGTTTTATTTTTGACATCTTTTCGATATGCTCTGTGCTGAATCATTCCAGTGACTTGTCTATTTTTTAATGGATTAAGGTTAAAAAAATGGTACAATTGGTAGCTATTTTAGATTAATGGGAATACATACAAACACAAGTTCTTCTTGTTCAAGACTGGCATAATTTTACTTATGACCAGTGTGCTGATAATTAACCATTGTTAAGATGTTCAATCTCTTTAATTCAATTAAATTCTACAAGCCATAATGAAACACCTACTGTGTGTAAAACTATATTGGGTGTCATAAAGACTTTAAATATAATCAGTACCCTCTTCTCATGATTCTATAGTCAGATTGAATATGTGGCAAATATTTATAATTGAAAATGATACATGACAACTATATAGATAATTAAAATGATACATTATACCACCAACCACCTCCATGCCTTTGCTCAATCCTTATTCTATTGCGAGAGTGGTTTCTTCCCTTATGCCTGTGGAAATCCCTAGTTCCTTTCAAGTTTCAGTTAAAGTTTTGTCTAATTCCTGCCCCATCCCCAAGTAATTCACATTACACATATTTTGTATGTATTTTTGGTGTATGCATAGTTTTCTTACAATAGAATATAAGCTCCTTTAGGAAAGGGACTTAAAAAAAAAGTTTTGTCTTTGTACCTTCACTTTATCCCAGTACCTAAAACAGATGGACCTCTGTTCTCTTAATGAAGGTCCGACATCAAAAATAACTTCTTGGCAATTCTTCCACAGTGGTTAGTTATGACATCCATAACAACCAAAGATGCTGAGCTATTGGAATTTTTTTTCTTTATCTTGCTTTTGGGTTGATGGCAAATGTAGGCCTCCCACTTTCTAGTAAGATCCTAAGTGAGTAGGGACACTTATATTGTCTCTTCTGACTAAAGGCAAAATTATCAGCCCTAGACTAGGCTTTGAGCCTTCCCTTCTGGGATTGAGAAAGTTCTTTTGGATTCTATCTCTTCCAGCCTTGCTTATCATCATTTTGGCTTTGTTCCAAACTTATCTGAGCATAATTAATAAATAATAGTAATAGGAGGAGTAATAGAAGCAGCAGCAGCAGTAGTACCGTGTTTCCCCGATAATAAGACCTATCCCGAAAATAAGACCTCCCCTTACTGTGTAAGATTCTTCTAAAATAAGCCCTCCCCCCAAAATAAGCCCTATTGAGATTGCTACTGTAGTGAAGGTGCTACATTGCGCTACACGCTACATTACGGTGCATGCTACATTAACCAATCCCCCCCGTGAAACACACGCTGCGCTCCGAGCTGCATCCAATCAGAGCTGCAGCAGTGAGCGCGTCATCCTGTTCTTCCCCAGTGATTTGCTTATTGAATAAAGGTACATTTTTTTGTTCACATTTACCTGTTTATTAAAATTGCTGTCAATGTTCATTAAAATAAGCCCTCCCCTGAAAATAAGCCCTCTGGTGTTTTTCTGTCCAAAAAAATTAATAAGACAGTGTTTTATTATCAGGGAAACACGGTAGTAGTAGTAGTAGTAGTAGTAGCTGCAGCAGCAGCAGTAGCAGTCATAGTAGTGGTAGGAGAAGCTAAAGTTTAGATGCTTTTTGAAGTTTACAAAATATTTCACAAATATTTGTCTGAATGCAGAGTGAAGCAAACTACTAACTCTCTCTCTTTTTTGTTTTCGTTTGTTTTGTTTCTTCTTCCTTTATTCATTCTATTGGTTATCATTCTTCTTCACAACTTGAATAATGTTGAATGTGAAGATATTTGTAGAAACTATATAGGACTTCATGCACCATGAGGGAGAGGAGGAGGAGAGAAAATTTGGAACTCAGAAACTTGTGGAACTGAATGTTGTAAATTAATAGTAAATAAATTAAAAACAAATAAAAAAAAGAATTCACACTGAGGAGTGATGGAAAAATACTTTTCGGGATTAAAAATAGTGTGAGGAAAAGTAAAGAGGTTGGGAAATGAAAGATGTATTAGAAAATGGAGTGCAGTTTAGTGAGGCTGGCACATGGAAGATTAGGAAGAGAAAAATATGACATAACACTGAAAAAAAGAGGTTTTTTTCAGATTTTGAAGAAATATTAAATGTTGAAAATAGAAGTGCGAATGTTACTTGATAGGCAACAAGGTGTCAATTTGAAAATTTAGGAAGACTAGAATGACATGATCAGACTCATGTTTAAGGAAGATAGATTAATCCTGAAGTAATTTGATGGAGACTTACATTGGGATAAATTCAAAGAAAGTAAGACTTATATTATTAGAGTTTATCAACAGTCAATAAATATTTATTAAGAACTTACTATTTACTAGGCACTATGTTAAACACAGGTGGTACCAGTGGGAGTAGGGCAGAGGGGAAGGAATTTAGAGTTCAGTTGAAGCTAGAGGGCTGTCTATAATTTATAATGAGAAATATAATATCTAGTAAAAAAATTGTTTAAATTAAAATTTGAGTATAATAGTTTAACCAATGAATTTCACAATTGGAGAAACCATAAACAATAAGCAAATTTAATTTAAAATTCTAGCTAGTTCTGGAAAAAAAGTAACTCATTGACATCCACAAAGATTTAATGAGTTGAGGTCCAGGACTAGCATATTGACTTAGAAGACTTTTTCTAAAATTACAAAATAATTAAATTGGAAGAATCAGTATAGAATTACATATTAAGAAGATGTGAGGAAATTTAAGAACCACTTTTAGGGGAAGCATGTTAGAGGGTATGTCAGTGAAAATCCATGGAATTACAAATAAAAACAACATTTTATAGGTCACCTGGACAAAAGGAAGACATAGATGTGTTTGAAAATCAGATCACAAATCTCATATAGTAGCATGTTTTAGTAAGAATGGGCAATTTCAATTATCCAAAGATTTTCAAGAGCTTTGTCTTTGAAAATAGAATAGTTAGGGGTGGCCAGGTAGCACAGTGAGTAAGAGCGCTAGCTCTGGCATTGGGAGACACAGGATTGGTTCCAGCCTCAGATAATTGGCACTCACACAAAAAATAACTGTCTGTGTAACGTTGAGCAAGTTACTTAACCCCAATTGCTTAAAAAAAAAAGAAAAAAAAGAAACTAGAATAGTTAAGAATTGCTTGCCTGGCCTAAACAATAAAAACATCTTTCATAATGTGAAGAGGGAAAATAGACATAGTGGTTCTGTTTCTGATCAGCAAAGAGGACTCTGCTGTTTTTCTTCATAGACAACTGTAAAGGAAATATCCCAGCAACCTACAAAATATTCAAATCTATAAAGAACTACTTCTTTGTAATCAAAATAGTATCTCTCTCAATAGAGCCAAGGCCTGATTTGTGTGAACAATGAATCTCATAAAGTAGTCACATTATTTCAATTTGTACTGCATATTTCCATTGTATTGGATTCAATTACCATATTTTACATAATTATAACTTCAAATAAAGTGAATTTATCTATATATACCCACTTTAGGAGGGTTTTTTTTTATTTTACACTAGTTGGGACCTAATTATAATCTAAAATATAAAGCATTCTTTTTTTTTAAGAGAGTGTCAGAGAGTAAGTAGGAACTTCTATGACCAATTAAGCCTGTCTTTTTGTGTATACTTGAGAAGTCCAAGCAGAGAAAGTGAAAAGGAGAAGATAAGGCCAAGGTTTATTACTTAGAGATAGAGGAGATGTTTCTCTAATATTGCCCACAGAGGATGCAAGGAAGCACTAAGTTACCCTTTTACACCATCCTGCTGAAGAGAAGACAGAGAAAATAGGAAGAAAGATAGCAAAAATTAAAATATGTCTCTTCTAAGCACACGTTAGAGAAGAAAGACCGGGAGAAGAGCCAAGATGCTGCCACTCTGTTGCCTTCACAATTTTGCTACTATTTCTAGTTATTAAGTCACACAATCTTTTTTTTTTCTTGTTTCTTCTTGTGAGTTATTGATGGGCTTTATATTTTCACTGCCCTAGGGTTAGAAGCAATATCTTGTCTCCTGCATTCCAATTTCTTCTAGATATGAAGGTCTGAATGCCCCTTCCCTTTTTAATTAATATTTAATTTATAACATATTATTTATTTATTTTATGTTCACTTATTTATTATATTTACACAATATTTATTTATTATTTATAAAAGAAGGCAACACCCTCAATATGTTGTGATCCATAAAGGAACTACTTTTTCCTCATACATATTGTATTGTCTGCAATTGAGGGAGAAAGAACAATGCATTACTCCTCCTTCACCTCTTCCCAAAAAGGTGAAGGCAACTTTTTATTACTTGACAACAATGATATGTTCAAAGATGAATGAATCAACATACGCAGAATGATAGAAATGAGAGAAAAGAGGCCATGATCTAAAATTTAAGTCATCCCATGGGTAAAAAACTCTCAAGAAAGAATTTCTCAATTCACAGAGGAAAAAGAAAAGAAAAGAAAACAAACAAATACCCATTCCCTTGAAAAAGATCAGAATTTTTATGTAATAGACCAGACCAATGTACAGGGATTAATTTGCATTTTTATAACACAACAACTGATAGGAACAAAAGCAGGCAATTGGAAATGGATAAAAATGTGGCATATTCCTGTTAATGTCAGGAAGTATTGTTAAACTGTCAGGAAGGTTAAATTTCAGAATGACTTGAGGCTGGCATGTGAGATAGATAAAAAATAAGGATCTCTAATCTGGTTGAATAAAACAATGTTTTTTTTTTGTCTTTATTAATTTGTTTACTTTTAGTTTACAAGATTCATTACCACAATTCCTTGAGTTTCAAATTTTCTCTCCCTTCCTCCTCCCTTCCCCCCCCTCCCCCCCATGGCGGCATACAGTCAAGTATAGTATCGGCAAATACTTTCACATTAGGCATTAGTCAGGTTATAAAGAAAGATTGTATCAGATGGAATGAAAAATGGGAAAGAGGAAACAAAACCAAACAAGAAAACCAAAAAGTGCAGGTAGTTTGCTTCAATCTGGGTTCAATCTCAGTTCTTTCTCTGAATGTAAACATTTCTCTCCATCATGACTCTTTCGGGGTTGACTTATGACTCTGGATTGCTGAGAAAAGTCCAGTTTATCAAAGTTGGTTGTCACATTCATGTTCTGTCGGTAATTGTGTACAAATACCTCCTGGCTCTATTCTTCTCACTCAGCATAAGTTTGTATAAACCTCTCCAGGTAAATATGAAGTCCATCTGTTCCTTGTTTCTTATTGCACAATAATATTCCATAATATGCATATACCACAACTTGTTCAGCCATTCCCCAATTGATGGGACCCCCTTAATTTCCAATTCTTTGCTACCACAAAAAGAGCTGCTATAAATATTTTGGTACATATGGGTCTTTTTCCCACTTCTATGATCTCTTTGGGTACAACCCTCGAAATGGTATTTCTGGGTTAAAGGATATGAAATTATTTACTGCCCTTTGGGCATAATTTCAGATTGCTTTCCAGAATGGTTGGATAAATTCACAACTCCACCAGCAATGCATTAATGTTCCAATTTGTTCACATACTCTCTAGCAATTGTCATTTATCTGTTTTGTCATCTTAGCCAATCTGACTAGTGAGATGTGGCACCTCAGAGTTGTTTTGATTCACATTTCTCTAATCAATAGTGATTTAGAGCATTTTTTCACATGCTTATAATATCTTTAATTTCTTCCTCTGTAAACTACCTTTTCATATCCTTTGACCATTTATCAATTGGGGAATGGCTTGTTTTTTTTATAGATTTGACTCAATTTTCTGTATATTTTAGAAATGAGTCCCTTATCAGGGACATAGGTTGTAAAAATTCTTTCCCAATTTCCCACCTCCCTCTAAATCCTGGTTACATTGGCTTTGTTTGTACAGGAGCTTTTCAATTTCATGTAATCAAAATTATCCATATTGCATTTTAATTCTTGTTTGCTCATAAAGTCTTCCCCTCTCCACAAATCTGAAAGGTAACTATTCCTTGCTTTTCCCAGATTGCTTAGAGTATCAGCCTTTATACCTAAATCATGCACCCATTTAGACTTGAATTTTGGTATACTGCATTAGATAATGGTTTATGCCCATTTTCTGCCATACTATATTCCAGTTTTCCCAGCACTTTTTGTCAAATAGTGAGTTCTTATCCCCCAAACTGGGCTCTTTGGGTTAATCAAACAGTAGATTACTATAGTCACTGACTGCTGAGTCTCACCTACCCAATCTATTCCATTAATACACTATTCTATTCCTCAACCAGTACCAAGTAGTTTTGAGGACTGCTGCTTTATATTACAGATTAAAATCTTGTATAGCTAGTCCATAATCCCTAGCATTACTTTTCATTAATTCCCTTGATATTCTGGACCTTTTATTCTTACTAATGAATTTTGTTACTATTTTTCCTAGCTCTATATTGTAGTTTTTTGGTAAACTGATTGGTATGGCACTAAATATATAATTTAATTTAATTTAATGTATAATTTAATTTAAAGTTGTCATTGTTATTATATTAGTTTGACCCAGCCATGAGCAAGTGATGTCTTTATAATTATATAGATCTGACTTTATTTGTGCGAAAAGTGTTTTGTAGTTATGTTCATATAGGTTTTGGGTTTGTTTTGGCAGGTAGATGCCCAAATATTTTATAATGTCTACAGTAATTTAAATGTGTTTTCTCTTTCTCTCTCTCGCTGTTGAATTTCATTGGAAATATATAGGAATACTGTGGATTTATGTGGGCTTATTCAGTGCAACTTTGCCAAATTTATTTACTGTCTCAAGTAGTTTTTTACTTGATTCTCTAGGATTTTCTAATTATATCATCAAATCATCTGCAGAGAGTGATAGCTTGGTCTCTTCTTTGCCTAATTTGATTCCTTTGATTTCTTTTTCTTCTCTCATTTCTACCACTAACATTTCTAGTACTAGATTGAATATGAGGGCTGATAGTGGACATCCTTGTTTCACCCCTGATCTTATTGGGAATGCTTCTAGTTTCTCCCTATTACATATAATACTTGCTGGTGGCTTTAAATAGATGCTACCTAGTATTTTAAGGAAGGTAACATTTATTCCTTTTCTTTCTAGTGTTTTTAATAGGAATGGATGTTGTGTTTTATCAAAAGCCTTTTCTGCATCTATTGAGATAATCATGTGATTTTTGCAAGTTTTATTGTTAACATGATCAATTATACTGATGGTTTTCCTAATATTAAACCATCCTTGCATTCTTGGAATAAATACTACCTGATCAAAGTGTATTAGTCTTGTGATAAGCTGCCATAGTCTTTTTGCTAATATTATATTTAAAATTTTTGCATCTATATTCATGAGGGATATTGGTCTATAATTTTCTTTCACTGTTTTATCCCTTTCTAATTTAGGTATCAGTACCATATTTGTGTCATAAAAAGAATTTTGGTAGGACTCCTTTACTAATTTTCTTAAATAGTTTGTAGAGTATTGGAATCAATTTTTCTTTAAATGTTTGCTAGAATTCACTAGTAAATCCATGCATGTAAGTTTGACAATCTTAGTGAAATGGATGAATATTTACAAAAATATAGGTTGCCCAAATTAACTGAAAAGGAAGTAAATTGCTTAAATAACCCCATCTCAGAAAAAGAAATTGAACAAGTCATCAGTGAACTTCCTAGGAAAAAATCTCTAGGGCCAGATGGATTTACTAGTGAATTCTAGCAAACATTTAAAGAACAATTGATTCCAATACTCTACAAACTATTAGTAGGAGAGATTTCTGTGCTTGGGACCTGTTCCCTGTTGATGTTTCAGCTGTGGGTGTGGAGTCCACATTGTATCCCTCTGAGTTTGATTCCTCCCTCTGAGGATAGTAGGACTCCAGAGCCTTTGTAGTCAGTCTGCTTTCTACCCATTTTGAGGCAGGGCCTTAGCCATGCCCTTCCTCTAGGGTTCCCAAGCCTTTACTCTTGAGGGTTTTGCCCTGGGGTAATAGTAACTCTGTTTTCAGGGTGGTGGGGGGGGGTGGTTAGAGGAGGCTGGGTTCATTCTGCCATCCTGGTCCTTGGATGTCCTGAGAGGGGCTTTTTAAAAAATTTCTGGGCTGTGGAGTTGTAGTCCCAGGAGTTTTTTCTGTCCTGGACAGGGGCCCTGCATTTGGTTCTTACCTTGTTCTTTCCAGTCCCAGCCCTTTGGTGAAAGGCCTGGTAGTGGCCCTTGTGTTTGGTGGGATGACTTGACCCCTTTGTTGGTCAGGCCTCCTCCCAGCCTGCCCAGCACCATTGCTTCCTGGCCTGCCCCTGAATAAAGCAATGTTAATGGATAATGGAAAGAAAACATAATTTCTCAACTGATATTTTGTTTTTATTTCTCTGCCACGCTGAATAACATAAATTGACAACTGCAAAACTGTCAATGGAAGTTGGAGTACAAAATAAGAAAGCAGATATTAAATGCTGACAATTTCCATTGATGAGTTTATCCACAAGACAAAGTTTTAAAAAAGCTAGCAGATATGATTTCTTAGCCATCATCAATCATATTTAAAAGATTGTTGAGAGTGAGATAGATGCTCATAGCCCAAAAAAGTACAAAGGTGGTTCTGATTTCCAAAAATAAAGGGAAAAATGAAGTTTTCAAGCAATAAATCACCAAATTTACATTCAACACATATCAAAATTCTAGAATGCATTGTTAAAGAGATTTTTAGTGAATTTAGATAAAGACGTAGAAATTGTAAACATACAGCATGGTTCCCAAAGACAATTCTTAACTGTATTTCTATGAAATGTCTGATTCATCAAGAGTATTTTGGATATAGTTGCCATATTAAATGAAACATTTGGTTGAGTCTCTTATATGATTCTTTAGGACAAAATGAGGAAATGAGAATCAAAAAATAGAAACTAGGTAGAAATTAAGCTGATTTCATGGGGACAACCAAAATAATAGTCATTAATAGTTCAATACAAACTTGGAAATAGGACCACAGTGGAGAAACTGAGGAACACAAGAGTAGTTCTGTCCTTTTTTGCAACTTTTTATAAATAACATGAGCAAAATCAGAGTGGGTGGGTTTATCATATTTTCAGATAAATCTTAGAAAGAACAGAAAACTAGAATATTGAGTGACAGCAAAGATTTGAAAAAACTTCAGAAGATTCAAATTTTGGGCTTGATATAATTGGATTAATAGAGATAAATGTAAATTTTCATATTGTATTTTCAGTTGTATTTTCTAAGTATAATGCAGTTTTTAGTGTAGAATGGAATTATAAGAGAGCTAGTTTTAGTGGACTGAATCTTCTATATGAATCAGCAGTTTGACATGTCAGCAGAACTTAAAAAAAGTTTGTTTGATCTTAGGCTTCATTAATATTTTTTGTTAGAACAATGGAGATGTCAGGCATCCTACAATCTTTCATTATGAGCATATCTGTATCAGTGTCTTCAGTTATGAATAACATATTTTAGAAAAGGCATTGGTAGTTTTACAATATCCAGAAGAGGATGAACAGGATGATGAAGGGCCTGGAGGCCCTTTTAAAGAATTACTCAGGAAACTGAGTATGTGTGGGTAGGGGAGACAAGGGGGGATCCATGATGGCAGAGAAAAGGCAGGAACTCACCTGAGTTCTTCCCTAATTCCATCTGAAAACCTTTAAATAATAAATTTAATATATATTAAATAAATATATATTTATATTAATTTATTTATATATATAAATATAAATATGTATAATATAAAAATAAGAAATTAAAAATAAATTCTGGAGTGACAGAACAAACACAAGTATGGGGTGAAAAAATTTTCTAACCAAAGACAACTTAAAGATTGTCAGTAAAGTTCTGTCACAGAGAGAGAGTGCAGTACAGTTCAGTGCAGGCCATGACAGCAAACCAGGCCTTAGGAGCCACTGAATCATGACATGACAGCAGCTACTTCTGGAGCTCTCAGCCCACAAACAATAAAAGGGGGGTGGTAGAAGTCTAACAACTGGTCAGAAAGAGATTACAGGGGCATCTTTGCTGGCGCTGGGGGCAGGACTTGGTTGCTTTGCCCATACTTGGATCTAGGTCCCGTTTCTGGGTGGCAGTCGCAGGATAAGGAGGAGTATTAAGACATCAGAACTGGCAATTGCAGTGGAATGGGGACCCTCAAGAGAGTTACAAGGCAGAAAAGAGGGCTTGTGGTCACTTACAGAACAGAGCAAAGGCCGAGAGAACAGTAAACATATATCTTCTTAGATCATACTACCTTGGATGAAGTGAAACTTAGAAATTCCTAGAATCACCTCTGAAAATAGTACAAAAGCCCCTGAAGCTTGGGATACTGTGGCCTACACCCTGGAAGCAGAGATCCACTTTAGAAAATAATTAAAAGACAATTAATAGTCTGGAAAAAATGGGCAAACAAAAGCATAGAAAGTTATTACAGTGAAAGGGAAGATCAAAACACATTCAGAAGAAGACAATAAAATCAAAAATCCTATATCTAAAGTCTCCAGGAAAAATATTAATTGGCCTCAGAACATGGAAGAGCTCAAAGAAGATTTTTAAAAATGAAGCAAGAGAAGTAGAGGAAAAATTGGGAAGAGAAATGAGAGTGATCAAGAAAGTCATGAAAAAAGAGTCAAAAGGTTAGTTAAGGAGGCACTAAAAATACTGAAGAGAATAACACCTTAAAAAACAGACTAGGCCAAAGGGAAAAAGAGGTACAAAAATCCACTGAGGAGAAGAATGCCTTGAAAAGCAGAACTGGCCAAATGGGAGAAAAAAGATATACAAAAGTTTGTTGAAGAGAAAAGTTCCTTAAAAAGTAGAATTGATCAAATGAAAAAGAGGCACAGAAATTAACTGAAGAAAAAAATCCTTAAAAAGTAGAAGTGGCCATATTGAAAAGAAGGTACAAAAACTCATTAAAAATAATAATTCCTAAAGAATTAGAATTGAGCAAATGAAAGTTAATGACATTTTGAGAACAAGAAACATTAAAAACAAAATCAAAAGAATAAAGAAAAAATAGAAGACTGAGAAATATCACATGGGGTAGAGGGGGTAACTGACCTGGAAAATAGATCCAACAGGGATCATTTAAAAAAAAATTAGACTATCTGAAAGTCATGATTAAAAACAAAACCTAGTCATCATCTTTCAAGAAATCACCAGGGGAAACTTTACTGAAATTCTGGAATCTGAGGGTAAAATAGAAATTGCAAGAATTCACTGATCACGTCCAGAAAGAGATGCTAAAATGAAAACTCCCAGGAATATTGTAGCCAAATTCCAGAGCTCCCAGGTCAAAGAGAAAATAAAGCAAGCATCCATAATGAAACAATTCAAGTATCGTGGAGACACAATGAAGATAACACAGGATTTAGCATCTTTTACATTAAAGGATCAAATGGCTTGGGATATGACATTACAGAGAGCAAAAGAGGTAGGATTACAACCAAGAATCACCAGCCCTGTAAAACTAAGGGTAATCCTTCAGGGGGGAAATGGTCATTGAGTGAAATAGAGGACTTTCCACCATTTATTATGAATATACCAGAGCTGAATAGAAAATTTGACTTTCAGATACAAGACTCAAGGGAAGGATAAAAAGATAAACAGAAAAGGGAAATAATAAGAAATTTAATAAAGTTTAACTGTTTACATTCCAGTATGGGAAGAAGATTTTTGTAACTCATAAGATCTTTCTCATTATTAGGGCAGGTAGAAGGAGTGTATATAGATAGAGGACACAGGTAACAGTTGAGTATGGAGGGACAATATCTAATAAATAAAATTTTAGGGTTGAGAAAGAATATGCTTGAACAAAAGGGAAATGTAGAAGTGAAATGGGGTAAATAATCTCAAATAAAAAATAATTTAAAACTCTTTTTTTGTAGTGGGGAAGATGGGGGAGGTGACAGGGAGTGCTTAAACCTTACTATCCTCAGATTTGACTCAAAGAGGTACTAACATAAAGACTCAATTGGGTATAGAAATCAATCTTATCCTACAGGAAAGTAGGAGGGAAAGGGGATAAGGGAAGTCGAGAGGGGGTCATAAAAAAGAGGGATAATTTGTGCATGAGTTTGTCAAAAGCAAAATTCTTTTGAGGAGGGCCATAGTGAAAGGAGAGAGGGAATAAAATAAATGGGGGGGGTAGAATGGAGGGAAATATAGTTATCAAAAGTGACTATGAAAAAATTTGAAACAAGTTTCTCTGATAAAGAATTTATTTTTCAAATATGTAGGGAACTGAGTCAAATTTATAAAACTAAGGGCTGCTCTGTAATTGATAAATGATCAAAATATATGAGTAGTCAGTTTTCATATGAAGAAATCAAAGTTATCTATAGCCATATGAAAAAAAATGCTCTAAATCACTATTAATTTGAGAAATACAAATTAAAGCAATTCTGAGGATACTTGCCAAGACAAACCCAGGAACTACATGAACACAATTACAAAACACTTTTCACACTAATAAAATAAGATCTAAACAACTGGAAAAACATCAATTGCTCATGTCTATGCTGAGCCAATATAATAAAAATGATAATTCTGCTTAAAATAATTTACTTATTCAGCTTCATACCAAACAAACTATGAAAAGAAAAGTGTTTTATAGAGCTATAAATATAACAACAAAACCCATAAAAAGGTAAAAAAAATATCAAGGAAATTAATGAAAAAAAACAAAAAGGAACCAAATCTCAGTGTATATTATAAAGCAATAGTCATCAAAACCATCGGTTACTGGCAAGAAATAGAGTAGCGAATCAGTGGAAAACATTAGGTACATAAGACAGTAGTCAACACCCATAGTAACTTTGTCATTGATGAACCCAAAGACTTTTGGGTTAAAAACTCAATATTTGACAAAAACTGCTGGGAAAACTGGAAAACAATGACACAAACTAGGTATAGACAGATATATCACATCATATGGATAAGGTTAAAATGGGTGCATGATTTAAAAATAAAGAATATTACCATAAGCAAATCAGACAAGCAAATAATAGTCATACCTGTCAGAACTATGGAGAGGGGAAGAATTCATGGCCAAACAAGAGATAGAGATTATTACAAAATGTAAAATATATGACATTGACTGTATCAAATTAAACAGCTTTTTTTTGCTTTTCTTTCTTTCTTCCTTCCTTCCTTCCTTCCTTCCTTCCTTCCTTCCTTCCTTCCTTCCTTCCTT
>NW_027185655.1:48902735-48933270 GCF_028583685.1 Petaurus breviceps papuanus
CTTCCTTCCTTCCTTCCTTCCTTCCTTCCTTCCTTCCTTCCTTCCTTTCTTTCTTTCTTTCTTTCTTTCTTTCTTTCTTTCTTTCTTTCTTTCTTTCTTTCTTTCTTTCTTTCTTCCTTCCTTCCTTCCTTCCATTCTTACAAACAAAACTAATGTAACTATGATTATAAGTAAAGCAGAAAGGTGGGAAACAACCTTTCCAGCAAGTATCTGTGATAAAGTCTTCATTTCTCAAATTTATATAGAACTGATTCAAATTTATAAGAATACAAGCTATTCCCCAATTGATAAATGGTAAAAGAATATGAACATTCAGTTTTCAGATGAAGAAGTCAAGGCTCTTCATAAGTGTATGAAGAAGTGCTCTAAATTAGCACTTCTTAAACTGTGGGTCACAAAACCCTGGTACCAGTGATAGATTTCTGAATATGCAACAGACAAAAATTAATTTAAAATGAAATATGTAATAAATCTCAGGTGTTTTTGGCATTTCTTGCCTATGTTTCAACCTTCACTGCAGCCTTGGTTCTGAACACAAAGCATGCACACTTTGCACTGTACATGTTCTCAGGACAAGCAACAACAACAAAAGCTACTGAAATGTGAAAAAGGGTCCTGAATTGAAAAAGTTTAAGAAGCCCTTTCCTAAATTACTACTGAGTAAAGAAATGCAAATTTAAACAACTCTGAGATACTATCTCAAGCCTATCAGTTTGGCTAATATGACAGAAAAGGAAAATGATATATCTTGGAGAGGATATGGGAAAATTGGTTCATTGTTCCAATGTTGGTGTAGTTTTAAATTGACCCAAACATTCTACATCCCAAAAAGATCATAAAAAGTCAAAAGAATCAATTGGAAATTGAGGAGATGCCCATCAATTGGGGAATGGCTGAATAAGTTGTGGTATATGGATTAATGGAAAACTATTGTTCAATGAATAGGCACATTTCAGAAAAAAAAAACTGGACTTATACTAACTGATGCAAATTGAAATGAGCAGAACCTGGAGAACATTGTATAAAAAATCAGCAACATTATGTGATGATCAACTATGAATGATTTAGCATTCCTCAAAAACATAATAATCCAAGACAACAATAAAGTGCTGACAAAAGAAAATGCTATCTAAATTCAAATAAAGAACTGATGGACTCTGAATGCAGATTGAAGCATATTTTTCCCCACTTTATTCTTTTTTTCCTTTTTGATCTACAGGGTATTCCTAAAGTCTGGACACATAGGAAATCTCAATATCTATGCATATTTTCAAGAAATGAAATGAATGAAATTTTCAACAACATTGTATTAAATTAGCATAAATTTTAACCATGGCAATTAGAATAAAAGTTTTCATTAGCTATTGGGATAATTTTCCATATTAATGAAATTAACTTAAGTTAATTAAATAATTAATGACATTTCCTATGTGTCTCCTATGTCTTCCTATGTAATCTTATTTATGCAAATTAACCAAAATGTCATTGATAATTTCATGCTACATTTGTTGAAAATATGCATAGTTAATGAGATTTTCAATCTGTCCAGACTTTAGGAACACCCTGTATTTCTGTTTTCACAACTGTGAATAATCTGGATTTTTTTTCTACAAGATAGCACATGTATCATCTATATCAAGTTGCCCATCTTTTGGGGAAGAGTGAAGGGGAACGGAGGAAAGGAAGGAGGAAAATTTGGAACTCAAAATCTTATAAAATGAATGCTAAAAATTTCATGGCATGTAACTGGGAAAAAACAAAAGACTATTAAAATTGAAAATGAAACAAAAGATGATTCTGAGGTACTACCTTACACTATCATATTGGCTAATAGGACAGAAAAGGAAAATGAGAAATGTTGGAGGGGATATGGGAGAAGTGGGACATTAATACACTGTTGGTGAAGTTGTGAACGGATTCAAACATTTTTAGAACACATTGGAACTATACCCAAAGTGCTATAAAAAACATGCATTCCCTTTGACCTAACAATAACACTTCTATGTCTGTATTCCAAAAGAGATTTGTTAAAAAGGGAAAAGGACCTAGATATACAAAACTATTTATAGCAACTTTATAATGGCATCAAAGAATTGCAAATTAAAAAAAAAAAAAACTGGAAAGGCTTACATGAACTGAAGCAAAATCAAATTAGCAGAACCAGAAGAGCATTGTCCACAGTAACAGCAATATTTTGGAATGATCAGATGGGAATGACTGCCCTTCTCAGCAATTCAGTGATCCAAGACAACTCAGAACTTATAAAAAATACTATCCATCCCAGAGAAAGAACTGATGGTGTCTGAATACAGATTACAACATACTCTTTTTTTGAACTTTCTATATTTTTCTTGAAGTTGTTTTTTGGTGGGAGTGGGAACTATGGTGGCTCATTTTTTTTTACATTATGACTAATATGGAAGTATGTTTTGCATGACTACACATATATAACGTGTATGAAGCTGCTTACCTCCTCAACAAGGGACTTAGAGAGAGATAAAGGGAGATAATTTGGAACTCTAAATTGTTTTTTTTTTTTTGCAGTGGGAAGGTGTGACAGCAAGCACCCCAAGCGTCCTCAGGGTTTGCTACCAACACAGGTTCTTAGATCTGCTTTGTTAAAGGAAAGCAACTCAAAATGGGTTAACAAGCTTACTTTAATCAGTCAAACATATGTATCATTTACCTAGTTCAGGGGAAAAAGGTCAGCTCCCTGAACTTCAAAGTATACAGACAGAATTATCAAGACAGAAACAGATCAAGTAGACAGATTTCCAAACTGTCCAACCATTATATCCATACCAAACAACATCTGGGTTTCAAAGCCGGGGGGCTCTGGACAATGGCTTCCCAGAATCCATATCAAATCACAGAACACTTCTCAAAGTGAGCCCCAAAACAAAGCTACACATCAGGGCTTATATAGCCTTCTCCTGGCTCAGAGAATGTAACAACCTTCTTGACTCACTGGCCAATCAAGAAGTATCTACTGAAAAACGAGCCTCCCACCCCAGGCTCCAGGTGCACTTTAGCCTAGGGGCAGGGAAGATCTTCAAAATTTACATTCCCATTACAGAAGGTAGGGTAATGGTTTAAGTAACTTGCCCAAAGTCACAGGGCTAGTTTTGTGTTGTGTCTGAGACCTGATTTCAACTCAGGTGCCCCTGACTTCAGGGCCAGTGCTCTATTCACTCACTGCTCATCTAGCCACCCCCTGGAACTAGAAAATTTAAAAATAAATCTTGAACATTGTTTGTACATGTAATTGTGGGGAAGTAAAATACTAAAAAAAATTTTAAAATGTGAGAAAGGAAAAAAAAAGGAGACTTAATGTGTACAACCTAGAGAAGAGATGTTTAATGAGGATATGATAACTGTTTTCAGGCATCACGTCATGTGGAATAATGATTGCTAACATTTAGGGTTTGTGCCACTTTTTTATTTAGGCACTTTAGGGTTTGTGGATTGCTTTATAGAAATTATCTGATCTTCAAAATAATCCAATTCAATATATTAAACATTTAAAGTGCCTACTATGTGCCAGACTAAGTGGTGGGGTTCTAACTAGTAAAAAGACAGTTCCTGACCTCAAAGAGCTTACAATATAACAAAGTTGGGTGGGGGAGGGAGACAATATGCAAAAGGAGACAGGGAAATGGTGAGTGGTAAGGAAATAGCATGGGACCCCATGACTTTCCTATTTTGGGAGGATGTTGTTCTGTGGATTCAGAAAAGCATCAGATGCAAAGTAGAGGGAGGGGAAATTTCAGTCTCTGACCTCTTTTAAATAAGGCATCAGAAGGAGTCTTTTTTGTCCTCTACACAAAGGAGACAGGTGGCTGAAGGAGGTGATATCCCTCAAGGCCCCAGTTACCAGCATTGTGATGAGATTAGAGACAATGAGCTGAGCCTAAAAGAGGCATCTCATCTAGGAGAGCTGAAACCAAGCTAAGCATCAGAGGCAGACAGGACAAGCAGATATAAACAAACCCTTGTTCTAAGTGATTTTCTTCGTCTTTTTCTTGTTCTTGCTCTTCTTCCTATTATGATTATGTAGAAACAAATAAATTGAAGTTGAGTGGTTATGAACTTCAAAGGTTCCCACAGTTAATTATTGTCTGGATTAAGATTTGAACTCAGATCTTCCTGACTCCTTAGCTAATATTATCTACTCCATTACTTAGTTGAAAGTGTGATTAAGCTTGTTCTGCCAGCAAGAGTTTGAATGTAGCAGGGAAGCATATTTCACTTTGACATAAGGATCAGGGTAAAGAAACTCTCTAATAAATAGAGCTACTCCAAGTTGGAATGGCCTGTCTTGGCAGGTATATCAATTCTGTTCCCATTATCACCCCTCCCCTACTCCATAAAAACCTTGGCTGAGTTCTTCAATCAAAGGTGGGAAAACCATTTGTTGTAAGGGATTTTTATTCATGTACTGGTTGGGTAAGTTTGTCTCTGTGGATTCATGATGAATCATTGAATACCAACGGAAACATTTATGATACAAGGAAAATTGAGATGAGCATAAGAGGCACGGGGATTAGCGGAGAAAGAGATAATTTCAAATGAGGGAAGGTCAAAGGAGGGTTTGTGGACAAGGTGACAACAATGTTGGGCCTTGAAGAAAGAGAAGGACTCAAAGACATGGAAATAGTAGGAAATCCATTTTAGACAGGGAAAATACATAGATAGAGATGAGAAAAAAAAGAATGAAAGCAGGGGATGAAGTCATTTATTTTGATAAATGTAATATAGAATCAGTGAAATGAAACCATATGAGATAAGTTTGGAGATAGTATAGTGAGACACTGGAGGCCCTGAATGTCAGGATAAAGTCATTTCAGATGTATTCTAGTATAATCTTTTTAAGGGAAGGAACTAACGTACAATCTATCCACTCAGAGTTTAGCTGGGTGCTGAGCATAAAAACAGTTATTTAATGAAATTCATCAATATAGACTTCCTTTTGAAAACAGTTTGCATTTATAGACTTCAAGCTTTCAGATCTTAACTTTGAGAAACTCATTTAAATGGAACTTAATGAGATTTTAAAAGAAAGGATAAAATGTTCTAATATCTTAGAGAAAGCACATTTCAATTAAAGCTTGTAGAATTTTAGTTAATGATTTATCCATATTAAGTCTACATTAATGCCCGATGCATGCATGAATACCTATATGTACAAATGATACAAATATTCGCATACATGATATCTCTTTGTAGTCCTTGCCTGATTTAAAGAAAAAATTTGACCTGGTTTATAAAATCATGTAATGCATATAACTTAATTACCAAATCATTCACAAATGCATATACCATGTATTTATGGTTTCCAATTTACTCAGATGTCTTTATTTTATATTAAAATTCAAACTGGCTTAATATTTCTTATATATTTTAATTATATTTTTTGTTAATTTTCTACTCTAATATTTCATTAAAATTGAACCCAAAATTTCAATGGTCTAGGACAGGTTTTCTAAATCTAGGGTCTATAAACTTTGTATATTAATATACTAAAATATAATATAATATAATATTATATGATATATGATACAATATGACATGATACAATATGATGTGATAGGTAGTTATATATACAAATTCTTAGTTATATTTAGATCTGGATTTCTGTGATTTGGGTGTGAAAAATGGCATGAAAGACACTATCAAGAATGTGGTGCAAAAGACCATGAAGTCAAAAATAATAGCCAAGTGTTGAATTGGCATCAATAATATACTTAGCTTTGTGGGAGATTTATGGATGTACCCATTTAGGAAGTATAGAAGTATAATAATCTAGACCTAGATTTGGATTTATATAGTTAAATTAGATCTAGATAGATAGATGACTCTGTATGTACATGCATGTGGATTTCTATGTATTTAAATGCATTATTTTGTTTGTTTCTTTTTTGCTTTTTGGAGGGCAGTCAGGATTAAGTGACTTGCCCAAGGTCACACATCTAGTTTTTGTGTTAAGTGTCTGAGGCCAGATCCGAATCCAGGTCCTCCTGACTCCAGGGCCAGTGCTCTAATCACTGCACCACCTAGTTGCCCTCTAAATGCATTATTTTGAGAAAAGGATTTTGAGTTCCCCAGACTGCCAAAGGTATCCAATACATAAATAAGCAGTTTGAGACACACTGCTCTAGGAAAATCCCCAAAAGAAAACTCTTTCTATATAATTTTTAATATTACATGCAGTGATAATTCTACAATTAAAATATCTAGAATAAGACAAATGTGTCTCTCAAGAATTGTAAGTGTATAGTATATCAAATAGAGATTAATTGCAAATGGGATGCTGTTTTTCAGATGGGCTATGTATGGTTATAGAGAGCTCTTTTATTGTTTGACATTTTTGTCTTGATGAGAAGCAATTCATTTGCAGTAGGGATATACAAATGTATGGAACTTTAAATGAAGCATTTGAGTTTAGCAAGTATTATATCAGTTAAAAGAGCATAATGTTCTCCCAAAGATGGTGCTGTTTGTCACAATTTTATAAGATCATTCCAAAACTCCAAATCAAAATTAAGGAATTTCAGGAATAGTTTACTTCAATGCTCTCATAATTCCATAATCTCCTTGATTCAGGTACCCTTTTTCTGGTCTTATTTGTTTCTTCTGGTACTTGTCCAAGCACTTCCATAAATGTCCCATGGAAGAATCACCCAACTTCCAAGAGGTCCTCCTCTGGCTTTTTAAAAAGTGTGATGCCAGTGCAGCACTTACCTTGTCCATCTGTTATCCTTTATCATGTGGTTTTTTGAAAAACTTTCTTGGTAATGCCTTCCATGCCATTTTCAAACCTAAATCATTGTAAGTAATATAATGCAGGTTACTTATATACCCCATGTTTCTTTCCAATGCCCTTGCATCACCTGCAATTTTGCTTATTCTGTGAAAATAGAATTTCATGTTTTACCATTCTATATCATCACCAAGAGAATAATATATAATACATTTTATTTTCATAACACCCAAATGAAACATAAACTTTGATTTGAGATCTAAGGGAGAAGAATAGACATTCATTGAGATGTTCTCATGCTGGGCATAATATGAATGCTATTATATTTTAAAATATTTCAGTATCTAAGTACGTAAAAAGGAGGTATCTGGCATGAAGTGAAAAATATATTTTAAAAAATTCTTTTGGAAAAAATATTCTCATTATAACAATACATTTTGGATATTCAATTTCTCAGGTAATTTGTACATGGAATTGCTTGCAATCAGAACCATGAAGCCCCTTTGTTCATGGGTCATAATGAAAATTTGGAAAATAAATGAGTTTTCTTAATCTTTTGGGTTAATTCATAAAATTCCCAAAAGCAAACAAGCCCTTATCAAGACAAATTGGTCAATAATTTTTTGTTTTTTAGAATTACTTTGCAAATAAGAAATGCCTTCAAGATACTCTGATAAGTTTATGTGGAGATTATCCCTGGATCTCTCTGGAATCTGTTAGGTAACAGTCTTTGGAGTCCATTTACTCAAAACATTTTCTGTCTTCTAGCTGTTTTGTTCTTGGGATAGTGATACGAGGCCGAACCATGTCCAAGTAAAGTTTTTGGCCCTATATATGATAACACAAATGCAATTAACATTTTGACCAGTGTTTTTCATATCATTGATTGATGCTATACTGGGAAAATATGGCAACACAAATGGATTCTAGATCTTGTTTTAGTCTTTTAAGGGAAAATTATTTTAGTTGCTAAGAAACTAGGCTTTCATAAGACCAGATGCTGTCATTAATAGATTACCAGAACAATTCTGTTGTGTTTTATTTCCTTCTTTTTTTTTAAATAACTTAAATATGTAAGAAAAAGAACTACCCATATTACTGAAATCCAGGATCTCTAGGACACTGAAGTATTAATATGTATAATTTTTGTTGAATTTGTCTTTAAAGAAATTTATTACCTAAAATTGTCAAGAATACCAACATATAACCAATCTTGACAACCTCAGGTTTATCCTTGACTACTCATTCATGCTCAATCAGTATGTTCAATGAGTTACCATGCCTTGTTCCTACCTATAAACATATATCATATCAATCCCTGTTTTTACATTCCCACATCCACCACCCTTGTTTAAACCTTCCTGATAATTCACCTACTGTTATTTCAGTGACCTCCTAATTAGTCTCTCTACCTCAGTGCTCCTGAATTCAATACCTCTTCTGCATCACTACCAGTAATTTTGTAAAAGCCAAAGTCTGACCATGCTCAATAAACCCTGTTCAATAAACTCCAGGAGCTCTCCATTCTAAAAATCATTCAGCTTGAGAGTTAGAAAGGACGTCAAAAGTCATTTAATCTTTTAGTCATTTCTTCAAAGGAATTTGCACCTATCAAGTGCTGCAGGAAGAAGGAACCCACTATCTCTCAAGGTAACTCAGTATTTGGCAAACCATCAGATCAAGGATCAATTGGCCTGTTTGTCTTTTTAATTCATCTTTAAAGCCCTTTATACGTGACTACAACTGCCCTCATGCCCTTTAATTGTTTCTACAGTCTAGCCCTATTGTTCTTCCCTCTATTCTTCACATGCATCTCCGTTTTCCATAATTTTGCATATGCTATCCTTCATGCCTGGAATGTGCTCCTTCTTTATCTCTATATAGTATAATTCCTAATTTTCTTCAGAGCTAAGATCAAATACCAATATCTTTCAACTCCCTTCCCTTATATGACTAGTTTCTAATGACCATACCAAATATATTTCCTATTATACCTTTTGTATGTAGTTATGTGAATATGTTGTTCTTTCCTTAACCTGAAATCCTTGAGGGCCAGGACTGATATAAACACATACACATATATGCACATACATATGCACATGTGTATCTATATAACACATATACATATTTATATATATTTATGAGTATATGTATGTATGTACATACGTATGCATGTATTGTGTATTCCAGAAACCCAATACTGTGACTGAAAGGTATCAGGCACTTAGTAAGCATATATTAATTGATTGACTGACTTATTTTATACTTCAGAAACCTGACTGTCAAGGGTTATATAATTTAGCTTTTAGTCTTCTTAACCTATAGGACTGAATGGCCTGGTTTGGATTCTGTAGTCTGTCTTCCACAAAACATTTGTTGAGTGGGTGACATCTGAAGTCCTTTCTGGTTCTCAGTCTAGGATCCTAAGATGCTTTTATCCCTTCATAACAATAATACTTTATTTAATAAACTCGATGCTCACTACTTCTTTACACCTATTACATTTTCTTCCACAAGAGAGTGAGGTAACAAGATTTCAGCAATTTGAGAAGCATATGCATGGTAAATTGTAACTAAACTCCTTTGGGCCAATAACATATTTCATTCATTTATCTATCTTACATTCATCCTTAGATTGAGGGTAGGTAAGGGTAAAAAGACAGTCCAAAAAATTGGTGTTCTATTGGTCCATATATACATACAATTTTTTAAATAGTTTCCCATAATTATATGTCAAGATAATTTTAGCATTCATTTTTTAGAATTCATTTTTACAAGATTTTGAGTTCTGAATTTTCTCCCTCCCTTTTCCCTACTCTTCCCTCTTCCTAAAATGGCAGGAAATTTGATATAGGTTATATATGTGCAATTATGTAAGTCATATTTCCATATTAATCACAAATCATAAAAGAAGAAACAAATCAAGAGAAAAAAACATTAAAAATTTAAATAAAAAAAAATAATAGGCATCAATCTGCATTCAGAGTCCATCAGTTCTTTTATCTGGATGTGGACTGTATTTTCCCTAATATTCCTTTGTGCTTGTCTTGGATCACTGTGTTGCTGAGAAGAGCTAAGTCATTCATAGTTGATCATCACACAATGTCAATGATATAGTGTTTCCTGGTTCTGTTTGGTTCCCTTTGCATCAGTTAGTACAAGTCTTTCCAGGTTTTTCTGAAATCTGCTTGCTCATCATTTCTTATTGTACGACAATATTGTATTAATTCATATACCACAGCTTGTTTTGTCATTCCCCAATTGATGGACATCCTCTAAATTTCCAATGTTTTGCCACAATGAAAAGGGTTGCTATAAATATTTTTGTACACACAGATCCTTTTGCCTTTCTTGTGATCTTTTTGTGATATAGATCTAGCATTGGCATTTCTGGATCAAAGGATAAGCTCAATTTGATTGCCCTTTGGGCATAATTCCAAATTGCTCTCCAGAATGGTTGGATCACAACTACCAGTGTAACAATGTCCAAATTTTCCCACAATGTAAGGGTTATGGGATTTAAAGATCTTCCATGCCCTGTTGGACTTGCTGACGTAGCAGGAAGGGGCGGGGCAAGAGGAAGCGGAAGCCAAAACTAGAGTTCCTGGGGTGGCTGGCGGTGGCGGCAGCAGCAGCAGAGGCAGCAGCAGCGCGAAGCCCTTTTTGAGTTAGCCAGAATTTCTGCTAAGGACTCCTGCTGAGGACTGCCAGGGGCTGGAGCTGCTGGGAGCACGCTTCCTGGATGCTGAGTGGTTGCTGTGAGTGGGGAGAGGAGGACCTTTGCTGTTCTGTTTTAAAGGCTTGAAAATGTGAGTGCTTTCTACTTTATCTACCTGTGCCAATGTCATAACTACTCTGATGGCTTTCACTTTCTGGTTTTGGGACTCAGTCTTTTGGTATCTTAATAAATTTTCTAGTTTATTCCCCCATATGGCAAGCATGATGTATTTTGTGATGGATAATTATATCAGCATATCTGTAATCTCCATAGGCATTGTGAATATGCCATTGCTGATACACACATAATCTCCAAAATTTATAATTTCCCTTTTTTGTCATATTAGGCAATCAGATAAATTCATACTATCTTGAACCTTACAAAGCACATTCTTCTTAATCTTGTGAAAAAGGTTAGTGTTACTCCAAAGTGACAGATGAGGCACCTGAGGCTCAGAAAGAAGAAATAACTTTCATATTACCACACAGCTAACATCAGAGGGCATAGGTTAACTCAGGTTTCTTTTCACTTATAGTGAATAATCTTTCATGTATTTCACATTTATTACCACACAAAATTTCCATAATACCCTAAGGCCTAATTTTGGATGTGGAGACAAAGATGAAATGTGTTGCCAAAGGTCATGTAAATGGTTAAATGTAAAAGGGGGAGCTATAACCCAGATCTCTCTTGACTTCTATTCTGTCACTCTTTGAGGGATGTAGAGCAGCAATGTGGTATATTAGATTTGACACTGAACTTTGAAGCAGGAGGACCAGGAGTGAAATCTTGCTTCAGGTACTAACTAGTTGTGTAACAATAGAAAAACCACTTAAACTCCACTGACCTCAAATTCCTCATCTTTAAAATGAGAAGTTTGGAGGAGATAGCCTCTAAAATCACTTCTATCTCCAAATTTATGTTTTTTTTTTTTTTAACAAATGAAGGTCTTGGCTCAAAAAAGCTTGGGTTGAATTTTTTGCACCTAACACTTAATAGTTGAGTGATTGTGGTCAAGTTCTCTCACTTCATTGAGTGAAAAAACGGATGCGATCTGGGTTCCACTTCACCCTATTCCATTAACCATTTACATGACTTTTGGCAACCCATTTCACCTGTATCTTCAGAAATAAAATTAGACCTTGGGGTAGATGATTTCTAAGGACTCTTTGATGACTAAAAGTAAATGAATACTATAATAATAAAGATATATATGTAAATTTATGTATATTAATTTTTCTTTTTAGTTCCAAACTCCTCTTTCCCTCCCTCTACCCTCTCCCCCACCCAGTGAAAAGGGAAGAAAGATGATACCTATTATACATATGAAGTCATGCAAAATATTTTCACATTAACCCTGCTGATATATAAAGGTAAGAAATATAAACAAACAAATACTAAATTAATGAAAATATGTTTCAATCTGTAATTTAAATTCATCAATTCTCTTCCTGGAGGGGAAAATCACTTGTCATTATGGGTCCTTTGTAATTTCTTTGGATCATTATACTGATCAGATTATCTGACTTCTGCAGTTGGTTATTGTGTTAGTGTTAGTGTTACTGTGTACCATGTTCACTTCGCGTCAGATCACATATGCCTTCCTAGGTCTTTCTTAAAAATACCTCCTTTGGGGCCACTAGGTGGCACAGTGATTAGAGCACCAGCCCTGGAGTCAGGAGGATATGAGTTCAAATTTGTTCTCAGACACTTGACACTTACTAGCCATGTGACCTTGGGCAAGTCACTTAACCCCAATTGCCCTGCCTTCCCCCACACCAAAAAGAAAAGGAAAAAAAAAGAAAATACCTCCATCATTTCTTACGATATAATAAAATGAAATCACTATCATATCCCAAAATTTGTACATACACAACTGATGGATGCATTTATGTTACATGCATTTTATGTTATAAATATACATAATTGCATATTTATGCATACATGTGTGTGTACATTATGTGTACGTATGTATATATTTATTTTTCTTTTTTCTTTGATCTCTTGGGGTACAGAACTACTTGTGGTATTGCTAAATTAAAGGATATACAGTGCTTTGTAGCCTTTTGAGCATAATATTTTTTTTTTCCCAGAATGGTTGAACTAGTTCAGAGGTCCACTGTAAGAATATTAGTTTACCTAATGTTTCATATCCCCTCCAGCCTTTGTCATTTTTTCTTTTATGTTATGTTAGCCAATATGATGAGTATGAGATGTTATTGCAGACTTGTTTTAATTTGCATTTCTCTAATCATTAGTGACTTAGAGTCTTTTTTTTCCATGCCACCATTGATAGCTTTGATTGTTTTCTTCTAAACACTACTCATATCCTTTGAGAATTTATCAATGAAAAATGGCTCTTATTTTCATAAATTTATCTCAGTGCCTATATTTTTGAGAAATAGGGCCTTTATCATAGACGTAATTTCTCCCCCATGCACATTCTTCTTTCTTCCTAATTTTGGCTACGTTGGTTTTTATATTTATATATACAGATCTTTTTCAGAAACCTCAGGAGACAGGAAATATACAAGGCATTATCATACCCAAGTTAAAGATGGGGAAAATGAGATTCAGTGCATATTTTGTTGACGTTGCTAAGTAAAGACTAACCCAGGTATAGTGACTCAAAGTTCTGGTTTTTCCTTCTTTCCACACCATCCCTGACATGGTGATGCTGTCCACATTTTTGGAGTAAATGAATACATAAAAATAACAGAAATATTGCAGGGGGAGTTGGTGACTGAATATCACTTACTCTTTATAGAATTCCCATTTTCTTTGTTGTGTTTTTTTTCTCTTAAGTAGCCCCCTCCTCCTCCCAAGGCCTGACTTGAAAATAAAATGCAAGGAAACGATGGTGTTTATCATACTGAAATGCAGACTGTTAAATGAGCCATCTGAAGTTTAATAGTAAAGTGAAACTAATAATCCATGTGCAGGTTGGGTCTGTCAAATAAAAAATGAATTGTCAGAGACCCAGTGGTCTACATAAGTGATAAAAGTGACATAAAATGTGTTTCTTGGGGTTGAAATAAGGGAAAGCTATTTTTGAAGTAGGAATTTATGTACTTAGGAAATCATTCTGAGGCAGCACAAATAAACTTAGGAGAACTTTGTGGGCAGGTTGAAGGATGTCATGTCACGTATCAGTAGAAGGAGGCAAGGGATGACAAGGCCTTCAGTTTGACAAGTTCTTTATTACTGCAAAACTATTATAGGTTGACTCTCTCCTAAATCACTGTAGCATGCACAGTACCAAAACTCAAAAAAGACCACAACATTTAACAATGAACAAAACTTCTATAGATACATAATATTTTAGCCAGCAAGAGGATTCACTTCTGTGAATGTCAATATGTCCTTATGTTGATATCCTCAATTTGGATTTAAAAAAGATGTGAGCTTTAGTTTCCTACCCACACAGTGACTGCCTCCCTATCTGCCAGTGAATGTAACCTCTTTATGCTTAAGTTTCTTCATCTATAAAATGGCTTAGATTGTTGTGAGGAAAATGACTTGAAAGTGGTGAAGAGCTATTTAATTATGAATTAATAGTGTAAAAATACCAGGAATCTACTTTAACTGTGTCCAGAGAAACATATTTCAATTATTTTCATGGCCTTGATAAGTTCTAAGGAAGTGAGACTAAAAAATCACATCCAATGATTCTAAATGATAAGGTTCTAACCTAGAGTATATATAACAAAGGCCTGTCTATAGTTTCAAAGATAGTGACAAATACTCGTCTTCTCTCAACTCTCTACATATGGTGGATATTAGATATCAGTTTGGAAGAGAGAAGCATAAATTAAAAATCAGACTAGGTTGTGCCAAGGTGTGTGAAGAGAGCCATTTGCCAAGGGTTGGAAAAACAAAACAAAACAACAGCAACCAACAATAAGACAAGAAAACTGAAGTAGAAATTCAAGCATGTGAGAACCCTATAAGATCAAAGCAAAATACAAGTCATGTTCTGAAGCTAACTAGAAGTTATACGTTATCTGCCAGTTACATTATCCTACATACAAATGGTGTTGTGCAGTTTCACTCTTTGGATTCTGGGATAATACAACCACCAAAATGCCAGAATGCATTGTCCAATGTCAAAGCCATTATTTAGTTATCTGGTAACACTCTAAGTCCAAGTCATGCATTCAGTCAGTCAATTAACTAACATTTTTTTTTTCAGAGGAAGGTGTTTATTATGCTTCCAGCAAGGAAGCAGGTGTGGTGCTCACTAGGGACACACCCACACACTGATGCAGAAGCTGTAGTGAGGGTCTACAAATTCTGTCCTTCCTACTAGTTTTAGGGTTAGTCAAATTCCTCAAATTCCTTCCTTTATTTCCCTCTGTATATTCTCTAGTCTCTCCATATATGAGATTATAGTCAGATTACATAAGTGTGACAGCAAAGATACTTGAGATTTGACCAGGCCTGACCTCTTCAAAAGTCAGAGCTCTGTGCCACACCCCCACCTTTCTAGTTCCCTCTGGCCACTGTCATAGTTCCAGGAAGGCCAGGGTTTTAGTAAAGTAAGATAAGCAAGAGCTTCCCCACAGCTATTGATTATCTTCCAATAACTTTTGGGGGAGCCAAACAACATACTATTATATCCCCTCTTACAATTCCCTCCTCCTCTTTTTAATAAGAGTTTTGCTTCCACATTTCTTTCTCATATGAATTCTTCCCCTCATCTATTTTGACACTTTGACAAATTGCAAGGGGGAAGTCCCTTTTTATTTTTTTTTAATTCTTTTTTTAGCGGAGGGAAGGCAGGGTAATTGGGGTTAAGTGACTTACCCAAGGCCACATGGCTAGTAAATGTTAAGTGTCTGAGGATGAATTTGAACTCAGGTCTTCCTGACTCCAGGGCTGATGCTCTCTTCACTGTGACACCTAGCCACCCCAGGGACAGTCCCCTTTATAAACAGATTTTGGATAGGTTTGATTTCTTCCTCTGAAAACTGCCTGTTATAAATTTGACTCAGTTCCTTATATATTTGAGAAATGAGACCTCGATCAGCGACTCTTGCCATAAATATTTTCTTACAGTGTTAGAAGCTATCCTTAGTTTCTGCCACATTGCTTTACAACTTTTCCTAGCAGTTTTTATCATATGGTGGCCTCTTTCCCCAAAGCAAACATGTTTGAGTTTATCAAATACTAGGTTACTAGTAAATTACTAGTAAATACTAGTTACTAGTAAAAAAAAAAAAACTACACTAAAATTTGATATTAAGGTCATCTTTTTTGTCATTGATTCCCTTGATATTCTTAAACTTTTGTTCCTCCAAATGAATTTTATTATTACTTTTTCTAGTTTTAGAAAATACTTTTTTGATAGTTGGAGTGCTATAGTGCTGAATAAGTACATTAATTTTCATAGTATTGTTATTTTTATAAATTTGCCCCAGTCTTCCAAAGTACAATCAATATTCTCCAATAATGTAAATATACCTTTTCTCTGAAAAAATATTAGGTACTTGTGTTCATAGCTCCTCTGTGTGTGTGTTGGCAGGTAAACTGTCAAGTATTTTAGATGGTTTGTAATTATTTTAAATATAATTTCTCATTCTATTTCTTCTGACTGAGTTTTGCTGGTAATATGTACAGATGCAGATGATTTATAAGAATTTATTTAATTTCTTGAAACTAACTTTGCAAAAGGTGTTAATTGCTTCAACTAGTTTTTTAGTTGATCCTCTAGGGTTCTCTATGCTATCATATCATCTCAAAAAAAAGATAACTTTTTGTTTTCTATTCTTATTCCTTCAATTTCTTTTCTCTTGTATTATTACTAGATCTGGCCTTTCTTGAACAAACTGAATAATAATGGGGAGAATGGATATTCTTGGTTTGTTGCTAATCGTAAATAAAAGGCTTGTATTTTGCCCCATTGAAAACAATGCCTCCACTTGGATTTAGATAGATATTACTTATCGTGTTTAAGAAAAGCTGCATTTATTTCTGTGCTTCCAAGTGCTCTTAATAGAATGTGCTGCATTTTATCACAAGCTTTTTCCACTGGGTTGTCTAGGTGACACAGTGAGTAAAGTGCCAGCCCCAGAGTCAGGAGGACCTGAGTTCGGTTTTGGCCTCAGACAATTAACACCCACACAAAAAAAAAAAACTAGCCGTGTAACCTTGGGCAAGTAACAACCCCAATTGCCCTCCAAAAGGCAAAAAAAAAAAAAAAAGCTTTTTCTATATGTACATGATATAATTATACGTATTTTATTGTTTTGGGTATCAGTATGGTCACTTATGATAATAATTTTCCTAAGATTGAAACAGTTCTGAATTATTGGCATAAATCTCACCTGGTCATAGTGTAAGATCTTTGTGATGTATTATTGCAACATCCTTGCTAGCATTTTATGTAAAATTTTTGCATTAATATTCATTAGGGAGATTGATCAATATATTCATTTGGGAGCTCGGTCAATAGTTTCCTTTTTCTATTTTTGCTCTACTTGCTTTAGGTATGAAATCATATTTGTGTTGTAAAAGGAATTTTGAGAACTCATTTACTTTTTTTAATAGTTTATATCATATTGGAATTAATAGTTCTTTAAATATCTACAAAAATTTCTTGTACATCTATCTTTCCAAGTTTTCCTGTTTAGAGAGCACATTGATGGATTGTATGACAGGTTTTTTTTAAAGAATTCCATTTCCTCTTCTGTTTATACCACACACACGCACACACACACACGCGTTATATACATTATTCATCCTTTTCACTTAGAAATCTATATTGGCATGTAACTGGGCAAAAAAGTTTCTATTAATTGATTTAATTTTATCTTCATTGGCAGTGCTTTTACTCTTTTATTTTTGATACTGGTAATTTGTTGTTCTTGTTTGTATTTTTTTTTCATTTTAAAATCAGTAGTTTAAGGCTTATTTTTTATGATTTTTTTCATAGATCTGGCTCCTAGTTTTATCTTATTAATGCTTTTTTTACTTTTGTTTTTTCAAATCTCTCTTTTGATATCTAGTATTTCAATTTTTGTGTTTAGTTGGGAATTTTTAATTTGTTGATTTTCTAGGATTTTTAGTTGCATGACCAATTCATTTATTTGATCTTTATTTTATAAGTATTTAGAGAATTTAATTTTCCCTTAATACTGTTTTGATCGTACCCTACAAATTTTGGTGTGCTGTCTCATTGTTTTCATTATTTTGAATGAAACTATTGATTGTTCCTATGACTTGTTCTTTGATCTATTCATTATTTAGAATTAAATTATTTAGTTTCCAATTAATGTTTTAATCTATACTTTCACAGCCCTTTTTGAATATTATTTTACACTATGTTGAGAAAATGTTGCACTTAATATTTCTGATTTTTTGGTGAGGTTTTTATGCCTTCATGCAAGTTAATTTTTTTTATGATGACATGAACATCTAAGACTACTTATAATAATTTCCATTCAATATTTTTTCTAAAGTCTATCATGCCTAAATTAAAAAAAATATTCATTTCCTTAACTTCTTTCATGTTTAGTGTATGGTTAGATTTATTTAGGTCAACAAAAGGTAAATTGGTATCTCCACTGGTATGGAATTTTTGTCTCTTTTCCTTCACAGTTTTGGATGCTATGCATATATGGTTCATATCAGTATTAATTCTTTTTCTGTGATACCTTTTTAGCAAAATAAAGTTTCCTTAATTATCTCTTTTAATTAGGTCTATTTTCACTTTTGCTTAATTCAGATCATGATGCTACACCTGCCTTTTCTACTTCAACTGAAGCAGAATACACTTGCTTCCATACCTTATTTTAAATCTCTGTGTTTCCCTTTCAAATATGTCCATCTCTTGTAAATAATATATTGTGGGATTCTTATTTCTGTTCTGTTCTGTTATTTGCTTCTGTTTTGTGGATGAATTCCTCATATTCTCATTCACAGTTATTATTGTTAGCTTAGTATTTCACTTCACCTTTTTCTCTTCTATTTGTCCTCTTCTTAACAAGTCCCCTCATGAGGTTGTTTTGCTTATGACAACCATAACCCTTTATTTGTCCTCCCTTTTATTCTCACTGCCTTTCTCTTAACCTCATGCTTCCCTGATGAGTAAGATGAATTTCTCTACCCAACTATCTGTTTATGCATATTTTCCCTCTTTGAAACAGTGGAGATTAGAGGGAAATTCCAGCATTTCCTGTTCCTCACGTTATGCAACCATTTTATAAATTCTTCCAATTCACTTCATTTATATGAAAAAAAAAATTACCATATGTTTCCTCTCCCTTTATCTTCCCTCTTCCAGTGCATTCCTTTGTCTTATTCTTCCATTTTTCTTTCAAGACCATTCCAGTAAAATAGACTCATACACATGCCTTAATAATTTAACCTTGTTAAGCTATTTATAATTTCTCACTCCTGTTTACCTTTTTATGCTTCTCTTGAGTCTTGAGTTTGAATTTCAAATTTTCTATGTAACTCTGGTGTCTCTTCACTAGGTAAAAGTCTTCTGTTTTAGTAAATATCTCTTTTTTTTCTCTTATATGATTATTTTCAGTTTTTCTTAATAGGTAGTTCTTGTTTGTAATTATAAGTCCTTCTCCTTTGGAATATCATAATCCTATTTCTCCACTTCTTTTTAGTAGTAGTTATATCCTAACCCTGTGTGATCCCAACTATGGCTCCATGGTATTTGAATTGTTTCTTTCTGGCTGTCTGTAATATTTTCTCCATGACATGGGAGCTCTGGAATATGGCTATATTACTCCTGTGAATTTTAATCTTGGGATTTCTTGCAGGAATTGACTAATGGAGTCTTTCAATTTATATTTGGCCTCATGGTTCTAAAAGATTTGGGCCAAATTTATTTTATAATAACTTAAAAAAATATGTCAAGGCTTTTTTTTTAAGTCACAGCTTTAAGATAGTCCAATAATTCTTATCTTTTCTTCCCTGAATATATTTTCTAAGTCAGTTGTTTTTATAATGAATATTTATATTTTCTCCTGATTTTTTCACAATTTTTACTTTTTTTGTTGTTTGATGTTGCATAAAATCATTAGTTTTTTTGACCAATTTTGATTGTCAAGTTGTTGTCTTCAGCGAAGAGTTTTACCTCTGTTGCCATTTGTCCATTCTGACTTTTCAAGGGAGCATTTTCTTCAGTTTTCATATTTCTTTTACCAAGCTGTTTTTTTCATAATTTTTATATATTTTTTTCATTGATTTCATTTCTTTTCCCAATTTTTCTTCTACCTCTCTTATTTGATTTTTTAATAATCATTTTTCATTGCTTTCTTTAGTTACTCTAAGAATTCTTGCTGTGCTTGTGTCCAATCTGCATTTTTTTTAAGAATTTGCTTGTAGATTTTTTCCAAAATTATTGTCTTCTGAGTGTGTCTTGAGCTTCCCTGTCGCGACAGTAGCTTTTATGATTAGTCTATTTTTGTCGTTGTTGTTTTCTTATTTTTTCTAGTTTGTTTCTTAACTTTGAAAATTATGTTAGAGTTAGTCTTTGCTTACCTCCTAGATTCAGGGTAGGGAATGACTGGAATGAGCTTATATCTTTTTCTGTCCTTCTGCTTTCACATATTTGGGGTCTATAAGTTTTTACTATTCCCCACATTATGTGATATATGAAGTGGTCTCTTCACCACCCCACTGCTGTGTACACTGGTTCTTATCCAGGTAGGATGCATTTTCTTTTGGTGCCATTACCACATTTCTCTTCTCTGGGACTGTGAGTCCTAAAAAGGGTCATAAAAAAGGTGCCAGATTAAATCTGTTCCTCCTTGTAGTACTTATATAGGAGTCCCCTGGGTTCTCTTAATGACAAGGTGATAAGGCTCTTTACCATGTATAGTTCCTGGATTGCTCCTCACCACTGGTGCTACTGCTACCATAGGAAAATACTGCCACTGGAACTGTTTCCACTGTCCTATGAACAATCCAGACTCCAAACTCAATGTTACAGACTTCTCTTTCTGTCTTTATAATCACGTTACAAATGAATGTTAATTTTCTTACTTTTTTGCTTAGATTTTGGTTTGCTATATTTTTCAGGTTTATGTTTTAATGTGCTGGGAGAGTTTGACAACAATTTTAATTTGATTTTGCCATCTTGACTCTCCCTGTCTCCTGTCCCAGTTTATATTTGAACCAGGTACTCAGGCTTTAAATCCAGTACCCTGTCTGTTGAACTTTATTTTATCTCTCCCATTCTAATAGTCTATTCAGAAAATACAGTAAAAAAATACATTTTTGCAACTAAGTGGCACATTGGATAGAATGCTAGACATTGAATTAAGAAATTCTGAGTTCCATTCCATTCCCTCACATCTAAAATCTGTGTGACCTTGGGAAATTTATTTAATCTGTCAGCCTCAGTTTTCTCACCTTTAAGATGGGAACAAAAATATTATCTCATTCCTATGAATGTTTTCAGGATAAAATGTAACAATGTTTTTAAAATACATTGCAAATCTTAAAGTGCTAAAGAAATGTTAGCTTCTGTTGTTGCTGTTATCACATTGAAATCACTTATCCCTCTACTGTCCTCTAAGTAAATTGTAATTTTTTTTTGTTTTATATCATGAGGTTTCATAATTTTCAGCCATCACTGGGAAAATATGTATGTTAATGAGATTGCCCTTTGCAAAGCTAGAAAGTCAAGATCAAAATTTTACAAATGATATCATGATGGAATTTGGGGGGGGGCATTGTACTAAATCTGGGACCAAGGTCATTTTTGTTTGAAACAGCTGTCCAATATATGTAGTACGTAGGATGAAAGAAGACATGTAAGAGAGGTAACATGTCACAGTGAACCAAATATTTTATGCATGACCCTGTGCAAATCACTTAACCTCTGTCTCTTGTCTCCTCCCTTGAAAATTTAGGATAATAATAACACATGCCTTCCAAGGATGTTTTCAGTGTTAAATAAGGAGACTTATAAAATGCCCTATAAGCCTTAAATTGCCATATAGATAGTATTTCTACTACTCCTAATCTTTATTGTTATTGTTATTATTACTTTCAGTGCTTTGTTGAACATTGTTATTTCTCTGGTCTGTTATATAATCTTGTATAACCTTTAAAACTGTGTTTTTCTTTTTCTATTTCTTTGTTTTGTGTTCATTGACAAATAGTAGATTTTTCAGAGAGGGTGTTGCATTTTATCCACTTATCAGGTGATTTGTGATGCTCTAGGGGAGAGTCATTCTAACTACAGAACATTGTTTATGAAATCCCACCTGTTTTTTCCTCCTGTTTTCTTCTAGGATGTCATTGAAATTGTATAGAGCATGTTCAAAAAAAATTGAAGCAATAAAGAAAAGTCATAAGGGTTAGTTATTGACAATATTGTCTCAGTTACTTTTGGGGATTATCAAAATCATTTGTGTTCTTTTCCATTTTCTCAGAATCCTTCTTTCTTTGAGAACGTTTTAAAATTGATATCTGAAGGGCTTCAAAATTGTACCATTGCCATATTTGAAGTATTAATCCAGAAAGAAAATATTTTTCATTTCTGATATAAGATCTTTATCTTTTATGTTATTTGAGAAAGTGATAGATCAGAGTTCAGAAAAAGAGATCTGCAGTTTAATTTAAAACACCAAAACAAAGTTTTAGTGTGTGAAAAATAGCTTTTGTCTTTTCTTATATTATTTTTTCTAATACCATCTATCCTCTCCTTTGTAAATGGTAATGGAAAGTTGCTACTTGTCTTGTATTATCGATGATCAGTGACAACATCTATACCTATATCACACTATACAACAAAATGGCTCCAAATTCAGTCTGGTTAATACAAAGCCAGGAAAAAAGAATAACCAATCTGTTATAAATCAAGGGGTCCACTTTAATTAGACTGTGAATCAGATTTAGATTTCTGCAACTTTTCTTTTTTCTGTCTTCTTTCCTTGCCCTTTCCATAGCTTTTCTCCCTCTGCTTTTTCTGCCCCTTTATCCATCTTTATTTCTCTGTCTCTAACTCTGCATCTGCTTTTACTTTCCTCTAAATTTTTGTTACTATTTCTCAGTCTCTCTTACTTTAATTTATACTTAACAGCGATTACACTTTATGTAATTTAATCAATAGCCATTTTTCATAGTTGGAGATAAGGTTAAAATTGCTTACTTTATTGATAAATGCTTCTGCTTCCCTTGCCTCCTATCCCTACCCTCCCTGAACCCCCAGACATGGAACTACTGGTTTTTGGGTTTGGTTTTTTTTTGGTAATTATTTTTTGCTACTTATAGATTGTTCTTGTGGAACAAAAATGCATGTCCTTTAAAAAACAAATGAACATTGTTTATTTTTTTTTCTCAGAAAGGATATGGTAGAATAAAATGTTCCTGAAAGCATATGCTTTTAAATAGGCTATTTTAAATTTTATTTATATAAGGATACAAATTTTACAATTTATATAAAATTCATTAAGCACTCTTTCAATATTTTTAATGAAACCCTTTCTGTAATTGTGAAACTTGGAATACAATACAGGGAAATACAACGCATTTTTTTTTCATTAAATATTATTGAGCACCAATTATTATTATAAAATCTTGAAAGTGATTTCCTTAAGGTACCACTAGGACCATGACACATCCATATTCATTAAAATCCAGTGGTTACCTTTACCTCTAATATTTCTGTGCATTCCTCTTTTCAGTATTTGGTAACTCCTGGCAGACTCAGTTTTTCCTAATTTTTTTTTCTATTCCCCCTTCCCGACCCCCTCCTGCCCCCCCCCACACACACATACATATTATAACCCTCTGCTTACTCTATAACTTAGCCATACTGACCTACAGGCTGTTTAACTCATTTGACATACCATATCCCTTCTCCTTCCCTTTGCACTGTCTGTTCACTGTATCTGAAATTCATTTCCTCATCTATACCACTTGGAAGACTTAATTTCATTTTAAGATTCAAGTCAATTGTTATAGTCCAGAAAAAAAGATTTTCCTGGACTTTCCTCCCCTTTCCCACATAAAATGCTGCCCACTTTCCCAAAGCTACCATGCATTCTTTTAATATATATTCTGTACTTTCTTTAGCATATACAAGATATCTCCCCAATTAAAATGTAAATTTATTGAAAACAAGGACTGTTTGACTTTTTGTTTGTATCAGTACAATACAATGCAATGCAATGCTGCTTAGCACAGTACCAGGCACCCAGTAAGTTTTCAATATATTCTTATTAGTTGTAAATATTTTCAAATAATTCATTTGAATCATGGCTTATCGAAACAGAATGTGATAGGCACTAGAATATTCCTTTGGAATGTTTGAAAAAAAATATCCCCAAGTAGGTTATAGCAATAACTGAAACTGATAATTCTTTAACAGGAAATCAATAACTCACTTTTGCCTTTCTTTGCAATGAAGCAAGGCAAAAATTGCACAAATAAACTATGTGGCTTACTGGACAGAAGGACAGGCAGACTCAGAAAGCAGGGCTTGGATTATATAAAAATGATGTGAAGGGGAATTGAATATGGTAAGTGTGAAAAGGTAGGCAGCAGTCATATTGTGAAGTGCTTTAAATGCCAAGATAAAAAGGTTTACTTCATTCTAGGGACAAAAGTGAGCTTCTGAGAGTTTTTAAGCAGGGTGATATGTTCAGATTATATCTTATTTAGTTTTACATTTTGAGTTCCAAGTTGCTTCCTCCACCCCTTCCAACCCCATATTAGATAGGGCCAACTTTGGTGCAGATATGTATGTGGAACTATATAATGCATACTTCCTTATGTCAGTTCTTTCTTATTTTTTTATAAGTCCTTAGTAGTTGATATAAATGATCATATCATTCAGAATGTCTTAGTCATTCACAGTTACTCTTCAAAGAATATTGCTTTTACCATACAAAATGATATCTTTGTTTTTCCCATTTCACTCTGCATTATTTCATGCATTTCTTCCCATGTTTTTTTTTCTAAAATCAACCAGTTCATCATTTCTTATATCACAGAAATATTTTCAATTATTCTTTACCACAAAGAGATATAGTATAAAATATTTTAGAACATGTAGGTTCTTTTTTTCCCTTTTTTCCCATCATTTTGGGAAATAGACCAAATGGTGATATTGCTGGGTCTAAGAGTATATACCATCTCATAACAATTTGTACATAATTTCAAATTGCTTTCCAAAATATTTGCATCAGTGCACAATTGCACTGACAGTAGAGTAGTATCTCAGTTTTTCCACATCCCTTCCAGAATGTAACATTTCCCCCATCTATCATTTAAACCACTCTGATAGGTGGTGAATTGGTATCCCAAAGTTTTTTTTTATTTTCATTTCTCTAATCAATGATAATTTAGAGCATTTTACATGATTATATATGCATATCTATCATCTTTGATTTCTTCTTCCAGAATCTTTCTGTTCATATCCTTTGACTATCTATTAATTGAAGAATGATTCATGTTCTTATAAATTGGAATGAATTCTCCATATATTTGAGCTTTGGTGTCTTTATACAAGAAACTGGATATATATTTTGCCATGTTCTGTTATGCTTCTAATCTTGACTACATTGGTTTTATTTTTATAAAATTTTTAAAATTTAATATAATTACAATTATTTTACATCCCACAATGCTCTCTATATCTTTTTATGCATTAATTAATCTCTTATCCATATATCTGATAGGTTATATGTTCTTTGCTCCTCTAATTTACTTATAATGTCTCCCTTTATACCCAGGTCATGGATCCATTATTTTGGTAAAAAGGAAAAAAAAAGTTAGATATTGATCTATACCTAATTTCCACTAGACTGCTTTCTAGTTTTTCCATATTTTTTTTTACCAAATAGTGAGTTTTGTCCCCAAAACTTAGACCTCTGCATTGATGAAATGCAAGATTACTTTAATAATTAAGTACTGTGTACTTTATAGCTAATCTATTTCATTGATACACTATTCTATGTCTTAGCCAGTACCATATAGCTTTTATAATTGTTCCTTTGTAATACAGTTTAAGATATAGTACTGCTAAACCTCCTTCCTTTTGTTATTTCATTAATTTCTTTTATGTTTTTAAACTTTTGTTCTTCCATATTAATTTTGTTATTAGGGTTTTTTTTTGTTTGCTTGGATTTAACTCAATAAAATATTTTTGGTAGTTTAATTGGGATGAGATTGAATATTTACATTAATTTAAGTAGAATTGTCATTTTTATTATATTGACTCTGTCCACTCATAAACAATTAATATTCCTTCAATTATTTAAATCTGACTTTGCATTAAAAAAAACTGTTTTATCATTATGTTTATGTAGTTCTTGGGTCTGTCTTAGCTGGTATACTTCCAGGTATTTTAAATTGTCTAAGGTTCATTTAAACGTAATTTTTCTTACTATCTCTTGTTATAACACTCTTTTGATAATCTACAGAAATGTTAATGATTTATCTGGCTGTATTTTATATCCTGCTATTTTCCTAAAATTGTTTCAACTATTTTTAGTTGAATCACTAGAATTTTCCAAATATATGTAATGGTAATGGTAATTTGAAGATCTTCCCTACCCCTTAATAAGTATAAGGAAATTTGAAGACCTTCCCTGCTTTTAAGATATACCGTGCCCCTAATAGACTGAATGTAATCATATGGAGCCTGTGGTGGGAGGAGTTTGCTGAAGGGAGGAACAGAGCCCATAGGAAGCTGGGAATCAGAGCAATTAAACAGGAGGGAGGAGAGTAAGCATCCAAGGGAGACAGTTAGGCTTGTGAGTAAATGTTGGTTTGTGGGAAGGTTAAAGGATGCTGTTACTCTCTGCGCTATTATGACTTATTAGCTTCTTTGCTACTATAATGGAATTGGCTTACTGATTTGGGGATTTGTTTTTTTCTGGTGTGTGAACAAATGCTTTGTTTCTGTCTTATGTATAAAGAATCTGTTATATTTTGTGACTGAGCACTATGAAGACATATTTATAGTGACTGTTGTCCTTGTGAATATTACATTGTTACTACAGTATACCATAATATCGTCTTCAAAAAGAGATAGTTTTATTACCTCTTACCCATTTTGATTCCTTCTATTTCTTTTTCTTGCCTTATTGTTAGCATTTTCTAGTATAATATTGAATAATAGTGGTGATAATGGACATCCTTGTTTCACTCTTGGTCTTATTCAAAGGTCTCTAGCCTATCCCGATTACAGATAGTGCTTGCTACTGTCTTTAGGTAGATTGTTCTTATTGTCGTAAGGGAAAAAATCCATTTGGGCCTGAACTTTCAAGTGTGTTTAATAAATATGTATGTTATATTTTGTCAAAGTGTTGGTGTTGTTGGTGTTTTATGAAGGGAAATGACAAATATTGGAGGGGATGTGGAAAATTGAGGCACGAATGTACTGTTGGTAAAGTTGTATTTTAATTCAATCATTCTGTAAAGTGATTTGGAACTATGGCCTGAGAGCTATAAAACTGTCCATACCCTTCAACCAAACAATATCACTACAAGGTCTTTATCACAAAGAAAAATTTAAGAAAAGAAAAATAAGACATATGTAGGGAAATGATTTTTCTATTTTATTACAAACCAATTATTAAATTAAAATTAAAGTTTTTACCCCTTTGTCTTCTCATTCAGAGACCAGTATCTGTGAGTCAGTTAGTTCATCTTCGAAAGACATTGCTGATAGAGATTGACCCATATCCTCTGGTAATATGTTCCATAATTTTGGGTGGGACCCCACACAGCAAGGGAACTGTAAATCTGTATAGGGTATAAACAGGGTCCAATCTAGTTGAACTCAAGCCCTAAAGCATTAAGCCTGTGTCATTAGAGTTTATGGTAATCCAACTCATGAAAGAGAAAATCATTTTCATCAGAGATGGCTTCTTTGTACAGATTGCTGGAAGTGGCTGAGTCTTATGATCTAACCACATTACCAGGAAAAGGAGCTAAAGACTTTTTGCTGACCTCATTATTAATATACCCAGTCATTCATTAATCATTCACCAATCAGGGTTGATATTGACCTTTTGGAAACTCTTTTGGGGAAACTTTTTTTTTTTGCTTTTTAGGAGGGGGGGAAGGCAGGGAAATTAGGGTTAAGTGACTTGCCCAAGATCCCATGGCTAGTAAGTGTTAAGGGTCTGGGGCCTGATTTGAACTCAGGTCCTACTGACTCCAGGGCAGGTGCTCTATTCACTGCTCCACCTGGCCACACTTTTTCTAAAAAGTATATTGAAGCATTTAGTCTTTCCATTAGGGTCTTTGAATACCAAGAGGAACCACCTAACATGAACATTTTTCATTATCCACTAGCCTAATTACTAAATTGATAATCAGTTACACAAAAAGTCTCTCAGGCTTTTCATTTGCATTAAATTTATAATAGCTATTTCAGTGGTGCCAAAGAATTGGAAATTAAGGGGATGCCCATAAGTTGGAGAATGGCTAAACAAGTTGTGTATGATTGTGATGGAATATTATTGTGCTATAAGAAATTATGAGCAAGATGCTTTCAGGAAAAAAAAAAAACTTGAAAAGACCTCGATGAATGGATATGAAGTGAATTGAACAAAATGAGAACATCACATACAATAACATTAATATTGTATGATGATCATCTCTATATGACTTAGTTATTCTCAGTAATACAATTATCCAAGACAATTCCAAAGGATTTTTGAAAAATATTATCCAACTGATGGAATCTGAATGTAGATCAAAGCATACTTTTTCTTTACTTTTTTCCTTTTCTTTTTTTTTGTTCTATGTTTTCTTTCACAACACCACTAACATGGAAATATATTTTATATGACTGTGCATGTATAACCTAAATCAAATTCCTTGTCTTCTCAATGAAGGGGGAGGAAGGAGGAGAGGAAAGGAGAGAATTTAGAATTCTTTTTTTAACAATAAAAGTGGATCAAGTTTAACAAATAGGAGAAAATCCATCAGTTAGGATTCAGATGACACAAGACAGTTCTCACCACACCCATCGAGTCCAAGAGGTCACCTGGGAAACATGGAGGCTGAAGCCTCCTTCCATTTAATCCTCCTCAGAGCTCTCATCCATCTTTTCTTCTGTGGTCACCTTCCAATTCATCCTCTTGTTGATTCTCTCTTGTACCTCACTCTTCCTATTGTCCTCTTGTTGCAGGGATATATGGAATACTGGAAACAAGCTATCATCACCCATTATCTACCTCAATACTTTTCTTCTCCAGGCTAACATACCCGATTTTTTTCAAAAAAAATCTTCATATGGCATGCACTGAAGTCATTTACCAATCTAGTTGAACTCCTTTTCATGCTCTCTAAGTTATCAGTTTGTTTTCAAAATATGATGACTCAAACTGAACAGAGTATTCTAAGTATTTTCCAACAGGTCAAAGTTCAGTGGGAACACAGACTTTTTATCCCTGAAAGTTTTGACTCTCAGTGCCACCAATAATATTTTAGATTTTTTTTTCAACTTCATTAGCACAGAATACCAATCTTAAAGTCCACTAAAGCAGTCACATGCTTTTCAGACAAACCTCTGTCTAAACATACATGTTTTATAGTGGTGAAGTTTGTTTTTTGAAGCCAAGTGTAATTTTTTACATACATACATACATACATGTATACATACATGCATACCTATTAAATTATCTGTTATTGAACTCACTTATATTTGCTAAGTCACCTAAAATTTTGGAAACCTGATATTTTAGTTCTTGTATTATAAGTTATCTCATAGTTTCATCCCATTGGCAAATTTAATAGAGACTCCATTTATGCCCTTATCCAAAATGAAGAAATTAAGACTCAGAGATACTACATGATTTGGTCATCAGCTAATAAGTATTTGTAATGCGAATGGAATTGGAAGATCTTTAATGGAATAGGAAGGTCCATTAATAGGCCCATCTGACCACATGTGTCCTCTTTTCTCTTGGAACAGGAGACATGTTCCCAGGTCTAAAGTTACACAGGTACTTAAGTCATTGATGTCTTGCTGCTTTAACAGCTGTAATACTTCCTGAATCACACAGAGCCCATTGGAGCAGGAACTTGCCTAAGAAGGACTTTGCTTGAAGGAAGACTTTCATATGTTTTGGTATTAAGCTAATTAGGCACTAAGTCACTAGGGTTGTGGTGCTTTCTGGTTATAAGCCTATTAGCTGAAAAATATATATACTAAGAGGTTGGTATTTTACTTTGGGGGCTCAATCATGAGAAGGACCTTTTGTTCCCTGGACAGGACTGTAAGTAGTTGTTTGTTAAGAGCCCTCTGAGTGCTCAGATGTTGGTGCTCTCCCAATCTGGTGGTATATGTAGGTAATTGTAATACTTGGTTCAGTCAGTTGGAGCCCTGTCTGTTGAATTTCTGTGTCACTTTCTCTGCTTATATTTTACACTTATCTGTAATTAAAGTAAGTTTGCTGGCCCTTTTAAAGTTGTTTTTCCTTTAGAAAAGCAGATAAAAGAACACGTGTTAGCAGGCCATCCTGGGTGTGCTAGGGTGCTTCCTACTACAGTATTTAAATAGAGATTGAAAACTATCTTTTCTGATGTGAAGTACAACATTCTACAATATCATATCAGAGATGGTAATTTTTCTTCTTATTTTTGAAAGGAACTCTTTACCTCCTTCAAATCTCTACCTATTCTATGTATGTTTCACCTATTCTGCTCTGCTATTGATCATGGGTTCAGTTACATTATTTAAACATCTATCTATCTACCTATCATCTATCTATCTATTTATCTATCTATCTATCTATCTATCGATATGGGTGTAGATATACATACACATATACATAACGATGTAGATACACACACACACATATATATACATATATAGTTTAAAAATATTGATGAATTTCTTTAAAATACTAAATAATTTTGAGTATTGCAATGACCAACTATTATTTCAGAGGACTGAAGATGAAACATGGAACCCAATATCTGACAAGGGCATGATAGACTGAACATGTAGAATAAAACATTTCTTAAAAATGCAGACCTTAAGAAATTTTATTTTGACAATGTATGTTTGTTTCAGATCTCTCTCTCTCTCTCTCTCTCTCTCTCTCTCTCTCTCTCTCTCT
>NW_027185655.1:48933370-49016289 GCF_028583685.1 Petaurus breviceps papuanus
TCTCCCTTCCTACTCTTTCTTATTCATTGACAAAAAGAAAACAAGGAGGGGGCAGAGCAAATATGACATCACAGAAGAAGGAAAATTCCATAGGCTCCCTCCATAACAACCTCAAAGACCTATAAAAATGGCTCTAAAAACTTTAGGGGTACAGAACCCACTAAGTAACAGAGAGAAACCAAACTCCCACTGAAGGCAGCCTGGCAGGATGACAGGAAGGCTCCATTGCAGCATGCTAAAAGCAGAGCCAACCCTCATATGAGCCTCCAGGTTTAGCCTCAGGGTGCCATGATCCACTGCCAGCTTGAGGAAATTCAAGAGAGTGTATGACCAGCAGCTGTGTCAGTTTCCAGAATTATCAACCCATAAAACCAAAGATAGTGAGAGGTCAAGGTGGACTTTCTGGGAACAGGGAGTCCAGGAGTGTAGTCTGGCCTCTGCCCCTAGAGGGAGAAGAGGCTGAGGCATGGTGTACATAAAGCCACCACTGCATGGCTGCTTTAAAACTGCTGGCCTGCAGATTGTAGGGGGTCCAAGTGACCAGATTTAGAGGTAAGCACCCTTGCTTTAACCTGCTTGGGTCTGAATTTCTGTGTAGGGTGGAGGTCCTGGGATACATGACAAGGTGCCAGAGCCTGTGGAGGCTTCAGAGAGGGAAGCCAAATAAAAGCTCTGGCAGTTGAGAAAACTGCAGCAATTTGGGACAAAGCTCCCCTCTCTTGAAGCAGAGTTCTACTGTGGCAAAAAGTTCAAAAGTCAAGTAATTGAGTGGCAACATGAGCTAGCAAAAGAAGCAAAGGAAACACAACAATCCAACTTTGAATTCCTTTTTTGGGGGGCAAAAAGAATCAAAGCATAGCACAGGAGAAAGAAAACAAAGTCAGAACTCCTTCACCAAAAGCTTCAAAGTTAAATATGAACTGGTTACAGGCCATGGAAGAGCTTAAGAAGGATTTTGAAAACCAAATAAGAGAAGTGGAGGAAAAATTGGGAAGATAAATGAGAATGATGCAAGAAAATCATGAAAAGAGAGTCAACAACCTGACTGAAGAAAATAATACCTTAAAAACAGTCTAATTCAAATGGCAAAAGAGGCTCAAAAACTCAATAAGGAGAATAATGCCTTAAAAAGCCAAATTTGCCAGCTGGAAAAATAATCTCAAAAGCTCACTGAAGAGAATAATTCCTTCAGAATTAGATTGGATCAAATGGAAGCTAGTGACTTTATGAGAACTCAATATACTATTAAACAGATCCAAGCAAATGAAAAAATAGAAGGTGATATGAAATATCTCATAGGGAAAACCACTGACCTGGAAAATAGCTCCAGGAGATATAATTTAAAAATTATTGAACAACCTGAAATCCATGATCAAAAAAAAGAAATTAGAAATCATCTTTCAAGAAATTCTCAAGGAAAATTGCTATGATGTTTCAGAAGCAGAGGGCAAAATAATGTTTGAAAAATTCACCGGTCACCTCTTGAAAAAGATTCCAAAAAGAAAACTCCTAGGAATATTATAGCCAGGTTATGGAGTTCCCAGATAAAGGAGAAAATATTACAGCCAGCCAGGAAGAAACAATTTGAATGTTGTGGAAACACAATCAGGATAACACAGGATCTGGCAGCTTCTACACTGAGGGATCAAAGGGCTTGGAAGATGATATTTTGGAGGTCAAAGGAGCTGGGATTAAAACCAAGAATCACCTACCCAGCAAAACTGAGTATCATGTTTCAGGGGAAACTATGGCCGTTCAATGAAATAGAGGACTTTTAAGCATTCTTGCTGAATAAAACAGAGTTGAATAGAAAATTTGACATTCAGATACAAGAGGCAAGAGATGCATGAGAAGGTAAACAGGGTATAGAAATCATAAGGAGCTTGTCAAAGTCAAACTATTTACATTCGTACATGGAAAAATGATAATTGTAATTTATGAAACTATTCCCAGTATGAGAATAGTTGAAGGGGATATAAATGTGTATATGTGTGTGTGCATACATATATATGTCTATATAGGAGGGTGTATGGGCATATGAATACATATAGTGTGTGTATATATGTATATATGTGTACAAGTATACATGGATAGAGGCCTTAGGACCAATTGAATAGGAAGGGATGATACTTAAATGGTGAAATTGAGATGTGAGAGAGGAAAATAATGAGAGGCGATGGGGAGCAACAGAATGGTGTAAATTAAATCTCATACAGAAAAGGCAAGGGAAACTTTTACAATGGAGGAGAAGAATAGGAAGGCAAAAGTGAATGAGTCACCCTTACTGTCATTGAATTTGGCTTAGGAAGGGAATGACATATGCACTAAATAGGATCTCTTGCCCTACAGGAGTGTAGGGGGGAATGGGATGAAAGGTGGGACGATGGATGGGAGGGCAAGTAGGGAGGGAGGGAAGGAAGTTGGAAGCACACACTTTTGCAAAGGGACAGGGTCAAAGTAGAGAATAGAACAAGTGGGGGTGGGATTGCATGAAGAGAAATAGAGTCAGTCTTTCACAATATATCTGCTAGGGAAATGTTTTGTGTAGCTACACATGTACAACCAATATTGAATTGCTTATCTTCCCAGTAAGGGAGGAAGGGAAATATTGTGGAATTTAAAGTTTTAAAATCAAATGTTTAAAAAATATATTATTATTATTATATTACATACAACTTGGAAATAATATATGCAAGCAATGGCATATACAGATCCATCTTGTCATACTGGAAAGTTGGAGGGGGGTGAGGGAGGATATAGGAGAGAGCAGATTGGGGGAGGGGGTATACAGTAGGATCACTGTTCTGGGGTGGTAGGTAGGGGAAAGTTGGGAAGAAAATTTGTAACTCAAAATCTTGTGAAAATGAATGATGTATACTAAAAATAAACATAAAGTTTAATTTAAAGAAAAACTACAAATAAAAATTTTAAATGTTGATAAAAAAAGAAAAGATGTGATGTAATTAAGTATTTCTTCAGACTTTAATATAACTTTAAGCTTATATAAATGTATATATGTATGTATGATATACATATGCACATGCATATATACACATACACATTTTCCACAAACATTGAGTACTTACTATATGGTAGACACTGGATTGAGGGTTAGGGATACAAAGGACAATAATGAGACCCAATTCTCAAGAAAGATATATTCTGATGAGACAGAGGACATATACATAAATAGACACGTGCATAGTACACTACAGTATAATATAGGATAATACAGTACAGCATAATATAGTACAGTATAATAAAGTACAGTTCATTATAGCAAACCATGGGAACAAAATATTAAATACTAAAAATATAATATAGTGATGAACTCCATGTCACAAAGCCCAAGTTAAACTCTGGATCTAGTACTAATTACTTCTGGAAACATGTAGAAATCATTTAATATTTTTGGGCTTTGGTTTCCTCAAGTATGAGTGTGTGTGTGAGAGAGAGAGAAAGAGAGAGACAGACAGACAGACACACAGAGAGAGAGAGGTGAAGAAGGGGAAGAGAAGAAGAGAGAGAGGGAGAAAGAGACAGAGAGGGAGCGATTAAATTTCCTCCAAAGTGACCCCATTCATTATCCTAGAGAAAATAAACAGGAAACAGCAGCATCATAGGAACTACAGCAATATCATCTTTTAACTATAGACTACAGATGTTTTTTAATAATAAAAAAAGATGGCACCATTTTTACAATCTTCTCCATATTCCTCTCTACCATCTTTCCTCTTATGCTATCTAGCAGAGGGGTCAGATGATATTGTGGATGTGGAACAAGAAGTTCTCAGTCAGAACCTGTCTTCTTCATGTTACTAGTCTTGTGATTTTGGCCATATCACTACCTTGCTTTAATCCTTAGCATTTCAACCTATAAAGAGCTTGCAAAGCTCAGAGTTGTTGAAATAAAAACATTTTGTCAACTGCAAACATAAGCTATTTTTATTGTAGTTGAATAAATCAAGTCAAATTTAGTAAAGAAAATGTGAATTTACAAGTATATGGCTATAGCTATGTGTTTGTTTACCTTACAGGCCCCCATTGCCCAAGATGGGTTTACAAAATATATGCAATATGAATGTTATTTTAGAGCAAAGAGAGCAAAATTCTGTCACTGTATCTAATTATAGTCCATCAAAACAATTACAACGCAAAAATTTTTTACACATTAGCCAAAAAATATAAATAAAATGGCTGAAGTAGGAAATGAATGGTTAGCCTCCTTTTTCTACAAATCTCCTCATTCAACCAAAATTGCTACCCTGCAATCCTTGTGGCACATCATACTTTGTCCCAGACTTTACCCATGATATTTTCCTCAGGCTGAATACTTGTCCTCCTTCAACCTTTCTATTTAACTGCATCCTTCCTACTCATCCTTCAAGCTCAGCTGAAGTTCAGCCTCCTACATGTGTCCTTTCCTCACCCCATCCTACTCACTGCTTTTCTGCTCCACTGTTGCCAGCTGTGTGTTGGCTCAACTTTCCTTCCAAGTTAGCAACAAACTCTTTCAATGAGAGAAGGGCTCTGATCTGTTGATACTAATTCTTCTGGAAGTCATTTTGCCTTGGGGCCACCACTTATGTTGAATGTGAACATTTAGCTCGGAGAGAATAAGTCTATGATCAGTCCAGCACTCTATTCCACATAATGCCTTGTTGTTCTAACTCATTTTCCACTTAAAACTTGTACTAGTAATTGGTCACTTATTTTATACTTTTGTACATGTTAATGCAATAAGAATACTGACAGTAACAAAAACACTAGCAACAATAAAAATGACAGCATTTATACATTGCTTTATGATTTGCAAATTGCTTTACTCATTTTACTGGAGACAGGTGCTGTAGTTGTCCACATCTTGGAAAAGAGAATAGCGAGTTAGAGAGATGATAAATGATTTGAGTAGAGTTATACAGCTGGTAAGGGTGAGACAAGTTTTGAAGTCACGTCTTCCTGACTGTAGGTACATTGCTTTGTCCACTAACCCCCTTGTATGCTAGGAAGTCTTAGGTCACTGGCCTTCTAGTGTCCTGATTAGCTCAAAATACTAAGCTAAAGTGTTGTATTATTTGATAACCATTTGCTTTGTTAATATCTTCATTAGCTCTTAAACAGTTTCACATATTAAATAAAGCACTGGCAAAAACAAATTGTGTATGACAGTGGCTGTTGGTCACTTAAACATTTGTGTGTTTTGTTGGTTTTTTTTTTTTTTGCTTTTTGGAGGGCAGCTTGGGTTTAGTGACCTGCCCAAGGTCACATGGCTAGTTTTTGTGTTAAGTGTCTGAGGCTGGATTCAAACTCAGGTCCTCCTGACTGCAGGGCTGGTGCCCTATTCACTGCACCACCTAGCCTCCCCAGCCATTTGATTTCTCTATCTGCAAAATGAGGACACTGGCCTAAATAGCTACTGATGTCCTGAATCTTGGTTCATGCTCTTCTTCACACCATTAACTCACTACAAACACATGTATAAAGACATATATACATGTATGTGTATACACATGCATGGACACACATACATACATATCCATAAACATATAGATATATAGACATGTGCACTCCACTGTATAGATGTGAGACCATATTATGCTTATTCCCACTTGTCATATGTTTCTCTGAAGGTAGATAGCATCTTCTTTCATAAGTTGAAGTATTTCCCTATTTTTCTAAATCCACCAACTCATTTCCTATACCACAACAATTTTCCAACCAAGTCACATTCTATCTGGGAGATTGGCTATGAAAGTTTTTTTCCCCCTTCAATTTTCTGAATTCCCTTTACTCTTGTTTGCATAGGTTTTATTTATACAGGAAAATTTTAATTTAAATAATCAAATCTGTCTATTTTTACACTTTAAATCAGTTCTCACCTTACACTATGGTTTAAGGTCTGATACTATTGAATTTAATTCCTTCACATCTTTTCCCCCTGGCTTCCTTGAAGTTCCTGATCCTTTGCTCTTCCAAATGGACTCTGTTATTTTTTCTGGCTCAGTAATATTTTTTTTAGTAATTTAATTGGAATGGCATAATGTAAATAGATTAATTAGGTAAACTTATTTATTATTACATGTTTTACCTACCCATACACAATAAATATTGCTTCAATTCTTTATTTGCATAAAAGGTGTCTTGTGTTCATATTCATGTATTCTCTCTGTTTTGGCAGGTTAATTCTCTCTCTTTTCTTTTGCTATATAGTTATTTTATGTGGCCCAAAACTATTGGTTACTATGGCTGATGCATAGTGTAGTTTCCCTATTCTTCTCTTTTTATTAAATCTGATTTTAGCTTTAACTTTGTCTGAGGTCATGATTATTATCCCTGCTTTTTCACATAATAAATTCTGTTCTTTTCCTTTATTTTATATCTGTGTGCATCTCTCATTTTTATAACATTTCTTTTTTATTTTGAATGTATTTATTTATTTACTTTTAGTTTACAACATTCAGTTTCATAATCCCTTTAGTTCCTAATTTTCTCCCCTTCCCTTTCCTTCCCCTCCTCCCACCATGGTGGCATGAAATCTGATATAGGTTCTACAAATACTATGGCATACTAAAAAGCAACATACTGTTGAATTCCAATTTTTAATTCATTATCAGTTTCCATTTTATAGCTAAATTCATCCCCTTCTAAACTAAAATTACTTCTTGTGTATTTTCCTACTTCAATTTTCCTCACTAACCTTTTCATTCTATTCTTTTTCCTCCTCATTCCTCTACTTCTACCTGTTTCCTTGCCCTCCTTTTCCTTAACCTACTTCCCACAAGAATCTCTCCTTATCAGGGTGGCTAGATGGCACAGGGAATAGAGCACCTGCCTTGCAGTCAGTAGGACTTGAGTTCAAATCCAACCTCAAACAATTAACACTTACTAGCCCTGTGATGTTTGGCAAGTCACAACCCAAATTACCCTGCCTTCCCCCCTCCAAAAATCAAAAGAAAAAGAATCTCTCTTTATCTTCTCCCTCCACCCTATCCCCTTACCCTCTTATTTCTTTCTAAATTTAGAAGATTTTTATACTTTTCTAAATATGTTGTGTGTATATGTATGTATTTATGCATGTATGTGTATTTATATTATTCTCTCTTTATCCTACTCCTGTTTGTAATATATATATATATATATATATCTCCTTTCTATTCTCCCTTTTCCTATTTCCTATCCCTTCTTTATCCTCTCAGCCCTCCCTATCCCCTTATCCTCTTTTTTCTTATTAAGTTTAGAAGGTTTTTATCCCCTTTTGGATATATATGTATTTTTCCCTCTTTAACCCATTCCTGATGAGAGTAGAGTTCCAGAACTACCCGGCCTCCTGCTCTAGCTAATTCTTTTTTGCCAGTTGTACATCTTGCACCTCATTTGTATGAGTTAATTACTCTTTTTACCATTTCCTACATCATTTTGCTTTTTAAATCACATCATACTCAGTTTTACCCACTCTTTTCAAACTACCCAATTACCAATGACAATCTTAGAATATGGTTTACATTTCTGTATATAAAAAATAAACAATGTGTCCTTGTGTCCCTTGATGGTAACTTTAAATTTCTCTTGGATCTTATATGTCAAATTTTTCTATTAAGTTCTGGTCTTTTTTTTTTTTTTAAGCAATAGGGGTTAAGTAACTTGCTCAAGGTTACATAGCCAGTTATTTGTGTGTGTGTGTGTGTGTGTGTGTGTGTGTGTGTGTGTGTGTGTGTGTGTATGCTGAGTATCTGAGGCCGGAACCAATCCCAGGTCTCCCGACGCTGAGGCCAGGCTCTTACTAACTGCACCATCTGGCCACCCCTAAGTTCTGGTCTTTTTGCAGTAAAATCCTGAAAGCCTGTCAAATCATTAAATGCCCTTTTTATTATTATTCATGATTATACTTAATTTTTGCTGGGTATAATATTTTCAGACTTAACCCCAGTTCTTTTGCTATTTGATATATAATGTTACAAGATGCACAGTTATTTAGTGTAACCATTACTAGATCTTATGTAATTCTAATTGTGGCTCACCATATTTGATTTTTTTTTCTTGTTGCCCATAATAACCTCTCCTTGAGCTGATGGGTTTGGAATTTGGCTGTGATATTTCTGCAGGTTTTCCTCCAAAGATCTCTTTCAGGTGGTAATCAGCTGGGTATTTTTTTTGTTTGTTTTGTTGTTGTTGTTTTCTATTTCCACTTTCCCCTCTTGTTCTAACATTTCAGGACAATTTTATTTATTTCGTGGATTATTGTATCAAGATTCTTTTTGTGATCATAGCTTTCAGTTAGTCCAATTATTCTTATGTTTTCTCTTCTTGATTTGTTCTCTGGATCTGTTGCTTTTCTTATAAGATGTTTCATATTCTCTTCTATTTTTCATTCTCTCTCTCTATATATATATATATATGTATATATATATACTTGTTATTATTTCTTGGTCTCTTATAATTTCACTGGCTTCTTGTTAAATTCTAATTTTCATGGACTTGTTTTCTTCCTTGAGATTCTGGATTTCCTTTTCCAGTTGGATGACTCTTTTCAAAATTTTGGGTTTTTTTAAAATTTTTCTTACTTTTTATTTTATTTTTCATTTATTTATATATTTATTTAAATTCTTCAAAACTGGGGTGGGGGGAGATGATCATTTGATGTTACTCTTTGGGGTAGGAGTGGCTTTTTAAAATTTCAATATACTCCACTGAAGACAAACTCTAGTTTTCTCTATTCCTATAGTAACTGTTGATGATTGGGTTTCTTCTTTTTTTTTTGCCTGGTCATTTAAAAAACAGATACCTGTAGTTGTATCATGAAAAGAACTTAGTAGTTTACATATTTTATTATAATCACCTGTAACTCTGGTATGTAGTAAATTATGCCTTTGGCTTCGGCTTCTTCTTGCTATTATTTTTTTGAGCTTTGCCCTTAGCACAACCCCTGCATTCCCTTTCCCCTTGCAAGTCATAGCTATGACTCCCCCCCCCCCCCCCCCAACCCCCCTCCCCCCCCAAAGGCAGCACACTATGCTGGAACTTCTCTTCTTCCCTGAGAACCCTCTAGTGATAACGACCTTCAGTTCTCCCCTGTAATCTGGAACTGAGACCAATAACTCAGCTCTCCTGTACATGCCCACAGGAAGTAGCATCCCCACCCCACTGCTTTGGCACACACCTGGCATGTGCCAGTTCCTTCTCACCATGTCCTGGAAGCACAGTTGGACTTGGCATCCCATGTCAGCAGAGACTCCCTCAATTTTCTCCTACTCAAATATCTGACTCCCCTTACTGTCTGGGAGCTTATAATTCCTATGACTGAGATCAAGGCTACCTCCCAACCCAGCTGCCCCCAGATCTTGCTGGTTGCTGTTTCAGTGGGTTTAGCCTAGAGGTGTTTACAATTCACTCATGCCACACCTTCATCCTTGGATTTTTCTTTGGATCTTCTCCAGTTGTCCTAGGAAGACCACTGTTATGCTTCAACTCTTGTTTATTTTTGTCACTCTACATTCACCCCGAGGCACTATTTTGTCTTGTTTGTAGAAGAAATCTGGAGGGCTTGGAATTTTCTGACCTACTGTAGTATCTTCCCAGCATCCTATTCTTGTATTACTATTTTTATTGAACTTTTATTTTCAAAATATGAGCAGTTATTACTTCTCTAATTATTTAGACTATTATTGTTCTGTTCATATGGTTGCTATGTGTATGTATCTTTTTACTTGAAATACAATTTTTTATACATTCTGTACAAATTTTGAGTGGATATCCTCCTTCTGTTTCTTCCTACTTGATTTTGTTCATATTATATAAAAAGTCTTCTGATAGCTTTGAGATTTTTTTCATATCCTACTATTTGCTATTAGCTACCAATTGTTTTAATTAGATTTTTTGTTAAATTTATAGAGTTGCTTAAGTCACTCATCTTGTCATCTGCTAAACATAATACTTGCGCTTTCTTTTACCCATGTTTGTCTTTTCAATTGCTTTTTCTTCTTTTATTGTGGCTATATTATTTATAAAGTTAAATCAAATGATAGTGTTGATAATTAGTGTCTCTGCTTTATCTCTGATATTATTAGAAAGGCATCTTTTATTAGAAATTTTATTGATTTTTGTTGATTGGTTCTATTTTTTTATAATAAAAGCAAGATTCATTTGTTCTTGTGCTATATAATGTTTGTCACAGAAATTGGTGCTGTATTTTATCCGTTTTTCTCTATGTATTGATACAAAAATGATTTTAATTACTTTTCTTCTTATTTTTACTACTATGCTTATAATTTTCCTAACACTGAACTAAACTTTCATTTTTAGTATCAATGGAACATATACATAGTGTATAATCTTTTAAATATATTGCTGTAACCACATTGCTAATATAGCATTGAATATTTATGCCAGTATTCATTAGAATACATAGTTTTATTTCTTTGCTTTGTCACTTTTTTCAAAAAAAAAACCTGTAGTTGTTTCATGAAAAGAACTTAATAGTTCACATATTTTTCTTTTTTTTTAATATATTATGGGACCCTGGAATTAATTTTACTTTGAATATCTGATGTATTTCACTTATCAATCCATGTGATATGGAATCCCTTTGCCCCACTCTGTGCTCTATTCCAGCTTTTTCAATTTCTTTCTTATGAAAATTAATCACTCACATATTCTTTTTTTCCTCATTTGTTTTCAGTTTTATTTTTTTAAGATGACTATCTTTTTTGTTGCCTTATATGAGATTTTTGTTTTAAAGTTTTAGCAGATCTAAAGCAGAATAATTTTTGTTCTTTCCAAGGGAAAGGGAATAATCATTTATTAAGCAATTACTATATACCAGACACTATTCCAAGTGCTTTACAAATAAAATTTCATTTGATCTTTAAAATAGACCTGTGGCATATGTCATTATTATCCTCATTTGAAGTTTAGGGAAATGAAGCAGAGGTTGAATGACTTACCAAAGAAAACATGATAGTAAATGTCTAAGGTTGGATTTGAAATCAGGTATTCTTGACTTTGGGTCCAGTAGTTTATTTACTGATAAACAAAGAAATAATCTATCCTAACTGTCAAGTAGCTTATGTTCTAATGGAAACATTAGTATGTACAGAATACATGAGTTTATACAGAATTCACCCACAGTAAGTAAATACAGAATTGTTAAATATGAGTTAGTTTGGTATCGAGGACATTATTAAGACTGGAAAGATTAGGAAAAGCTGAATGTAGAAGGTGTGCTTGAACCCCACTTGAAAAGACAAATAAATTTTGTGAAATGGAAGTGAGGAGGAAGAATATTCTAGGCACAGAGGAGAGAAAAAGCAAATGTCCAGAGGCAGAAAATGGAGAAACAGTGAGATCAGTTTGACTCAGGCACAGAATGAAGGAAGAAGTGTAATGTCTAATTAAAAGATGGTTGTGATGTTATGAAGACCTTTCAAAGCTATTTTTGAAACTATTTGATATGTGAACCTATAAGCAATAGGAAGTTATTGAGTTTTTTTTTAGTAGAGTAGTATAATGGAAAATCATTTTGGAAACTGTATATAGGGTGGATTGGAGTGGGAGAAATGAATTGAGGGAGATCAGTTGAGAGATATATAGTAATATAAGTGAAAGATAATGAGAGCTTGAGTTGAAGTACTAGTTATAGAAGCAGAAAGTGAGTAGTAAAAAAGGTTTTGGAGGTATAAATTGTTTGTTTAGGCAACTTATTGAATATGTGGATTGAGGGAGCGTGAGGAATCAATGAAAATTTTGAGAATATGAACCAGGGATATTGGAATGATGGAGCCTTTACCAGAAATTAAGACATCTGAAAGAGGGGAATGTTAGTGGTAAAAAAAAATGAATTCAGTTCCGAACATATTAACTTTACCATGTCTCTGGAACATCAAATGCATATCAATAAGCATTTCTTTATATAGACTTAGGCTTAAGAGAAAAGAAAGGACTGGATATATAGATTTGTGAATCATAGGAAAATAAATGAAAAAAATAATCTCATGGGAATGAATAATGTTTTCCAGGAAAAGATTGTTTCTTACCAGAAATTCAAGGATGGTTTAACATGAGGAAAACTATTAACATCATTGCTTATAAAGACAATAAGATCAACCAAAAAAATCATATGATTATATAAATAGATGAAGAAAATGTTCTTGACAAAATACAATGCTCAAAAAAATTATATACAATTGAAAATATAGGCACAAATGTGTTTTCCCCTTAAAATGAAAAGAAGCATTTGGCTAAAGCCATCAAGAAACATTATTTGCAATGGGGACAATCTTGAAGCCTTCCCAATAATATTAGGAATGAAACAAGGATGTTCATTATCACCAATGTTATTCAATGTTGCAGAAGAAATGCTAGCAATAGCAATAAGAGAAGGGAAATTGAAAGAATCAGAGTGAGCACTGAGGTGATAAGACAATATCATTTTCCAGATGATATAATGGCATACTTGGAAAATCCTAGATATTTAACTAAAAAGTTAGATGAAATAATAAATATTTTTAGCAAAGTAGCAGGATATAAAATAAACCAATATAAATCATTAGCATTTTTGCATATCACCAATAAAACCCTGCATAAGAGATAGCAAGAGATACCCCCATTTAAAATAATTGTAGACACTATAAAATACTTGGAAGTATATCTACCAAGACAAACCAAGGAGCTACATGAACAGAATCATAAAATACTTTTTTATGCAGATTTGAGCAATTAGAGAAATATTAATTTTTCATTAGTGGGGCAGAGACAACATAATAAAAAATGACAATTTTACCTAAACTAAACTAATTATTCAATAGCATCCAAATAAAATTACCAAAATATTTTATTGAGCTAGAAAAAAGTTAATAAAACTCATTAGAAGAACACAAAAGTTAAAAATATTCAAAGGGATTAATGAAAAAAAAAGTAAAGGAAGTTTAATAGTACCCAATCTTAAACTATTTTATAAAGCAGTAATTATCTTAACTAACTGGTACTGGCCAAGAAATAGACAAGTATATCAGTGGACCATAGCAGACATACCATACACAGCAGTAGTTGATAAATGTAAAAAATTAAGCTTTGGGGACAAGAATTCATTATTAATTTAAAAAAATATGAAATCTTAAAAGCACTCTGGGAGAAATTGGGCATAGATCAGTATCTTAATATTATTTATTAAGAAAAGGTCAAAATGGATACAACACCTAGATATAGGAAAATTAGAAGAATATGGAACATATCACCTGTCAGTCTTATGGATGAGAGAAGAATTTCTGAATAAAAAAGAGAAAGTGTTATGAGATATAAAATTAATGACTTTGATGACATTAAATTAAACTGTTACTGCACAAGCAAAACAAGTGAATCCAATACTGGATGAAAAGCAAAAAAATGGGGTAAAATTATAATCTCTCAGATAAAGGTTTCATATCTCAAATATAGAGAGAACTTTGTCAAATTTATAAGAATATCAGTCATTCTCCAATTTATAGTCAAAAAATATGAAAAAGTATCATTTTAGAAGAAGAAATCAAAGTTGTATAGATGTATGAAAATGCTTCAAATCATTATTGATTAGAGAAATGCAAATTAAATCAACTTTGAAATAACATTACATACTTGTCAGATTGGCTAAAGAGATAGAAGTAGGAAATGACAAATGTTGAAGGGGATGTCAAAAATTTGACCCTCTAATATGCTGTCAATAGAATTGTGAACTGATCTGACCATTTTGGAGAGCTATTTGAAATTATGCCCACAGAACAATGTACCTTTTGGCCTAGAAATATCAGTATTAGGCCTGTTTCCCAAGTTCATCAGTGAAAAAGGAAAATAATTTTGTTTTATAAAATATTTATGGCAGCTCTCTTTGTGGTGTCAAAAAACTTGAAATTGAGGGGAAGCCTATCTGGGGAATGGTCAAATTTGAATGGTCAAATGACTGTGATTGAATACTACTGTACTATAAGTAATAATGAGCTGGTTGATTTAGGAAAAAATGAAATAATGAAGAGTGAATTTAATACAACCAAGAGAACATTGTGTACAATAACAGTTATATTCTTCAGTTACTATGAATGACCAAGTTATTTTGAGTATTATAAGTACTAAAATCAACTACAAAGGATCTATGGAAGAAGATGCTAACCACCTCCAGAAAAAGAAGTTATAAGTAGAAGTATGTATATATATAGTTTTACAAATACACATATAAACATGTATTCATGTGTGTATATGGTATTTATGTTTGTGTCTATGAAAAAGATAAAGTGCACAGCACAGAATGAGAGAGAGAGAGAGAAAGAGAGAGAGAGAGAGAGAGAGAGAGAGAGAGAGAGAGAGAGAGAGAGAGAGAGAGATCGTAGAGAAAATAGTAAAGAGAGCATAAGACAAAGCATTGGAGAACAGCCAATCATAGAGGGCATATTATGTATGAAAAGCAACTAAAGGACATGGAGAAGAAGATTAAGAAGAGATTAAACACATCAGAATTGAAGCAGAAGAAAGAAATGGAGGATGAGGGGAAAGGAGGAGAAGGAAACAGAAGAAACAAAGAAAGGGAAAGAAGGAGGGAAGGAAGGAAGGAAGGAAGGAAGGAAGGAAGGAAGGAAGGAAGGAAGGAAGGAAGGAAGGAAGGAAGGAAGGAAAAAGGAAGGAAGGAAGTGAGGGAGGGAGGGAGGGAGGGAAGAAGAGAGGAAGGAAGGGAGGAAGGAAGGGAGGAAGGGAAGGAGGAAGGAAGGGAGGAAAGGAAGAAGGAAGGAAGGAAAGAAGGGAGGAAGGAAGGAAGGAGAGAAAGATAAAAAGAGAAAGTAAGAGAAGAGATAATACTGTAGTTTTGGGGAGGGGAAAAGCATTCGGCAGTGGCAAATGTCACATGTAATTTAAGTCATATTACTACTAAAAAAAATCAACAGATTTGGCAACATGATGACAACTGGTAACTTTAAGAGATCATTTTCTTTCATTTTAATGCAGAAAATATTATAGGCTAATATCTTTAAAAATACAGATGTGACAAAGAAAAATAAAATACTGGCAAAAACGCAATTATAATAAACCAAACATTTTTCACTATGATGAAATTGTATTTATTCTAAGAATACCAAAATAATTTAATATTAGGAAAATAGCATAAGAAATATTTATGATAAAATAAAATGATTTTAGCATAATATAATTATTTTAAAATATAAAATACCACACGAATCAAATATTTTCCTTAATATTATTAAACAAACAACATATAAGCAACAACTAGTAATATTTGTAATAGAAAAACAGGAAGTTTATTTTCAATATGATAATGAATGAAGCAAATATTCCCACTATCTTCTCTGTTATGAAAGTTAGTACTAGACGTGCTGGCCATATCAATAAGACAAAAAAGGAAAGAAATAAGCAAAGAAGAAAACAAATCTATTTTGCGTCATATAGTATTTTCCATGGAAAATCTAAAAAATTATTCATTAGTAGAAGTCATTTGGTTTAATAGTTTTATCAAAGCATCAAAATTATAATAAAACCACAAAATCAGCAGCCTATCTATATATCAGTAAAAAAAAAAATATTCAGAGAAAATGGACCCAAAGAATTAACATTTAAAGAGAAAACAAATTTCATTCAATAACTGAGTCCATGTGTTTCATCATGATTTCCCCAACTTGGATATACTCATTTTTTGAAGCATCATTTATAAAATATAGTACCTAGAACTGAAAAACTACAACATTCCTGGTACAGTCCAAACCATACAGAATATATAAAAAATCACCTTCTTTATTGTAAACAAGATGGTGCTAGTGTGTCATTGCTACCTTATCATCCTTTTACCTGAAAAATAGTCTAGTTACAATTCCCAAAACATATATTTTCAAATTGAATTGTTGAACATTGTGTACATAAAGATTTACACTTAGTAGATTCAGCCTAGATTAATCTCTAGCATAAGTAGCTGCTATTCACTGTATTAGCTATCTTTCCTAGCTTGTGTCATCTTAAGAATTGATAAAGAGAAATTTTATGTCTTGATCCACATCACAGATAAAGATGTTTAATAATATAAGAACAAGGATAGATCCTTGGGGTATTACACTAAATAATTTTCTCCAAATGGATTTCATGGCTAAATGACAACTAAACATACTAATGCTAACATATACTCTATTATGTAAAACATCATGTTCAAAATGTGAAAGATGATAGTCCCACTGCTTTTTGTACTACTCAAGGCACATCTGGAGTACATATGGGTATATCAACAATCACAATATTTTGCATCCCTTCTTTCATTCCATTATGGATCCAGTTAATTTTACTATCATGTAGCATACAACTTTCCATCTTGGTCTTAACAAATATTGTCAATATCTTGCTGAAATGCATGTAATGTAGCTGCATACATGTTTAAATGTACACATGTTAAAATTTAATAATTTAAAATTGCACTAAGACTTTTATAACAGCACATATGTATATATACACATGTGTACACAAACAAATGTATATATGAATATACTGTATATGCATATGTGTACTTATTTATATACTAAAACTTACATTGGAACTGAGATGCACATAGTGGTAAAGACAGATTCACACAATGGCAGGCATACACACAAAGAGATTTATAGGCTCATAAATCCAGAGAGCTAAAGAAGACCTCAGGGGTCATCCAATCCAACCTATTATCTTTCAGATAAAGAAAGAAGGCTCACAAAAGTTATATGATTTGCTCTAAGAACAAGTGTGTGTGTTGAAGCCAGATGATATTGGCTTATGAATGCCAGTTGTTACATTTCCGTGTAATTGGCAAACACTACAAGTGATTTATTGTTGTTCATCCATTTTTTTTTTAAAGCAATCGGGGTTAAGTAACTTGCTCAAGGTTACACGGCCAGTTAATTCTGGGTGTGGTGCTGAGTGTCTGAGCCCGGGATTCAATCTCCAGGTCATCCCGACACTGGAGCCGGTGCTCTTACTCGCTGAGCCACCTGGCGGCCCCTAAGCAATTGGGGTTAAGTAACTTGCTCAAGGTTACACGGCCAGGTGTTTCTGGGTGGGTGTTAAGTGTCTGAGCCCGGGATTCGATCTCCAGGTCTTCTCAACACTGGAGCCGGTGCTCTTACTCGCTGTGCTACCTGGCCACCCCTCATCCATTATTTTCAAAGAGGACCAATGGCACCATGGGGTCATTGGATTTAGGTGACCAGAGTTGCACAAAGTGGTAAATGTCACTTTCTTTTCTGTAGTCATGAAAGTACAATGGCAAGACAGAAATCAAGACAACTACTGATGGTCCAGATTGCGGTGGATAACCATTGTGTCTTAGGTGTCTGATCAGACTCTAAACATTCCACCATGACCGCTCCAGCCATTTTCATGGTCTTTGGAACAAATTGTTGTCATCTACCTATTCCGCTAGGGGTAGTCTTCCCATGCTTGTGGTGGATATCCCCCGAATCACCAAAGGGTTTGGTGTCTGACAGTTATCTTCAACTTTGTTTCTCCCATCTGCCAAGAGGATTTTACCTGCTGAGGAAAATGGCTGCTGTGCATGCTAGACCCTCTTTTCTTTGTCCCCACATCATAATTCTTTGTCACCACAAGTGATTGTCTAGATATAAAGAAGTGATATACCTATATGGCCCTGGGCAAGTCACTTAACCTCAATTGCCTCACCAAAAAAAAATGACAAAATATCTTATCAATGCAGATTAAAGTGAATTGTCTATACTTTTTTTTTCTTCATAGAGTCAGTTGTTAAAGATTTCCCAGCACACTCTTGTCTAGATCATACAGATATTAAAGTCAAGGTTGAGATTTTAGTGAAGGCTCTCCCATTTGGGTCAATTCTACTTCCACTCTGGGAAAAGTCTAAAGAGAAGATACAAGGAAGAATGTACAGAAGAGGAAAGTATTGGGTTTATAGTCAGACAGATGTGAGTTTTGATCCCATTTCTGACGAAATCCGTGCTACTCTGAGTAAGTCACTTAATCTCCATGTGCCTCAGACAGCACACTAGTTTTTAGACAGGAAATCAAATACAGATTGTGATTTGTCTCAGTGGAAGAAGTTCACCACACAGACAATTCCCCCATATTATTGAAGTCACTTCCTTTCAGTATTTGTGTTTCCCTTGAATGTCAATCTAACCATCAAAAAAGGAATATTATTATATGAGAAGACTCCATGGTTTTTAATGATCACTGATTCTTCAGGATACTCACAAACAGATCTGTAAATTATACTTTATAGGATTTTCCTGTCAACCAAAGCCATTTACCAGATTACTGATTGCATTCTTGAAAATTTGTAAAACAGACTATTTCCCTTTTGTGGTTTATCAGTACTCATACTCTATACTCATTTCTAATTCCTGTCTCTATCCCCATTGTCTCAGCTGGGAATCCCCATCTGTTAGTGCTCTCAGGGCTTAATCATCCAGGTCTAGTGACTTGACTTCACTGAAGGTGTCTAATTTCTCTTTCCACTTCTTTTTATTCATCATGAATTTCAACTCCCTGGGAACATTTTATATGCATTCTTCTAATGTTTCTAATCACATTTCTGTATCATTGTCACATATGTATCAATTGTTGTTGATTTTTCTAAGTGTGTTTTCTCTAATAGAATTCATCCAAGCTATCTCCTCATCTACCTGGCTGGAATACCTGCCATGGAGTTGGTAATGCATGCTCTGACTCCATGGGGAGATATATCCTCAGGTCCAGCACTGGACAAGTTGTGCTTTGGGGTAATGAAGTAATCTCTTATTTTTTTCTATTGACTAAGTGGTTGTGACAAAGATGATGACTGAAAACTAAACAAGAAATAGTTTCCCATTTACCCACTTAGTTGCACACACATGGAATGGAAAAAGGGTCCTCCTTGCTACCTACATTTCTCTCTCATGAAAATGATACATGGATATCAAATAGCCTCTCTCTTTGATTTCCAGAAAAGGAAATGAAAGGAGGTTAACCTTCTCCACTAGTAACTTATGAGCATATGGTGCCAAAAACATGTGTTTGCTTAAGTGAGCCAGTGATCAGACTTTGAGTCTGTGACTATCTATTTTGTGTTTTGGGTTTTTTGTTTATTTCCCTAAGCACATTTGAGTGAAAAGCAATGTTAAAAAACAAATATTTCCGAACTCGTTGGCTACATCATACTTTGAAGAGGTCCTACCTTCCTGAATCATTGTCGTTACCCTTTCTGGGAACTACTGCACTTCTCTGAGAAGATGTACAATTGCCAGATGAAAAAAGGAATAGTATGCTGCATTTGTTAGGACTGTGGATGTCCAAGTCCTAGCCTGTCAGGCTAGAAGATCAGAACTTATGCTCAGGACAGAGATAAAAGTGGAATGGATGTACAGCAAGCCCTTACCTCCAAGAGTCCTTATTTTTTGGAAAGAAAATAACAGTATCAACAAGTTATCAAATTATGTTTTGGTGTTTGTTAATGTTCATTTATAAGGCTTTTGTATTTTAAGCATTCTCTTGTGATGAGAAAAATAAATAACTGTCCTACATATGATATTTATTTTGGATATTGAAAACTTTTTATACAAGACCTTATTAATCTTATTTATGTGTAACTCTGGATATGAATTATGCAAAACCTTAGTTTTAAAAGATTTCCTCCCCTTTTAACTCTAGAAAGGAGGCATAAGGAGATAGACTATGAGAAAAGAATTCTATCTTCCTCTATCTGGAATAAGCTTTCTGCTTTCTATGTCTTCACAGTCAGGAATCTCTCCCTGGGAGTAACCTAGCAGGTCATGAGTAACTCTTGCTTCCAACCTTGTTCTTTCTATGGATTTTTGGAGAGCCATGATGGCGGATTAGAGGTGGCAACTCAGGTGAACTCTTTCAACATTTCCTTCCAAGCAACTATAAAATATTTCCTCAAATCATTTTTTTTGAAGTGGCAGAGCCAACACAAGGTCAGAGTGAGATATTTTTTCCAAACCTAAGACAACGTAGGAGTTTGGCAAGAAAAATCAATGTGGAAGTCAGCTCTGTGGCCTTGGAGGTGGTTGCAATAGTAATGGTAGCAGCAGCAGCAGATTCAGGAGATCTTTGCCTAGAGATGGTGAAGTGGAATGACTGGTCAGAAAGAAAGTCCATGGGATCCTTTGTTAGCACTGAGTATGGATGGCACTCATTGGCAGCACTATTTCCCCTATGCAGTTCTGGATGTAGTTTCAGTATAGAGAGGAGCACTGCTGCTCAGTTGTTAGTTAGAAAGGACTAAAGGCTCCAGTCCCAATTCCACGTCAGAGAGGAATATTAGCACTTGTGATTGCAGGAGAATAGGAGACCTGTTCATACTTTCAGGAACAAGAGTGGTGCTTATACTTGTGCCTGTAGGGAAGCAGGGTAAAGGCCAGAGGAAAAGTGATCACACATCTTAATGGATCGCATGACCTTCAAAGCACCAAAATCTTTCAAATCCATAGAACAAGCTCTTAAAATAACAGAACAGATAAGTCTAAAGACTAGAACAGTGGCTTCCCAAACCTAGGTGACCATAACACAACTTTATTATAATGTTCAAAGTAAAGAAATAGGCTGGAAATATAAACAATACTAAAAAAGGACTTGATCATAAAAAAGCTACTACAGGAGCAGGGAAGACCAAGACATTCTAGGAAAAATACAGCATTATGAAAACAGGAACAAGCAAAACCTAAAAGAAAAAAAATGGACAAAAACCAAAATAAGAAATCATATTAAAGTTAAAGAATGATGTAATAGTGCTAGAGAGAAGAATAAGAATGATGCAATTAAATTAAGAACAGAGAATTAGCAACTTGGTAATGGAGATAAAAATGGTGAAGAAAATAATACATCAAAAAAACAAAACTGACCAAATGGAAAAAAAGAGAAAAACTCACTGAAGAAAATAATTCCTTAAAAATTAGAATTGGGCAATTGGAATGCAATGACTCCCTAAGACATCAAAAAACAATCGAGAAAGTCAAGATGGCAGCGTAAGTAGTAAATTGCTATAACTTCCATATTCACCTCCAAACTATCATAAAATAGTGCCCCCCAAAAAAGTCTAGAGCAGCAGGAATAGCAAAAAGACACAGTGAAACTTTTTTTTTCCTCAAGATACTTGGGAGATCATCGAGAAGGTTCTGTAACACTCGGGATAAAGAGGAAGGCAGTCCAGGATGGAAAACATATCAGCAAGGCAGCAGCAAGACCCACCTTTGCAAAATAGCTTGAGATCCTGTGCCCCAATCCAGTGGAGCAGGCAAAAAGCAACAACAGACCCCTCTGTGTGCCTCAGAATATCTAGGGGAATGGGAAGACTCCAACTCAGTGTAGTCTTGGGCAAATAGGCAACTTACACTGGCCAGAGCACCATGTGCTTCAGTGTAACCCTTAAGGAAATACAAAAATATCCCCACCAGCCTCAGCCAATGCCAGACAGCAGCATTAGAACCCTGCCTAAGCACCAGGTAAGCTGCCAGAGTCTTACAACCTCCAGTAGCACCAGCCACTGCCCATCCCACCCCCTCAGTGCAGCACCAAACATGCAGGTCCCTCATGGGGCTCAGGGTAGCATGTATGTAGTACCAGGTAAACAGGCATGCCTTGTAGCCACTGGCAAAAGAAGCCTGAGACAGTGCCCCTTCTACCCTGGGAGCAGAGCTCAAATTTAAAAGAAAGGAAACAGGACAAAAAAAAGAAACAGATGTGCAAAAAAACAACAAAAAGAATCTAATTATACATAGTTATTACGGTGACAGAGAATATCAAGAAACAAGCTCAGAAGAAAAGAACAATATCACTACACCTATGGGCAAAACCCCAAAGAAAATTGGGAAGTGGTCTTAAGTCTACAAAGAACTCATGGAAGGGTTCAAAAAGGAGCTTAAAATCATGTAAGAGAGGTAGAATAAAAATTGGGGAAAGAAATGAGAGTGGTACAATAGAATTATGAAGAATGAGTCAACAGTTTGGAAAAACAAAATAAATGCTAGAAAGTAGAATTGCCCTAATAGAAAAGGAAGTACAAAAGCTTACTGAACAAGACAAAAACTAAAAGTTAGAACTCAGCAAGTGAAAGCTAACAATTCTAGGACACATCAAGAATCAATTAAACAAATTAAAAAGTGAAAAAATAGAAGAAAATAGAAAACAAAATTTCATGACTGACTAAGAAAATAGATCCAGGAGAGGCAATGCCAGAATCGTTGTACTACCTGAAAGCCATAATCAAAATGAGAACCTGGACAGCATCTCTCAAGAAATTATCTAGGAAAACTGAGCTGATATCCAGGAACCAGAGGGCAAAATAGGCATTGAAAGAATCTGCTGATCACCTCAGGAAGGAGACCCCAAAATAAAAACTCTAAAGAATATTATAATCAATTATTCCTTCCATCATTTCCTAAAGCACAAAGCTATTGCACTATACTAATATGCTATAATTTGATCAGTCATTCCCCAATTAATGGACATGATCTTAGTTTCCAGTCGTTAAATAGATAGATGAACTCTCTAGACATATATGCCAAAAAGATCAAAGTAAGCTGCAGACATTCTATGGAATATATATTTATTTATGAATCTATGTATTTATGTCTATATTTATAGCTATGTCTATAGATATATACATTTGGTATTATCCTCAAAAAACATCTAAGTGCAGTTTTAAGTTTCAACAAATAAGTTTTTATTATAGAAACATAATGCAGATAATATATGCATGTATATTACAATTATGTACAATTATGTATACGTGTATACAAGCATATATACCACACTATATTATAATATTACATATTAACACTAGAATACATATTTTATAATGATGAATAAAGAAATAATATAAAAGGTATCATTTATATAGAGATTATTAAATGCCATATACTCTGCTATTCTCCTGACATTTATTATCTCATTTGATCATCACAATATAGGTGCTATTCTTATTCTCATTTGACCAATGAATAAACTGAGGCAGACAGGTTAAGTGATTTCATGAACCTTCATATATATTCATGCCTAAATATATGACTTACTTACCATGTAAAAGTAACACTTATTTATTACTTATTTCTAATGTGTTTAACACAAATGTTGGTCATATTTCATTGAAAAATATGCATATATTGGTAGTTTCATGCTATTCATATGCTCCAATATGTTTATAGTTTTATTAATATTGAACCAACACTGTATTTGTTGTATAAACCCAATGGTTGTTGTGTAAGATTTTTGAAACAACACAGACGCAATAACTAACTAACCATATGCATGAGCATAAGTGTATGTATAAGGATATTATTATTGCCCTCTTGTTAATGTTTTGTTTAAAATTTTGCATTGGGAAAATAGAATATACATGTCTGTGCATATAATATGTACATATACATATACACAAGTATAAATGAGATATATTTTGACTAGATCTATATGCACTATAAAGAGAGAGAGAGAGAGAGGAATCTCTTCATCTCCTTTGGTAAGATTTTATGCCTCCTCTACTAATCTTCTAATGCTCTCTCCAAGATTTTCCTTCATGAGGGAAGGAATAAGTATTTATATAATAACTACAATATGCCAATCATTGTGCCAAATGATTTATAAATGTTTCCTGAATTGATTCTCACAGCAATGCTGCAAGGAAGATGCTATTATTACCCATTTTACAGTTGAGGAAACTAAAGCAAACAGAGATTAACTGATTTACCCTGTGTCACACAGCTATTAAGTGTCTGGAATTGGATTCAGCTCAGGACTTCTTGAATCCAGGAAAAACATTTTATCAACTGAGCAACTTAGCTGCCTATTTATTTATAGGAAGCACACATACATGTATATGCATATATATGTGTATCATATGAGTGTGTATATACATATACAGATGTGTGTATGTATATATATATATATATATGTATCTTAAATATCTACCAATTCGTTCCTCTAGTGTTTTCATTTAATTTAGATCAGAATCAGTTTCATTCCACAACAAAGTGGTGAGGACTTTATCACAGCATAATAACAACACAGACACAATAAATAACTAACCAAACGTATGCATGCACATGAGTGTATGTATAAAGCTATTATGCATAATAACAATACTAATTAAATGATAGAGTAAATATGCACCTATTGTGGACACTAAGAATGCTAACAATTTTGATAAAATAACTGGCATTTTGAATGTCTATATATATTCACACAAACTTTAATGTTTGCAAAATTACTCACAAAAAAGTATTTCATGTGTTTCACACACACACACTTTGCAAGGCAGATAGCCCAGGTATTAATATCCCTGCTTTCATTGAAATATCTTGCCTAAAAGTTATCTGACTAAATCACCATAAGAATTGAAATAGATTTTTGAGCTTGTTTATACAAGTGTTTTTAAACATATAAGACAGTATGCATATTAAATCTTGTCATTGTTGCTGTTCTCATATTTTTTTCCATGTTTCCTACTCTAAAAAATGTCAGCAGTGGGGTTAAAGAAGATTGCACTTAACTTGTCTGAAAACTGCCTCTCAAATTATAAGGGTTGCAACTGCCTTTGCTGATACTGATTCTACCACATTGTAATTTACTGAACAAGTTCTTCTGTACTCCTTTCTGTACCTTTCATGATGTCATGGTCTTTGATCACACTTCTGCTCAGCCTTCACCTTCCTATATAGAAAAGCTATATATTTCTTTCTACAGACTTATATGGAACTAACTAAATCCCTGTGATAGTAATGGAATGTGGAGATTCCCCTGTATTGGGCTTGGTTTTCAAATTGATTGTGTTAAAACCCAGAGCTTGTTAATCCCACCTGTGGGATGGACTTGATGTGAAAAGAAAGTCCTGAACTGGGAGGATCTGGTGACATAGATTTGGAGAGACAAGAGAGAGGCAGAAGGACTTTTTTTGGAAGCAGCACCTCCTGGAGAGAGAGAGACTAAGAAAATTGCTGGTGGCCACTTTGAATCGCCATGGACTTTTGAGACCTGTCCCCTGAGCTGCCAAGGACTGAGGAGACATGGCTGTTTTGCTGGTACTTTGTCTGTCTGTTTTGATGTTCTTTTGCCAGATTTGTCCACTGGTGAAAGACAGTCCTTTTGTTGAAGAAGTCCTGGAACCTGGCTGTTGGCTAAGAAGCCCTGAGACTGTCCTGCTGACAGAGAGTGAATGCTGTCCACTGGTGAAGGACAGTGCTGTTGTTGCAGGGGTCTGGAGACTGTCCTGCAGACAGAGTGAATACTGTCCACTGGTGAAGGACAGTGCTGTTGTTGCAGGGGTCTGGGAACCTTTCTGTTGGTTCAGAAGCCCTGAAGAAGGATTTTCTGGTTGTATGTTTACAGAAATCCTAGGAGAGGGTTTTGCTAATGTTTTCAGGGGTTCTAGGACTGTTCTACAGACAGAGGATGAATTAATGAAGGGACTGGCAATGTATCTTATGGCCTTGCTAAGCCTTGTCTCCCCAGGAACTAAGATTGCTGAGAACTTGCCTCGTGTCAAGATGAAGAAAAGACCTCCATTTGGGTATTAGGTGCTGTGTTTAAACTTGATGTAACTCTGGGGTAGATTCAATTGTGATCCAGGGGTGGGGAACTTTTGACCTTTTTGTGTTCTATGGTTGAGCAAATGAATGTATTTTACCTATGTTTGGAAACTAATCTCCATTTGAGAAGAGGGGCTTTGTGGTGGACCAAATGAAGGTATAGCCTAGGGGTGGAGAAGTATTTAGACCAGGAACTTTGTAATTGATTGAATGATTGGAAGGTCCTGGGGTGGGGTAGTGCTTGGAGATTATTTAATCACACTTAGTAAATGCTGTATTTGGAATGATGTCATGTTTTGACCTTCTCTGTTTTTGGTTTGTCACTGAATAAAATGGAGAGCACCTATGCTGGTATTTTGAACCTTGGGAAATTGCCTTTCTTTGGGTATTACAGTACAATTCCCTTGATCATCTCAATCACCTCTCTCTTTGCAGTTAATTTAGGCATTTATAATAATCAAAATGGCTTGGTTGCTCAAAATTGTTCTTTTAAATTTAAGCATCTCTTAAGTGGAAAGAAAAGTCTAGAATTCTTTCTGGAGCTGGGGATATGAGTGGTTGCTCAGTATAGTGGGAAACATGATAGACAAACCATGAAAAGACTCATGTTAATCTTGACCTAACCTATGACACGCCACATAAAAAGATCATACAGTGAGGAATTTTGGGGGTAAAACTCATGTTTTCTTAGGTAGTAATTCTCAGGTTCCTTAGCATCAGACAATAGGGTTCTAGGTTGACTGAACCTCACAAAATAGCAAAGAGGGAACACAAAGAGGGGAGAGGAAAGAGAGTGGGGGGTGGAAAGGAGAGGGAGAGGAGTAGGGAAGATAAATTTGAGAAAGCAAAGTGGCAAAGTATAATAAGGAAGGGAAAAGGAAAGAGGGTAAAGGGGGAGATTAGGTGAAGGAAGACGAGGGAAGAGGGAAAAATAATGAGCATTGGCAAACAAAGGAACTTTGGGAGGAAATTCTAGCTTAGTTGCAACAGAACAATCCAACAGAAATCACTTGGTATAGTAAAAAAAATACATAATTCTTAAGAAAAATATTAACTATATAGTATAAGTTATTCCTACCTTCCTACAAATAGCATAGAATCAAATTACATCACCAAAGGACACTTGGCCCATGAGAAAAGAACATGAAAAACTCCTCCAATAAACCAAATTGATGTGTGAGTGTGTGTGTGTGTGTGTGTGTGTGTGTGTATAAAGGAAGGCCAACAAAAATTAATAGATTGATGTATTAATACATTATTTAATTCATAATGTTCCAACATTTTTAAAAACACAAAGTTACTTAATTAGTTTCTGGCAGTTTTTCCTTAGACATACTCTTTTAAAAGAAGCTATTGTAGGGAGGGGCATCTCATCCTGACACACCCATGGAAGATTCCTAAAGACTCAATTTCATAGTCTGTCAAATAAGGAGATTAAAGATCTATCTCTTTTATGTTATTTTCTTTTACTTGTTAAGATTGGTTAGGCCTACTTCACCTAGATTAGATATACAGAGCCCCTGACCCAAAGTCATATGGGTGCAGACATTTGAGTGACTTTCTCCCTACTGCAACTCCCAACTCCTCAACTCAAACAATCCTCCATACTCAGCCTCCACCTGACCCCATAGTAGGAATTATTTCAAGTGTGTGTCACCATGCACTTCAAGGAGATGATCACTAAGGAAACTTACAGCTCTATAAATCTATAATTTTATGAGTCAACAGAGTTTTCCAAAGTTAAGATGACTGAGTGCTTAAGCAATTTTTAAAAATAATTTACAGCTCAGTGAAACCTGAAAGAAAGCAAACTTTCTGAACTGGCCTTTTCTTAAAAGTTTGGGTCCTTGATCATTTGTCATTATAAGGTTTGACTCATTTATGATAAGAAGCAGAACCTAATTTTAGCTTCATAAAGATGTGCCACTTTTTGATTTATGCACTCAGGCTTCAAACAAGATCACTAGCACTGTTTTTATTCATCTATCTAAGGACATCACAGTGCCTCATCGTTAGAATCTGAGTACCTGCAATAAAATGTAGGTGGCATATCTGCCCCAGTAGCCCTTAAAATAGCCTCACATAAACTATATGCCACACTGAAAATATCAGTAGGGACACACACATGTTCATATGCATATATAACACATAAATTTGTACATATATGTGTGTGTGTGTATACACACACACACACACATTCCTACACTTTTTGTACCATTACATGGACTGTCTGATAAATTCAAATAAGCGGAAAACTTAAAAAAATTTCCACAGTCAACTGATTTTCTAAACAGTAGGATCCCAAAAACTAATGTTGTATTACAGTATTCATTTCTTGACTTGTATCTTCAACTTTTTCTCATTGCAGTATCATAGGTAATCATGAAGTAGAGCAATAGATTTAGTCTTCATCTCCAGAGAGGGTTGTGTTATTGTTTGTTTTATTTTATTTTCAGTAAAATGACTTAGGAGTACAGATCTTTGCATAAGGTCAAGCAATAATTTTTCATATATTATTTTTTTCCAATTTATTTATATATTTTTAGTTTTCAACATTCATTTCCACAAGAATTTGAGTTAAAAATATTTCTCCCCATTTCCCCCTACCCCACACCCAAAAATGGTGATTCTACTGAATATACCTTTCCTAATATGTTCTCTCTTGTATCCTCCCTCATCCCCCCACTCCCAACTTTCTAGTAAGGCAAGATGAATTTCTGTACCCCAGTATATCTTATTTCCCAGTTGAATTAAAAAAAATTACATTTGTTTTGCAAACTTTGAGTTCCAGATTCCTTCCCTTCTTCCCTCCTTCACCCACCCACACTGGGAAGATAGGCTATTCAATATAGGTTGTACATATGTAGTTATGCAAAATATTTCCATAAAAGTTATATTGTTAAAGACTATATTTTCCTCCATCCTATACTACCCCCACTTATTCTCTTTTCTACTTTGACCCTGTCCCTTTTCAAAAGTGTTTGCTTCTAACTCTCCTCTCCCCTAAACCGCCTTCCCTTCTATCATCCCCCCTCTTATCCCCTCCTTGCCCTACTTTCCTGTAGGGTAAGATACCCAATTTAGTGTGTATGTTATTCCCTCCTTAAGCCAAATTCAGTGAGAGTAAGGATGACCCATTCCCTTTCATGTTCCTGTTCTTCCACAACATTGTAACAGTTTTCTCTTGCCACTTTTATATGAAATAAATTATCTAATCTGTCTCTCCCTTTCTCCTTCTCCCAATATATTCCTCTCTCATCTCTTAGATTTATTTTTTAGATATCATTCCTTCTTATTAAACTCATTCTTTGCCCTCTATATATACATGTCCACAGATACACATATACACATGCCTATACATACATACATCTGTATGTATACATATATATTCCCTTCAACTATCCTTATGCTGAGAAAAGTCTCATGACTTTTCATGAGTTACAATTATCATTTTCCATGTATGAATATAAATAGTTTAACTTTAATAAGTTCCCTATGATTTCTTTTTTCTGTTTACCTTCCCATGCTTCTATTGCTTCTTGTATTTGAAGTCAAGTATTTTGTCCAGCTCTGATCTTTTTAATCAAGAATGCTTGAAAGTCATCTATTTCGTTGAATGTCCATATTTTACCTGAAGTAAATACTCAGGTTTGCTGGGTAGGTGATTGTAAAGCCATGCACAAGCAGCTTTCTAAAAGAATGCTACTGTGAACAGCTTTTAAGGTTCTGATTACAAAGTATAGTGAACAGTCTATTTATTCAATAACAAATCAAGGCAGAGTATTCACAGAAAAAATAACCTACAACATTCACAATATTACAACTTATCAAAGAAAATTAAAATATAGTATTCACAACAATTTATCACTACAATGGCCACATAGTTTTCACCACAGTAGTCACAAAGTTTTCAACAAAGAAAAATCATTTAGCAACTCAAGCATTCACAAAATCCTTAATCCAATCACAAAGTACAATAGTCAAAGTTCTCCACTCATGGGGCACACTAAGTTACAAATCAGTCATTTATTCAGTCATCAATCACTAAGTAAAATAATTTAATCAATTAATAATTCAATCACCTCAATCATTCAATCATCCTTCATCATTCACTATTCAATCATCAGAAAACACACAAGCCCTCCACCCCTAGGTCACTAGTAAATTATAATTTCTAAGTTAGTACACAGTATCCAAGTAAAGTCTTCTTTCAGCTTGACTCGTGGTAGTTTTTCAAATTCCCTGGATTCACTTCCATGGTCCCAGATCCTCCCTGGATTTGCCAAACTGTCACTTGGGTTCAAAGGCAGACAGCTTTCAGGTCCTTGCCCAGCTCTCTGTGCAGTTCCTGCTACACATTGGAGCTCATGGTGTCCAGTCCATCTCAAAACCTTCACAGTCTCTTTTCCTGGGAAATCAAAGCTTAACAAAGCCACCAACAGATTCATAAAAAGTAACATCATCACAGTCAGATGTAAACAGCTCTGGCTGGCCCTCAGAAATCCTCAGCAGCCTCCTCAGCAGCTGTGGCTGGCCCTCAACTCCAGGTGGTCCATGGAAATCCTCAGCAGCCTCAGCAACTCTGGCTAGCCCTCGGAAATCTTCAGCAGCTTTGTCTGTCCTTTGGATTCAGCAGAAGTTTCAGCTGGTTCCCAGAATAAAAGTCACTTCATCCAGATTTTTCAAATCAAAATCATTCTCTCCAGCCTGGGGGGGGGGGAAGGGGGACTTTCCTCTTAAGTTTCCCTGGGGCAAAAGCTTCTGCCTCCACAAGGGCTGCTCTAAGAAGGTCTGTCTTTGCCAGCCAGGGTCTTTCCTTATATACACACAACAATAGCTTCCTGTTTCAGCCAACACCTTCCTGCTATGCCAGCAACAGGTATTCATACCTTCTTTTTCTTTAAAAGAGGCTTCATTAATTACTAAATGCTAAGTACCAGTTACCTTTACCAATACAAAGGGATCTTCAAATTCAAATTACCTTAACATGACAGTGATTCTTGGTTTTAATCCTAGCTCCTTCGACTTCCAGAATATCATATTCCAAGCCCTGTGATCCCTTAATGTAGAGTCTTGTGTTATCCTGACTGTGTTTCCACAATACTCAAATTGTTTCTTCCTGGCTCCTTGTGGTATTTTCTCCTTGACTTGGGAAATTTGGAATTTGGCTATAATATACTCAGGAGTTTTTTGGAGGGATAATTTTCAAGAGGTGATCAGTGAATTCTTTCAATTTCTATTTTACCCTCTGTTTCTAGAATATCAGGGCAATTTTGCTTGATAATTTCTTGAAAGATGGTGTCTAGGCTCTTTTTTGACCATCGCTTTCAGGTAGTCCAATAATTTTAAGTTATCTCTCCTGGATCTATTTTCCAGGTCAATGTTTTTTTTCCAATTAGATATTTCACATTGCCTTCTTTTTTTTTCATTTGTTTGGATCTGTTTTATAGTATCTTGATTTATCATCAAGTCATTAGCTTGCAATTACTCCAATCTTATCTTCAGTTTTTGAAATTCCTTTTCCATCTGCCAAATTTGGCTTTTTAATGCATTCTTCTCCTAATTGGCTTTTTGGGCCTCTTTTGCCACTTGAGTTAGTCTATTTTTTAATGTGTTATTTTCTTCAGCATCTTAGGAGGTTTCGTTTAGCAGGCTGTTGAATCTCATCATTATTTTCTTGCATGATTCTCATATTTTTTTTTGCCAATTTTTCCTCTACGTCTCATACTTGATTTTCAAAATCCTGCTTGAGCTCCTCCATGGCCTGTAACCAATTCACATTTTTTTGGAAGCTTTTGACACAGGAGTTTTGACTTTATTGACTTCTTCTGGTTCCATGTTGTGATCCTTCTTGTCCCCTGCTTGCTCATCTTCCCAACTAATTACTTTACTTTTGAACTCTGTTCCATGGTAGAACTCTGCTTCTAGAGTGGAGACAGCTTGTCCGAAATAGCTAGGGTTTTCACAGCTGTTGGAACTATTAGGAGGGTACCCTTTCTATGGCCCCCGCAAGCTCTGGTACACTGGCCACACACCCCAGGACCACCACTCCAGACCATGATCCAGATCCAAGCAGGTCAAAGCAAGAGCGATTACCATCTGAATGGTCACTTGGTCCCTCTATGATCTGCAGGCCAGGCATCCTGGAAGCTTCCACAGGACAGCAGCTGCAGCTGCTGCATTTATGCCACTTTTTGCCCTGGGGCTGGACTATACTCTTCTATCCCCCTGTTCCAACAGACTTCCCCACTGAACATTTACTTTCTCTTTGGTGTTCATGGATTAAGAAGTCTGGAAACCTCTACAGCTGCTGGTGATTCACTTCCTAAAGTCTTCTCTGGCTGATCTGGGCCACTGGGCGGGGTTGCCCTGTGCAGCTCTTGGAGGACTGCTATCAGATCCCAGCTTGGTGCAGTAGACCCTTCCTGTTGGCTTGCCAGGATGCTTTCAGTGGCAGATTTGTCTCTTTGCCAGTTTGTGGGTACTGTAGCTCTAAAATTTGTTTAGAGTAATTTTGTTTTATTTTTGGAGGGGGGAAGGTAGGGTAATTGGATTTAAGTGACTTGCCCAAGGTCATACAGGTAGCTTTTGTTTGTTTGTTTGTTTTAAGATCTGAGGCTGGATTTGAATGCAGGTCTTCCTGACTCCAAGGCCAGTGCTCTATTCACTGAGTCATTTTTTTTATAGGAACTGGAAGTGGTTGGAGCATGAGATCATGCCAAGTACATGCTTTCACTCCCCAACTTGACTCTGCCTTCATCTTCCATATATTGTTAGTCTCCTTTTCCAGAAATTATTAAGAATGGAATAAGTCTGTTTAGTTACTAAAAAATATTTTTCAAAGAATAGAGTGGAGCTGTGATTTCATTTTTATAGGGAATTTCCAGTGAGGAAAGACCATATTCCAATGTAGATCAGTTTCTGTTATGGATTTGAGCAATTAACTGACTTGACCAAAGTCAATAGTTGTTAGAGGCAGGACTTGAACCCAATTTTTCCTGATTCTAAGAGTGACTTTTTATCCATTATGAAATCATGACTCTTTTTCCTCCTATAAATCCATAGATTTTACATATGTATATGTTCCAATGCATTGCTTTTACATGTGTTCTGTTCTGTTCCAAGAAAGCAAATCCATTCCTCCCCTACTGGAGGTCTATGAAGATTTGTGATTTTAAATAAAAGTCACTGGATATTATTCAGTTTGTTAGCAGTTTGTTATCTATCTTGATACATAGTTTAAGTTTCTCACCAGTATTTTCTAATAGAAATTCTTTATACTGAACAGTGGGGACAATGAAGTAGTTAATCAGCTTCTAAATTCAAGTTTATGTAATTATATAAACATATATGGAAGCCACACTAGCATACACATGTGGAACTAGAGTTAGGGAAAGAAACTACTTTTGGACCATGAGCTCATTTTTGTAGTTTATTTTGAAATATATTGCCTTTGCTTTTATTAACCCTCATAGTAAAACTTTATTTTTAAAAGATTAGGTCAATTTGTGGGACTAAAATGGTAACATGCCTTATATTCTAGAATGGAGGTAGAAGAAAATAAAAGTTTCCCTTCTGAATTAGGAATTCAGAATCTTTGTGCTTGAAGGAATTCATTTCCTTTAGTTTTCTAAGCGAGGGGTCTTTATGGAATTTCTGACTATGTTTTCAATAATTAAAACACCCACAACAGCAATATCTTCCTGTGAAGATAAACAATGGTTTCACTGGCCTAGAGATATATTTAATCAATTTCTGGGTAATTTAACCAATAGTATTATTCATTGGAGGTATTGAAAAGGAAAAAAAAAAGTCATCTATAGGGAAAGAGTGGATACTTTCAGAAAACACTTTCCTTCACATAATGCTGGCAGAGAAGCAGAAGTCAGCTACATCCTGATATTGCTAGAAAGTGTCTTTATGAATTTCTTTGTGCTTGAAGGATTCATCAAGTTTCTGAAAGGTTTTTGTATTTCTATAGATATGCAAAAGTTGAGCTTTCTAAGTGCTTATTGAGTATTAACCTTAACAATACAATATTTCCCCTCAGAAATCTGTGAAACTTACTTCCTGTCTGTGTTCCTCAGTTTATTGAACTGTCAGCTCCAATGTGATGTCTAGTTCTAAATTCATTTTTTAAAACTCAAATCAAACACTCTCAGCACAGTGCCTGGTACATAGTAGACACTAAATAATCACTTATATCTCCCTCCTTCTCTTCTTAACATTATAGGATAAGTATCTGCTTATAGCTCGAATTATGCCTACCCTGAGAATGTTGCTTGATAAGATATTGGTGGTCCTCTTCCCCTTGTTTTTCTTGTTCTTCCATGGGTTTCTAAGTTTAAGATAGATGAATGTTTTGAAACAAGCTGGTTTGGCTTACCAGTGTTACTCACTACCTTTATTTTGGTAGGATTCGATTATACTTGATTTTCTTTATACAATACCTTAACAAGAATCACACAGGTGAAATGGCAAGCAAAGAAGTAGTTCACACCTTGTTTAAGCTATTAAATTAACACCTTGTTTCAGTTCCAGTTTCTTTTGAGCCTTGTGTCAAGTCTGTTAATAAAGAGAACATGTGAACCCCACAACTTTTGAACCCTAGAACTCATGAACATTAAGGGAAGGAGCTAATGACCATATATAAGGATAGGTCTTGGCTAGAGACAGCAGAACAGAGAAGAGAACTCTTATGGTGGCAGACTCAAGAAGGAGAAAATTTGTGTTATCTTGGCACTCTGTTTTTCTGCTCTGTCTGTGTTGGCATTTGTTTGTTATACTTTGTACAGAAGCCCTGGGACTTTACTAGAAGCCCTGAAAGAGAATTATCTGGTTGTATGTTAACAGAAGTGCTGGAGGAGGGATTTGGAGATCCTGGGACTTTAAGGATGATTTATTCCGACCTCTTGGATCTTGTCTGTGGGTCTGTGTTGATTTCTATGGTAATGGTTTGTGCTTGCCTCTTGGACCTTGTTTGTGCATCTGTGATGATTTCTATGTTGATAATTTGTGTTGAGTTCTCATATCTTGTGAGTTTCCCTGAGCTGATTTCACAGGTCGATAGTGAATTGATGATGGTGCCAGCAAAGTGTAAGAATATTATTATGGGTCTGTCAAGTTTTGTCTTCCCAGAAACATGAACTGTGAAGGTCATGAGGTGGACTGGACACTGTGAACTTCAACATGGAATGGCAACTGAATGAAAAATTGGACAAGGAGCTGGACAAGGAACTGGGAACTGCCTGCCTTTGAACCCAGGCGATAATTGTAGCTGGAACCATGGAAGAGGAATCATGGAGGCTGAGCACCAGCCTTGAGTCAGGTTGAAAGAAGACTTTACTTGGATACTGTGTACTGACTGAGAAGATTATGATTTACTGTGAGCTAGGGGTGGAAAAATTTGACTTTTGTACTTTGTTATTGAAATAAGGATTTAGTGATTGACTAAAAGAATGTACTTTGTTTGAAACTATGTGACCACTTTGGTGAAAACTGTGTGGCAATTTTATTGATAAGTTATTGAATTGTTTCTTGGTGAATGTTGTAATTTGATTTTCTCTGATAAGTTGTAACATTCTGAATGTACCTTGATTTTCTGTAAGTGTTTTGCTCTGATTTGTTATTGAATAAATAGAGAGTTTGCTATACTATGTAATCAGAACATTGAAAGCTGCTCGTACATGACTTTACAAGAGGTCAGCAGATATGAATAGCAGCTTATGATATGAATCATTAAAAAGGACATCAAAATCAATATGATAGTTTCAATAGTGAACTGGGTATTATTTATTGCACAAGTGCTCCCCATAAACATTGCTCTTCTCTCTAATTTTTGTTTTCACATTTATGAGTATTTTTATTTATATATTTTATTTTGTTATATTTATGGGTATATTCCTCTATACTGTTAATATATAGAAATGTATTGCAAATAAGAGATCAATATCTAGAATGGTAATTCATGAACACACACCATAAATTCCAGTAATGTTAAATTATTCAGTGATTTTTTTTTCAGAAAAAAATTTTACAGATTATAAAGCTCAAGAGATTCTCATTCAAACAATCTTTCTTTTTCCAACAATGAGAAACATTCTACTTGCTTTTGTTACCTTTCCCTCACACTTCGTATTCAACTCCTATTGCCTTCGCAGTTGTTCAGTTACAAAATGTCCTTATTACAAAGTATAGAAAAACAATTCCATGAAACAATAATAAATATTACACAGTCCTTAATATACTGCTCAGAAAGTAAGAAATATATTTAATATACTTTTAAAATTTTTTAATTAATTTCTTTGTTTACTTTTAGTTTACAACATTCAATTCCACAATTCCTTGAGTTTCACATTCTGTCCCCTTCCCTCCCCTCCCCGCCCATGACGGCATACAGTCAAGTATACGATCTGTAAACACTTTCACATTAGACATTAGTCAGGTTATAAAGGATTGTATCAGATAGAATGAACAATGGGAAAGAGGAAACAAAACAAAACAAGAAAAAGATCAGGTAGTTTGCTTCAATCTGGATTCAAACTCAGTTCTTTGTCTGGATGTACACATCTCTCTCCATCATGAGTCTTTTGGGTTACCTTATAACCCTGAATTGCTGAGAAGAGTCCAGTCTATCAAAGTTGGTCATCACATATATGTTGCGTCTGTAATTGTATACAAATTTCTCCTGGTTCTACTCTTCTCACTCAGCAACAGTTTGTATAAGCCTTACAGGTAAAAATGTAATCCATCTGCTCCTCGTTTCTTATAGCACAATAGTATTCCATAACATGCATATACCACAACTTGTTCAGCCATTCCCCAATTAATGGGCATCTTCTTAATTTCCAATAATTTGCTACCACAAAAAGAGCTGCTATAAATATTTTTGTACATATGGGTCTATCTCACACTTCTATGATATCTTTGGGATATAACCCTAGGACAGGTATTGCTAGGTCAAAAGGTTTGAAATTATTTATGGCCCTTTGGGCATAATTCCAGATTGCTCTCCAGAAAGGCTGGATCTTTTCACAACTCCACCAGCAATGCATTAGTGTTCCAATATGCCCACATCTTCTCCAGCATTTGTCATTTTTCTGTTTCATCATCTTAGCCAATCTAACTGGTGAGATGTGATACCTCAAAGTTGTTTTGATTTGCATTCCTCTAACCAATAGTGATTTATAGCATTTCTTCATGTGCTTATAGATATGTTTAATTTTTCTTTGTAAACTGCCTGTTCATATCATTTGACCATTTATCAATTGGGGAATGACTTGTATTCTTATAGATTTGACTCAATTTTCTGTATATTTTAGAAATGAGTAATTTATCAGAGACATAGGTTGTAAAAATTCTTTGCCAATATCCCACCTCCCTCTTAATCTTGGTTACACTGGCTTTGTTAGCAAAGAAGTTTTTCAATTTAATGTAATCAAAATTATCCATATAATGCTCTCTAATTCTTGTTTAGTCATAAAGTGTTTCCCTCTCCAAAAATCTGACAGGTAAGCTATTCATTGTTTTCCAAGATTGCTTACAGTATCAACCTTTATACCTAGATCATGCACCCATTTAGATTTGATTTTGGTATATGGTGTTAGATAATGATCTATGCCCAGTTTCTGCCATACTATATTCCAGTTTTCCCAGCAGTATTTGTCAAATAGTGATTTCTCATCACACAAAATGGGGTCTTTGGGTTTATCAACAATAGATTACTGTAGTCATTGTCTGCTGAATCTCATGTGGCTATTCTATTCCATTGATCCACCACTCTATTCCTCAACCAGCAACAAGTAGTTTTGAGGACTGATTCTTTATAATACAGATTGAGATCTGGTATAACTAGCCCATCTTCCTTACAATTCTTTTCATTAATTTGCTTGATATTCTGGATCTTTTGTTCTCCCAAATGAATTTTGTTACTATATTTTCTATCTCTATAAAGTAGTTTTTTTTTTGGTAAATTGATTGGTATGGCATTAAATATATAATTTAATTTAGGTAAAATTGTCATTTCTATTGTATTAGCTCGACCCAGCCACAAGCAATTGATATTTTTCCAATTATTTGTTTCTGACTTTATTTATGTGAAAATTGTTTTGTAGTTGTGATCATATAAGTCCTGGATTTGATTTGGCAGGTAGATCCTAAGTATTTTATAATGTCTACAGTAACTTTAAATGGGATTTCTCTTTCTATCTCTTGCTGTTGAATTTCATTGGAAATATATAGGAATGCCGAGGATTTATATGGGTTCATTTTATATCTTGCAACTTTGCCAAATTTGTTTATTGTCTCAAGTAATTTTTTACTTGATTCTCTAGGATTCTGTAAGTATATAATCATATCATTTGCAAAGAGTGATTGCATGGTCTCTTCTTTGTCTAATTTGATTCCTTTGATTTTTTTTCTTCTCTAATTGCTACTGCTAACATTTCTTGTACCAGATTGAATAAGAGGGGTGATAGTGGACATCCTTGTTTCACCTCTGATTTTGTTGGAAATTCTTCAAGCTTATCCGCATTACATATAATATTTGCTGATGGTTTTAAATAGATGCAACCTATTATTTTAAAGAGGCTCAAATTATTCCTATACTTTCTAGTGTTTTTAATATGAATGGATGCTGTATTTTGTCAAAAGCCTTTTCTGCAATTATTGAGATAATCATGTGGTTTCTGCTAGTTTTATTGTTGATATGATCAATTAGACTGACGGTTTTCCTAATATTAAAGTATCCTTGCATTCCTGGAATAAATCCTACCTGATCAAAGTGTATTATTCTTGAGATAAGTAACTATAGTCTTTTTGCTAATATTTTATTTAAAATTTTTTGCATATATATATTCATGAGGGAGATTGGTCTATAATTTCCTTTCTCTGTTTTATCTCTTCCTGATTTAGGTATCTGTACCATATTTCTCTCATAAAAAGGATTTGGTAGGACTCCTTCACTAATTTTCCCAAATAGTTTGTAGAATATTGGAATCAATTGTTCTTTAAATATTTGCTAAAATTCACTCGTAAATCCATCTGGCCCTGGAGATTTTTTTCCTAGGGAGTTGACTGATAGCTTGTTCAATTTCTTTTTCTTAGATGGGGTTATTTAAGTATTTAAATTTTAATACTTTAAGTATCTAATTACTTCCTGTTCAGTTAATCTGGGTAACTTGTATTTTTGTAAATATTCATCCATTTCCCTAAGATTGTCAAATTTATGTGCATATATTTAGGAAAAATATAATTCCTAATTATTGTTTTGATTTCCTCTTCATTGGAGGTAGATTCACCCTTTCCATTTTTGATACTCATAATTTGGTTTTCTTCTTTATTTTTTTTATCATATTGACTAAGGGTCTATCAATTTTATCTTTTTTTTCATAAAACTATCTCTTAGTTTTATGTATTGATTCAATTGTTTTCTTAATTTCAATTTTATTAATCTCTCCTTTGGTTTTCAATATTTCTAATTTAGTATTTAATTGGGATTTTGAATTTATTCTTTTTCTAGGTTTTTCAATTGCTTGCCCAATTCATTGACCTCCTTTTTCTCTAATTTAATCATGTATGCACTCAGGGATATACAACTTCCCCGAAGAACTGCCTTTAATGTATCCCACAAATTTTGGTATGTTGTCTCATTATTATCATTCTCTTGAATGAAATTACTGATTGTTTCTATAATTTCTTGTTTGATCCATTCATTCTTTAGGATTAAATTTTTTAGTTTCCAATTAGTTTTTAGTCTGTCTTTCCATGGCCCTATATTGCATATAATTTTTATTCCATTATGATCTGAGAAGGATGCATTTACTATTTCTCCCTTACTGCACAGAATTGTGAGCTTTTTATGCCCTAGAATATGGTCAGTTTTTGAGTATGTGCCATGACCTGCTGAGAAGAAAGTATATTCCTTTTTATCCCAATGCAGTTTTATCCAGAGATCAATCATACCTACCCTCTCTAAAATTCTGTTCACTTCCTTAACTTTTTGTCGATTTTGAGGTTGGATTTATGAAGTTCAGAGAGGGGGAGATTAAGGTCTCCTGCTAGTATACTTTTTTCTATCTATTTCTTCCTCTAATTCTTTACCTCCTCCTCTAGGAATTTGGATGCTATACCACTTGGTGCATATATGTTAAGTAATGATATTGCTTCATTCTCGATGGTGCCTTTTAGCAGGATATAGTTTCCTTCCTTATCTCTTTTAATTAGATCAATTTTTGGTTTTGCTTTATCTGAGATAAGGATTGCTACCACTGCTTTTTTTTTTTACTTTAGCTGTGGCATGATATATTTTACTCCAGCCTTTAACTTTACCCTGTGTGTATCTCTCTGTTTCAGATGTGCTTCTTGTAAACAGAATATTGTAGGATTGTGATTTTTAATCCATTCTGCTATCCACCTCCATTTTATGGGAAAGTTCATTCCATTCACATTTAGAGTTATGATTATTATCTGTTTCTTTCCCTCCATCCTATTCCCTCCCCTGTTAAGGCTTATAATTTTTCTCCCCTTCTCCCTGCCCCTCCTTAGTAGTTTTCCTTTTGACCACCGCTTCCCTCAGTATTTCCTTATCAGCCACCTCCCTTTTCCTCCTCTTCCCTCTTACTTCTTCCCTCCCTACCAACCCCCCCCCCACATCTTTTTCATAGCCCTTTCCCCCTCCTGCTGCCTGTAGGATATTTTTATACTTAATGAAGTATGTTATTTCTTCTTGGAACCAAAATTGACAGGAACAAATCTCATGCAAATTTCCTCTCCCTCCCCTCTTTCCCAATAATGTGATACATTTTGTGTCTCCTCTCCCTAGAGTCCTATGCATAACTGGTTGTTATTCCATCCTTGCACCAGAACCAATGAGAGAAAAGCTCATATAATACTCATCTCCCTCCCTTCTTTTCTTTTGTTATATTGTTTTTATGCCTCTTGGTGTGGCATAATTTACTCTTTTCCATTTCATTCATTCATTCTTCTTCCATTGCAGTCCCTTTGTAGCCCTTAATAAGATTTTTTAATCATCATTTTGTGTATTTTATACTAATGCCCTCTACTCATCTATGAACAGTTTGCTCTTATTAAATAACAGGGTGTGTATGTTTGTGTGTGTGTGTGTGTGTTTTCCTTGTTTACCTTTATATGTCACTCTTGCATCTCATAATTGGAGGTTGAATTTTCCATTGAGCTCTGGCTTTTTCATCAGGAAGGTCTGGAAATATGTTATATTTTTGAATGGCCATCTCTTTGCCTGGAAGAATATGCTCAGTCTCACTGGGTAGGTGATCGTTGGTTGTAACCCGAGCTCTTTTGCCTTCCGGAAAATTGTATTCCACTGCCTCTGATCTTTCATTGTAGAAGTTCCCCAATGCTGTGCAATCTTCACTGTGGTTCCTTGATATTTGAAATGTTTCTTTCTGGCCACTTGAAGCATTTTCTCTTTTACCTGATAGTTCTTGAGTTTGGCCACATCATTTCAAGGTCTTTTCAGTTTGGGATCTCTTTCAGGAGGTGTCTGGTGTATTATCTCATTTTCTATTTTACCCTCAGGTTCTAGTACCACAGGGAAATTTTCCTTAATGAGCTCTTGGAGAATCTTATCCAGGTTCATTTTTTCATTATGATTTTCTGGTAGGCCAATGATTATCAGATTATCTCTCCTGGATCTGTTTTCCAGGTCAGTTATAGTTCCATTGAGATATTTTACCTCTTTTTCTAATTTTTCATTCTTCTTGTTTTATTTGACTAATTCTTGCTTCCTCATAGAATTATTTGTTTCAATTTGGTTGAATGTGATTTTTAGCAAATCATTTTCCTTGGTTAGTTTTGGGAGCCCCTTTTCCATATCATACACTTTTCTTTTTAAGGAGCTGTTTTCTTCATTGTAAAGTTTTTCTAATTCTGCAATTTTGATTTTAAAAGAATTATTCATTTTGTCTTCTATCTCTTTCATTTGGTTTTCAAAGTTCCTTTTGAGCTCATCAAGGAGAGCTTTCTGTGCTTGGGATCTGTTTCCTGTTGATGCTTCAGCTGTGGATGTGGAGTCCACATTGTCTCCCTCTGAGTTTGGTTCCTCCCTCTGAGGATAGTAAGATTCCAAAGTCTTTGTAGTCTGCTTTCTACCAATTTTGAGGCAGAGCCCTAGCCACACACTTCCTTTAGGTTTCCCAAGCCTTTACTCTTGAGGGTTTTGCCCTGGGGCAATAGTTACTATGTTGTCAGGGTAAGAGGGGGGGTTAGATCAGGTGGGGTCCACTCTTCCATCCTGGTCCTTGGAATTCCTTATAGGGGCTTTTTTTTTTAAATTCCTGGGGTATGGAGTGGTAGTCCCAGGAGTATTTGCTGTCCTGGACAGGGGCCCTGCATTTGGTTCTTACCTTGCTCTTTCCAGTCCCAGCCTTTTGATGATAGGCCTGGTAGTGGCCCTTGTGGTTGGTGGGACAACATGACCCCCCTCCCCCCCCCGAGTTGATCAGACCTCCTCCCAGCCTGCCTCTTTGCACCACTGCCTTCCCTACCTGCCTCTGCATGCCAATGCCTTTCCAGCCTGCCTCTGCATGCCGCTGCCTTCCTGGCCTCTATATTTAATTTTCTTTCTGATACCATGATGGTTATAAGAATAGTTTAGTTTTTATTATTTATCATGAACATACATAGAAGTGTTACAAACCACATAAGACATTCTTGTTCTCATATGTATCATATAATATTAGCACTCCAAAATAATTTAAATACTTAAGGGTGGGGGTACTTTAAGATGAAAAATGACCATTTATCTATTTTTTTTTTAATATAAGATGGATGGGGCTGAGTCACGATGGCAGAGTAAAAGCAGGAACTTGCTTCAGCTCCCTCTCCAGACACCTGCAATACCTGTAAAAAATGACTCTAAATTTTTTTTATAGCTACAGAACCCATAAAGTGACAGAGAGAAACAAATCTCCCCCTGAAGGCAGCCTGGCAGACCAACAGGAAGGGTCTTTTCCACCAGGCTGTGAGTGGAGCACATTTCTATGTGAGCAGTGTTGGTGCAGATCCCAGTTTGCCCAGACTTGAAGCCCAGGCTGACCAGAACAGACTTCAGGAGAATGAATCACCAGCACCTGTAGTGGTTTCCAGACCTCTCATGCTATGATGCCCAAGAGGAAGTAAAAGTTCAGTAGGGAACTAGGTTGGAACTGAGTGAGATGTGGCTGCATCTGGAGCTCCTGGCCTACAGATGATAGGGGGACCAAGTGATCATTTGGAGGCCATTGCTCTTGCTTTTACTACTTGAAACTGGGTCACAGTTTTGTGTGGACGTCCTAGGGTGAGGAGTGCTAGCATGCCAGAGCTTGTAACGGCTGCAGAGAGGGTGCTGTTCTGAAAAACTCTTACAAAAGCTGGCCAGAACCCCAGAAATTTGAGACACAGCACTCTCTACTATGGAAGAGAGTTCTTATATGACAAAGAGCTCCAAAGTCAAGTAATTGGTTGGCAAGATGAGGAAGCAGATGAAGCAAAATCAGACCAAAGAATCTTTATGGGGGTACAAAGTGGATCAAAACACAGAACCAGAAGGAGACAACAAAGTCAAAATGCCTGCATCAAAAAGCCTCCCCCCCCCCAAAAAAAAATATGAACTGATCACAGGCCATACAGGAGCTCAAGAAGGATTTTGAAAATCAAGTTAGATAAGTAGAGGAAAAATTGGAAAGAGAAATGGGAATGATGCAAAAAAAAATCAAAGAGAGGCAACAGCCTGCTAAAGGAGACCTCAAAAAAATTCTAAGGAAAATACCCCTTAAAAATAGAATAAGTCAAATGACAAAAGAGATACACAAAGCCAATGAGGAGATGAATGCCTTAAAAAGCCTATTTTGCCAGATGGAAAATGAATGTCAAAAACTCACTGAAGAGAATAATTCCTTCAAAATTAGATTAGAGTAAGGGAAGCTAGATGGTACAGTGAGTAAGAGCACCGGCCCCAGAGTCGGGAGGATTTGGGATTGGTTTCACCTCAGATACTTAACACACACAAACACACACACACACACACACACACACACACACACACACAAACTGGCTATGTACCCTTGGGAAAATTATTTATCCCCAATTCCTTAAAAAAAATTAGATTAGAGCAAAAAGAAGCTAATGACTTGAAGAGAAATCAAGATATTTTAAAACAGATACAAAGGAATGAAAAAACAGAAGGCAATATGAAATATCTCAATGGAAAGCCACTAAGCTGGAAAATAGGTTCAGGGAAGATAATTTAAAAATTATTGTGCTACCTGAAAGCCAACTATCAAAAAAAATAGCCTTGACATCATCTTTCAAGAAATTCTCAAGGAAAATTGCCCCGATGTTCTAGAACCAGAGGGCAAAATAGAAATTGAACAAAAAAAATTCCCAGATAACTTCTTGACAAAGGACCCAAAAAGGGGCAGTGAGGTGGAGCAATGAGAAAAGCACCAGCCCTGGAGTTGGGAGGACCCAAGTTCGGTTCCAGCCTCAGACCCTTAACTCGCACAGAAAAAAAAAGAAAAGAAAAAAGCTAGTTATGTAACCTTGGGCAAATTACTTAACTCCAATTGCCCTCTAAAAGGCAAAAAAAAAAGAACAAAAAAAGAAAAAGGACAAAAAAAGACAACTCCTAGGAATATTATTTTCAATTTCCAGAGTTCCCAGGTCAAAAAGAAAATATTACAAGCAGTCAAGAAGAAACAGTTTGGATATAGTAGAAACACAATCAGGATAACACAAGACCTAGCAGCTTCTACATTAAGGGATCAGAGGGCTTGGAATATGATATTCCAGAGATCAAAGGAGCTTGGATTAAAGCCAAGAATCACAGGGTGGCTAGGTGGTGCAGTAAATAAAGTATTAGCTCTGGAGTCAGGAGGACCTGAGTTCAAATTTGGCCTCAGACACTTAATACAAAAGCTAGCCATGTGACCTTGGGCAAGTAGCTTTACCTCAATTACCCTCCCAAAAGCAAAATACAAAAACAAACAAACAAACAAACAAAAAACAACAAGAATCACCTACGTAGCACAAGTGAGTATAATACTTCAGGGAAAAATATGGATACTCAATGAAATAGAGGACTTTCAAAAATTATTGATGAAAAGACCAGAGCTGAACAAAATAACTGACTTTCAAATAAGATATACAGGCACTGGGGTATAGAAATCTGTCTTGCCCCACTTGAAAATTAGAGAGGAGTGGTGGAGGATATAATGGCTACTTGATTTAGTCCCTGTTGTAAGATATTTTTAAGAAAAGGCTAATTTTAGGCAAAAGCACCAGAACTGGTAGATCAGTGCATGTATATGCAGTCTCAATCTTATAACCAGTTTGAAATTGCTATGGTGACTAAGAAAAACAATTTGAAGTGGAAGGACCACTAGCTGATACCATCCACCTGATCAGTATCTTTGCAGTATTTTCTCTGAGCTCATCTATTGTGTCCCAACTATCCCCTATCACACATACACACAGAGTACATATATTATATGTGGCACTTCATATATGCACACATAAACATGTATGTATGCATGTATGTGTATACACACATGTATACACATCTATAATTCACTTTCGTATATATTTCACACATACTACATATACATGAAATACAAATAAAAATGTGCATATTTGCACATGTGTTGTGTTTGTGTGTATTCTCATAAAATTAAGATATTTGACATGTATGTAAAGATATATAAATCTAGATCTTGAATCTATTGTGTCTATTTCAAGTGGTGGCAAACATGTTTCATCGTCTGACTTTTTAAGTCACTATTACATGAAGGAAAAAATTTTGACAAACATCACAAATCTTTCCATTGTCCTTTTGGTTTTCTCCAAACATGATGCAATGGAAAGTGATGTATTTGACGTCTGATTTGGTATCACATATATGTCACTTGTCATATTACCTTGGATAAATAAACTCTTTAGGACTCATTTTCCTTCTGTACAATGAGGGAGTGGTTGGACTTAATGGCTTCTTATATCACCCATATACAATTCCTTGTAAACCCAAATGCACAAAGACACCAGCAGAAGTATATAAAATATACCTGCATACAATATATACATACACCCACATACACACACCTATATATGTACAAATATATGGGTATATGCACACACTTTTGTGAACATAGAGACAGTAGCTTTATCTTCACCTTCTTACTCAGTATGACTAATAAAATTAGAGATGGATAATTTTGAGCTTGTATTCTTTTTTTAAAGGAAGATCCTACCTCAATAAATTATTTGAAATAATATTGTTTTTATTTATGCATTATGCATGTCAATCATTGATCCCAAACTTATTTCAATATCTTTTTATTATGGCAAAGTAAGAAATAATGGGGATGATTGGTTAATGCCTGGTTTCAGAATTCCTATTTAAAATGAGTGATTTTCAGCCTGATTTCAAAGAGAGATCATGGGGGAAAAAAACAGTTGTACACTGAGAGAGAGAGGGCTTTTTATTGGCCTATTTGAGTCTAGCATGGAAGAAATGAATCTATTTAAACTGACCTCAGGAAAAAAAAACTTTTTGGACTGACTAAATGATGCTTTGTAACTAAAAACAAAACTAACACCTCAAGACTAATAATGAATACATTTCACTGCTGGTCCAATTATGTGTTATTTAATAAATTAATTGTTATTGTTGTTGTTGTTTGTCCTTCATTCTTGAAGAGGACCAATGATATCGGGAGGGTGATGTCTTGATTTGCAAGTTAATTCCATTTGTGAGGCAGAGTTGTGCAAAGTCACCACAGATCACCCCTTCTTCCTTCCTTTGGTTTATATTAATTTATTATTCCTTTTATGTTCTGGCTAGAACACTGAGGATCTTCCCCTCCCAGTTCGAATTATTGTTTTGTTTTGTTTTGTTTGGCTAGGCAAACTAGGCCATATTTTGCCTCATTTACAATCTAGACTTAGATCACTAAATGGGTGTTGTCTCAGACCGTAATTTTAAAAGGCAAAAGTGACTGCATCTGGAATCATCTCCAGTCATCCTGACCCACGTCTTATTCCCATGATAAAATAAGTCAGTTAACTATTCTGATAATCTTTTCATCATTATTTAATCTTATTGTGTGTTTTTGAAGCACGTGAAAATTGCAGTGTGACCAAAAATATTTTTTTAATTTTTTTTTGAAATTTTTATCCATAGGAAGAACTTAAGGCTGGTTGTCAGTGATGGAAAGTTGAATCCCAATCCCATTTTCATCTATTCAAATACAAAATTATATTTGGGATGGCAAAATCATAGAAAACTGGTAATTTTTAATAGGTTAAGTTGATCAGGGCATTCTAGATAGAAACGAAGCATACATTTGAGCTTTTGCTTGAAAATGTTAGATTAAATGGTACGAATAAGGACATCATCGTGTATGGGGAAATATTTGGATATCATAAAATTCTGATCTATAACTATTTCACAACAGAAAACAAATGCATAACTATTTAGGAAATTATGTAGCAACACTTATAATGATGAAGAAGATTATGATAATGAGGATTATGGCAGTGGTGACCAGGAGGGAATAGCACTTGTCTTAAGAGTACTTCTATGGAGATAAGATTCAATACAAACTACTCTAGACTTCACTACTTGGATTTTGGAGGGCTTCTGGAAAAGCAGTCAAAAGAAACAGGCATTCTCCCTGTAAGAATCACAGTAGGAGAAAAATGGTCAAAATAACAATGTTTCTCTGGCTCCCTATTTCTTGCTTTGTCAATTGCACCACATTAACTTACAGTAGATAATCTTTCACAGTCTTAACAAGACTATCACCCAACCCCTCAGTGCCTCCTCTCTTTCACCTTCCAAGTAATGCAGATTTTAAACTAAGGAATATTTTTTTATTTCCTTGCCCTCAACATCATTAAGTTTATCTGCTGTGGTGGATTTAGTGGGCTATGGTCACCACACATACTACAGATTCTTGGTGTTACAGGTGAGGATTGAGCAAAAGGTGGATGAGCAAATCTGAAAAGGGTTTGTCAAGCTCTCACACCAGAGCTGTTCCTTCCCCCTGAACACCCAAAACATCCTAAATATCAATAAGCTTCAACCCCATTGGAGAGTTAAGGGGATGTTTACCTGAAGTTTATATAGACTTCCACTGGCAAAGTGGGTGGATGAAAACAATTTGTTCCCAAAGCCATGAAGGCAGCTAAAGCAGGTACCATGGAGTACTGAAAGTTTGGTCAGATATCAAAGACATCTAGGTCACCACTGCATCCCAGGCCATTTCCAGACACTTTAACTTTTACCTTGCCATTGGACTTCAATGACTTTGGAAGAGTGAGGCTGATCACTTTACGCCAACTCTGATTAAATCCAATGCTTCCACAAGTGAAGATATCACTCTATGATGTCATTGTTCCTCTGAAACTAAATGAATAACATCATTTTTCCTCCAATCTGAGAACTGATAAGAAGATATGAGATGGGACTCTGTAGTGGTCAAAAGTAACAGTTCATTTCTTTTTTACTTGTCTAATCACAGAATGGCTCACCTTTTTTTCTCTATCAAGCCAAGGGGTAATCCCTCTCCTTAGTAATAAAGCTGAGTTCATGAGGAAAACACCACTGTATCACTGAAGTCAACAGTAAAGCTAGCCAAATGACCTTCCCCCTCTCTCCTTTACTCATGTTTTTACACAGTATTATTGTTTTACCCCCCTAGTCTTATAAAAATAAAATCTGGATCCATGAAATTCTAATTTGTGTAATTGTTACTGTAAAAGGGTTGAAATTTGAAAAATATTCTAGATTTTTTTAAAGAGGCATGTTGAAAAAAGCTATGACTCATGAGAGGGGAAATGAATATTACTGAATTTGGAAGTGATAAACATAATGGAAGCACATTGATCTTCTGGCCAGGCATACGTTTCCATAAACTGGAGAGTATATAAAATAAAGTGAAATTAAAAACATAAATATAAATATACCCCTACACCACATAGAACTAATCCATTGAAAGAAAATTAAACCAAGTATGGGAATGGGGTTTCTGCACTACTTGTTGGAACTACTCTCAAATCTGTATGTGGGAGACATCTCTACCCATAGAATGATAGGATCATATATTTAGAGCTGGAAAGGTCGTGAAAAATCACTTAGACACATTTCCTCATTTTACAAATTAGGAAAAATGAATTGTGCAAAGATTGTCACTTGCCCAAGGTAATTTAGGTAGTAAGTGGCAAAGCATAGATTTGATCATAGATGATTACAAATCTATTTTTATTTTTACTCTACTGTGTTGTATTGTGGCACTTCATCTCAGTAAATTTGTTTATTGATCTGTGACTTTCTTGGTTCCAAACATTGTTTGAAAATCAGGGGATATAACACTAAAAAATGAAACAGTCTTTGGATTCAATGAGATCAATATTTCACAAGGAGAGACACGTACAAGCATATATATGGATAAAATATGTAATGTACACAAACATACATCAAACCACACACACAAACATGTGCATATATGTAATATACATGTCCAGAACACACATACACACTATATATGTGCATGCTTATGTATCTCTGTGAATGCATTCATATTGCACGTGTTTATGTGCAAACACATACTTGCATTAATGCATGAATATGATTTTGCATCTAAAACTTGGAAGACAGGGGAAATAGCAATTAGGGATATCAGAAAAAAATAACTCATGTTGTAGAAAGTATTTGGGCTAAATTTTTAAAGAAACTAGGGTTCTTTAGAGGCTGAGTTATGGAAGGATTACATTACAACCATGAGACTTTGCTGACATTATCTAATTTTATCTTCATCATAACTCCATATGCAGTGAAAATATGATCATTCCTATTTTGTAAATGTGGAAGCTCAGAGAATTTAAATGACTCCATTAGATAATCCATTAGTAAGGCACAGGATGAGAATTAGAACCCGTACTTTGTGACTAGATTCAGATCTAGTGTTCTATCTGCTACTAAGGCTGAATATATAAAACTTCACTATACTGTCTTCATCAGAAAACTATTAGATATCTGGTCAAATTAAAAATATACTCAATGGAGTCTCATTTAGGAATCGTTGACTATAGACAGAGTTAGATATTTAATGATGTAATCTTATGTTTCATATTTGTCTCACCTGAATTAATCTGTTAGGGAAGGAAAGGATTTAGAAAAAAAGATGTTAATTTTCTAATGTCTGACAAGCTGTCTGCTAAATGACTTTTCGAGAATAGTAAATAGTCTTTGCCTGACATTTTTATTTACATACAATTTAATATACCTTTCATTGAAAGGAGAGAAATAATAGCTTGAATTGCTGCCAGATCATTTTAGTCTGTATGGTTTGGAAGACAATCTTAGACCTCTAACACAAAATGACAGTAAGCTGTTTACTATTGAATAGAACTCAGCAAATCTCTGGACCTTTCATTCCTTTTGTTATAAATTGACTAACCTGCCATCAAGGGAGGGTAAGATTCTTTTTCCCACTACATTCCCTTTTAAATAAATATACTATTAATATCAAAGGAAAATTTTAACAAACTATATCCAATTTTAAATTGCAAAGTGGTTAACTTTCTGAAAATGAATTTCTATGAAATGAAATTTGTAAGTTTCTTCTCCTACTTCCTTAGATGTCTAATTTGATATTTTTCTTCTCAACTTCAGTAGTTTCCACAATCTTGTTAACATCTATGGTGAAATGTAAAAATATCAGGGGCCACCTTATGATTTGTTATAATATGTCATAAAACATAAACTGTTACAACATTTAAAAAAGAGTATTCCAGAATAATGTAATGATGTGCTCATGCCTTCAATCATAAAAAAATAATGATCCAAATTTTGCCATTTTGGGCAGGGTGTTGGGCTTGTTCTGTTCCTACATCATATTATGAAATGCCTAATCTGGAAATTTTCTCAATGCAGAACAATTCCACTAAATTCAACTGACATTTATTAAGTGACTAATCTTCATTAGGAAATGTCTTATGCACTCTAAATACAAAGATAAAGACAAAGAACTTCATACCTCCAAAGTTTTGACATCCTGCTGGATAAAAATAACTGATATCTACATAGACGTCTTTCAGATATTATTGCACGTAACCCTCATAACAAATTGGTGAGGTAAATGCTCTTACTGTATTGGCAAGTTTTCTCTAACTTAAAAGGCTGAGAGAGTTTATTAAGCATTGAGAGAATAAGTGACTTGCTCATAGTCATAAAATAAGAACTTGTAAGAAACTGAATTTGAACTTCCATTATCTTGACTCAAAGCTTCCTTACTATCTACTCTACATCATTGCTATCTATGTAATATTCTTGATAGTTTACCAACATTTGTCCAAATTGGAACATATGTGAAGACACATTGTTTATGCTTAAAATGGGTTCTTGTGGAGGGGAGATATTATAATTTGTGATTTTAAAAGAAGAATATTTTGTCAGATTGGTTTCCATAGAGCAAAAGGCATCATTTGGGAAAGTCTTTATTTTTGTCTGTGTAGAATGATAAAAGAGAGGGATGGAATGGTTACTAGCAAAGCAAATAAGAATGAAAACAATAAAAGATAACCCTCTGATCTTAACTAGTTGATATCATTACCAAATGTTTAGATTAAAAAATGGAAGAGGAAACAGGTGACATGAAGAGGTCAGTTAGAGATGGGGCAGATCATTACAAATAAACATAAAACCTGTCCCTTGAAGAGATTTTTTTTTCTCCATAAAAATGGCTTTAAAAATTATTTCATTTGTTTAGGACAGTAGAACTTTTTACAAACATATTTGAGTGTTAAGAATTTGAAAAAAAAAAAGCTTATTGTGTAAAAGAATAGGAAAAGTAAGACAGATGGTTTAGTTCTCAGATGAATTTAGATTTGCATGATGTTCCCCAATTCTTTCCTTGCCCTTATAAAATACCTTAGTGATCTTTAAAATTCCTTACTCACTTTTGTTCTCTATATGTAGTCCTAAGCATTTTTTAAACCATTACATTTAGCCATTTCTACTGCCAGTGCACTATTATAACCCTAATCACTTCATGGATGGATAGAATCCTAATGTCTGTTCCTTCCTTAAAATTCATCCTAAATATACCCAGCAGAGCAGTCCTTCTAAAGCACCTCTCTCAATATATCCCTTTCTTGCATAATACTTCAGTTCTAAATTCCTTGCCTGAATTCAAGAAATTTCATAATGTGAAAACCTTCCAATTCAGGTTTATTTCTCACTACTATTTATCATACAGATTCCATTCCAATCAAATAGGTCTTTCCTTGTCCACTGAATATGTTAATTTAATTGTGCATTTTCTGATTTAAAAATTTCAAAATATAATAAATAATGAACAAAATGATATGTGATGCTATATAATACTGTGCAATTAATTGTTTTTTAATTGAACATTCACTTTTCCATTTGTAATTTTTCTTTAAAATCATCCATTTATTTTTCTTCCTCCCATACTATTCACCTGTCTCCTACTCCCAGACCTGACCCTAAAAGGGAAAAAGAAAAACAAACAATAAAAAAAACCTTGTTACAAATATGCATAGAAAAACAAAATAAATTCCCATACTGGCCATTTCACAAAATGGATTTCTCATTCTATACATTCAAATAGTCCATTACCTTCTCTGAGGTTATAGCATTCCAGGGTCATTGGTCCTAAGGAATGGTGTTTAGTATTTGAATTAGAGTATTTAAGTTTTTCAAAATAGCTTGTTTTCACAATGGTGTTGCTTCAATATAACATTGTATTTCTGGTTCCCCTTACTTTACTCTATATCAGGTCAGAGAAGTAGAAGTCTTGGCAGTATTCTCGGAACATCCCACCACCACCACCACCATATCATTTCTTACAGCATAATTATATTTCAATACATTCATATACCAGAATTCATTCAACTATTCTCGTATTTACAAATGTCCTTTAATTTTAATTCCACTAGAAAAAGAACCATTATAAATATTTTATTACATACTGGATATTTTCTTCTTTTGTCTTTATTTATTTATTTTGGCAGAGAGGGGTGGTGGAATAGTCTTGAGAGTGATTTAGATACCTATGGTACCTATGTCAAAAATTATGCACAATTTCATGACTTTTTAAGCAACAGTTTCAGACTTCTCCTTTTAAAATGTTTGACTAATTCAGAGAACCACAAACACTGTACTGAATAAGCAGATTAAATTAGAAAGTAGAATTTGTGTGAGGCATGGGGACCCCAAAAATCCCCTACCCAGAAAAAAATTAAAAGTCAGAGGTATCTTGAGGAAGGAACAGGAAGTTTATTCAGTTGTCTTGAGAACAGGGCATCTCTTCCACCAGGATGAACCAGCAGAATGAGCCATATTACAAAAGACAGAACACGAATTTATACCCTAGCAGTCAAGCCCAGTTCCTCCCTTCCCCCTCCCCCCCGTCCCTTCTCCCATCAGCTAGAAGCAGGGCTTTCAGTATTGGCTCAAAATCTAACCCAATGGTGGATAACAAAGAAACTCTCCACCATCTCCTATAGGGTGGGAGGTTGTACAGGAAACAAGATATTGCTCCCTTCCTTATTTGTTAGATCCTAAAGCAAGGGAGGGAAAAAGGTCAAAAGCAAGGGTGGAGGTCAAAAATTCTTGAAGGGGCCTAATGATGATAAAACAAGGGTGGAGGTAGAAAGACCCTTGAAGGTAACCTAATGCTGATGTGGCAGTAGTAAACAGCGGGAGAAGGCTTTAACCAAAATTCTAGCTTTCTCCCACAAAATTTATGAAATGAGAAGTTTTCATCTTTCTCATTCATCGCCGACATTGGAGCTGTTATTGTTGTTTTCCAGATATTAGTTTTATCATTATTTCAGTAGAGTTGTTTATTATGAGAGTCATAAAACCCATAGCTGGATCATAGTACAAATATTCACAAATATTTTATAGATTCTTTAGTTATTTTGAAGGGAATTTCAATTTTCAATTTTTTGTTTTGGTTTGGTTTTGGTGTATCTTTATTATATAAGTGAATTCTAATGGATTAGAAAGATGAATTTGACATTCTGTATTTTTATAACATTATTAATTATTATGGTTTATCTGTAGTTGACCTGCATTTGTTCTTTAAGTTTCTTATAGCATTATCTGCAAAAAGAGGAAAAGAATAGAAAGGAAAGACAAAAAAGAAGAAAAAATTAAGGGATATTTTTGTTCCTATGTTTTTTATTTTTTCAATTTATTTTTCTTGTATTACTGCAATAGTTAGCAATTCTAGCACTAGGAGAATAATGGGTACCCTTCTTTATCCTCAATTTCATAGTAAAAACTCTTTATTCTAATAAATACAATGCTATCTCTGTTACATACAATAATTACACATAATTATACCCAAATGTTGATTTTGAATTTAGAAAAAAATGTTATTTGCTAAATTGATGAAAGGTCTTTTAATTTTTATGGTTTCTAGAGGGTTTTGTTTTGTTTTGCCTTTTGGAGTGCAATTGGGGTTAAGTGACTTGCCCAAAGTTACACAGCTAGTTGTGTGTGTGTGTGTGTGGGGGGGGGGGGTGTTAAGTGTCTGAGGCTGCAACCAAACTCAGGTCCTCCTGAATCCAAGGCCATTCTTTTATTCACTGTTCCACCTAGCCACCCCTTAACATGTTTTTTGTTTTGTTTTGTTTTGTTTTTGGCCTTTTGGAGGATAATTGGGGTTAAGTCACCTGCCTAAGGTTACATGGCTAGTTTTCTTTTGTTAAGTGTCTGAAGCTGGAACCGAACTCAGGTCCTCCCAAATCTGGGGCCTGGGCGTTACTCACTGAACCACCTAGCAGCCCTTTTCTAGAATTGTTAAAAGAAATGGGTATTGATTTGTCAAAAGCTTTTTCAGCACCTATTGATACCATAATGTGGGGTTATTATTTATAGCATTATATAAACATATATATATATATGTCTACATACATATATATGTACATAATAACATGGTTTATTATATTTGTAATCTTCCCTTTGAGGAGTTAACCATGAATTTCTGATATAAACCCAACTAATTATGGTGTTATTATTATTACTTATTTATTTTTATTACATCATAGTATACATTATTATTTTATAATAATTATATTATATAGAATTATAATATAATATATTATAATATAAATATATTAAAATAATGATTATTATTATCTTTTTAATATGTTATGTTTTGCTTGCTGACATTTTATTTAAAATGTTTTCTTCATTATTAAGGCACATTGGTCTTTAGTTTTTTCTCTTCTTTTGCTCTTTATTGCATTGTTATTCAAAACATATTTTTGTCATGGAAAGATATTGAAAATCCCCCTATAGGAGAGGGTGGAGAGTTCCTTTGTTATCCACCATTGGGTTAGATTTTGAGCCAATACTGAAAGCCCTGCTTCTAGCTGATGGGAGAAGGGACCGGGGGGGGAGGGGGAGAGGAGGAACTGGGCTTGACTGCTAGGGTATAAATTCGTGTTCTGTCTTTTGTAATATGGCTCATTCTTCTGGTTCATCCTGGTGGAAGGGATGCCCTGTTCTCAAGACAACTGAATAAACTTCCTGTTCCTTCCTCAAGATACCTCTGACTTTTAATTTTTTTCTGGGTAGGGGATTTTTGGGGTCCCCATGCCTCACACAAATTCTACTTTCTAAAATCTTTTCTTCTTTGTGGGAAATAGTTTATATAGATTTTAATTTTTCTTTTAATGTTTGATAGAATTGAATCATGAATTAACCTAATCCTTGCATTTTTTTCCTTTTTTTTTTTTTCCGTTGTGAGTTCATTTAGGACTCATTCAATTTATTTTCCAAAAATGATTTCTTCATATATTTTTGGTAAACATGGAAATTATATAATTTTAAGTATATATATGCTACCTCTGCTATTAGATTTGTTTATGTAAAATTGGGCATAATAATTTTCCTCCTTTATTCTTCAATGATTGAGACTTATTTTTCTTCCTTCTTTTTTGTTTCTTGGTTTGACAATTTGGTTTTTCTTTCTTTTTTAAAATCAGTTTAGCTATTTAAATTTTTATAAAATAAAAAGACAACTAGTTTTATTTATCGATTCAATTTAGTTCATTCAATTCCTTTATCCATGATTAATTCTTTAATTTTTACAACTTTCGTTATTTAGCTGGGAATTTTTTATTTGCCTTTATTTTTAATTGCATGCTCAATTAAGTGATTTTTTCTTATTTTTTCTCTTTTGTTGTGAAAATGTGGAAAGATATTGATTTTTCCTTCAGACCTACTATTTATTTTGTTAATTTTATTTTAAATATGTGGAATAAAACAAACATTTCCATAGCATAGTAAAAAAGAATTAAAGATGATTTTGTATGAAACTGCAAATTTACTAAATACTGCTTGCTTTTTTTTCAAACATCCAATAAAATTATCATGTAAATTTATTTTTTCTTTCCTCCTTGACCTAGAGAATTAACACACACATATATGAATTTGTATATATGTATGTATGTGTATATATATCTTACATATGTGCACATATATATTCCATACATTGTATTGAACACTTCTTTCTCTAGATATGTGTCTTTCTTCATGTTTTAATTTGAGTATTTAACATAGACAAAATAACATATTCACTTAGTCATTCTTAAAACAATATTGCTGTTACTGTATACTATGTTCTCTTGCTTCTGCTCATTTTGCTCTTCATTATTTCATGCATTATTCTATGGATTTTTTTTCTAAAACCATTCAGCTCATCATTTTTCTTTTTGAGGAGGGAAGGCAAGGCAGTTGGAGTTAAGTGACTTGCGCAAGGTCAAACAGTGAGTAAGTGCCTGAGGCCAAATTTGAACTTAGGCCCTCCTGACTCCAGGGCCATTACTCTATTCACTGTGCCACCTAGCTGCCCCCACCCTAATATACTTTTAATATCTTTATCTAATTCAACAATTTTTCCCTTAAACATGTATATGTTAATCTATTAAGTGCATATGTAAAAGAAATATTGATATTGAATAATTAATTATCTATGGTGCCTTGAAGCATAATGCAATTTTTCTACTTATCTCTTTTAATCTTATCTATATTTAAATATCTAAATGTGATATTAAAATTTTATTTTAGTGCAGGAAAAGCATTTTATATTTTACCTCTCCCCTCATTTTAAGTACATGTAAATCATCATATTTCAACTTTGCTTCTTGTAATCAAGATATCATTAGATTCTGCTTTCTAATTCTTTCTGTTATCTTCTACCATTTAAGGATTGAGTTCATTCCATTAATGTTCAGGGTTACAATTCATAAAAGCATACTTATTGGGAGCCAAAGAGAGCTGAACCAGGACTTCAGATAACTACCTTGATATCAGTGGACCCAAATATCAAAGACCTCTTTGAGACACGACTTTTTGTCCAGTTAGCTCTTGATTTTTTTTTAATATGGGTTACTCTTATAAGGATGTTGCTTGAGTTCTGAGATGATCAGGCTCTGCCCCAAGACTTTAGTTGTTCAAAACCAAAATATTTTAATTCTTAGGTGGTCAGTTCCTATGCAGATGTACTTGATGATGGGGCTTTGGTTTCTGGCCTTGAAGCCAGCTCTCAGGAGCATTCTTTGTAATGTGACTGCATATGAAAGGAATTAACTGGCTCTTCCTAAGACTTTCTGGCACCTAGAGAACAAAAGGCCTTACTGCCATGCTACTTCCAGGATATGATAGACTAAGATAATGATATGAATACTTGAGATCCTTTCCTTTGTCTCATTGCTCTATAAAAACCTTGTCCTAAGAATCAATAAATGGAATTCATCATTCTTCCTTGAACTACCCATATGGCCTGGTCATTTCTTATTCATGTCTCTGAATCATGCTAAGTGCTGGACACTGAGCAGCTCATGCCACATACTTATTTCTATGCTATTCTCTTTCTCTCCTTTGTGCATCCACGCATTTCTTTACAAACAAGGAAGCAGAGGAAAGTGTTTGACACATGATATTTTTAAGTGTTGAAGGTCATATATATCACTTTTCTCAAGTTTTTATTATTTCTTACTTTACTTTTAAACCTTCATTCACAACCTTCTTTTAAGTCTCAAATAAAATTCCATCTTCTACAGGAGGTCTTCCCCAAACCTTCTTAATTTGATGCCTTCCCTTTTAATTATTTCATATTTATCCTTTTTATGACTTGTTTTATACATATGTGTGAGCTTATAGTCTTTCCTATTAGAATGTGATCTTCAGGGTAGAGTCTGTGTTTTGCCTATTTTTGTACCGCCATTGCTTAGCACCATGCTTGGCATAAAGTAGGTGCTTAATAAATTTCTATCTACTAATTGATTTTTATCCTCCAATTTTCAGGTTTGTTTTTCTTAGGATAATTCCTTGACATTTCCTTCCACCTTAAATTTCTCTTTATCCCTCTCCTTTGTTTCTGTCTTCTTTTAATTTCATTTTGAGTTCACTGTTTTTCTCTATGAAAAAGTTCTAAGTTTCTGTTTGTTTGTGTGGGTGTACATACTACATTCTTTTATTTGATTAAGAAGAAAGTGAGATTTCAGCTCTGCCTATTGACTTTTCCCCTTCCTGCTTGCTTATATATGCCACTTATCCTATGTGCCTCTATTATACAATAATGATTTCTGTACTGTTCTCCCTCCATTATTCCCTCTAAAAAACAACTGTCCCTCTCATTTTGTCTTCTCTTAAGACCATTAAAATAGAACAAAAGAACTTACCATACTTGTATCATTTTAACCTTTCTTCATGACCAATAAAAGTATTAGCATTCTAAGAAAATATTTTTTCTTATCTCCTTATCAACAAGTAAACAATTCATTCCCATGTATTAGCTTTTAATAAAATAAACATATGTACCTTTTAAAAAATACATTTCTCTTGACAATTAACATTTCATTTGAAAGTGTCTGATCATTTAAGACTTTTCCATAAGAAATATTTGAAAATCTTATATGATATTAAATATTAATACCCTCCTTCTTTTAACATTATACTTACTTGAGCTAGATAGTTATATTTACAGGCAAATATTGTCACTTGATTTGTGGAAAATTCTATTACAAACTATAATCTCTTTATAGTAGTAACTACTAAGTATTTCATGGTCTTTATTGTGAGTCCTTGATACTTTAGATACTTTTTTTCTACTTTATCTTATTCCCTGGAATCTCTAGATGTTGACTATAATGTATATATAGTTTTCATTTTGAATTTTATTTATGGAGGTGACTGAAAGTTCCACCCCCTCCCCAGCAGTTTGTTCTTTACCTTCTAGTATTAAGATTTCTGGACAATTTTCATTTACAATTTCTGGAAATATTATATTCAGGCTTTTGTTGTTCTGATTTTGTGATAATTCAATAATTCTTAAATTATCCCTCTTTGGTGGTTGTACTTTGATATTGAAGAGGGCCAAAATGACATCACTGCATTGGAGTCAAAGTACAATGTGTCAGAGTATGGCTGATCACACCAATATTCGCTTGGAAGACTACCATGTGTCAGGCACAAATAGTTCATTCATATGAACATTTGGAGTGAAGATGTTTCTAAAGTTGTTGCTACTCAAATTTCTTTTCAGCTAATACAACCCTGCTTTGCTCATAGAGCACAGAGACCTCTTTGATGTGGGCAAACCATATTGGGCAGTCCTTTGCTGGCATCTCACATGCCACATAATTGATTTCAAAGATTTTCAGAGATCTTGAGAGTGCCCTTGTATTATTTCTTCTGGTTACCATGTAAAAGACTACCTTGCATGACTTCTCCATAATTTAATTTTTTAGACTGTTGGTTACAACAGATGGAGAAATTTTGCTACTGTGGACAAGTTCACTTACCCTGGCAGTATACTTTCTAGGTATATACACATAGATGATGAGGTTGACACACATTGTCAGAACAAGTTCAGGCTCAAAAGGGAAGTATGGGAGTGAAGACGTATTAGACTGCCTGCCAAACAGACAGGGTCTACAGAACCACTTGTCTGAGCTCATTGTTGTCTGCCTGTGAAACCAGGATGGTATACCAGTACCATTCCAGGAAACTGAATCCCTTCCACTTGAATTGTGTTGAGAAGATTCTGAAGATCACTTGGCAAGATAAGTAAATGGACACTGAGGTTCTTACTCAAGCTAAACTGCCAAGCATTGAAACCCTTCTACAGGGAGTAAAACTCCAATGGGATAGAGACATTGTTGAATACCAAATGTGTTAGGTTAACTAATATTAAGCTCCTACCATGTACCAGTGTTCTACTAAGCATTGTCAATTGTTTTTAATGCTATATTTCTTAAATTATATTCCTATTTTAAAATATTGTAGTTTTTAGAATAGATTATATTTTCCAATGAATTTGGCCTTTTCTGTTTGGCTTATTCTAGTTTTCAGGGCATTCAATTATCAGAGTTAGGTTTTCCATATTTTGTTCTGAGAGGTCAGATATCTTTCAGCATTCTTTCCTTCTTAGATCATCTATTTTGTAGCTCTTATTTAATTTTTTTAAGCTACTATTTTAGTCCTTGTTACCAGAACCTACTTCTCATCAAAATCTATTAGGGCTTGTGAGGTTTCTCTTTTCTTAAGTTGTACCACTGAGACTTCCCAATCTTCATGTGTTTTTCTTTGTTTACTCAGTTCAATAGCCTTGGTGGTTGTAGTGGTATTGGTGGTGGTGGTTGTGGTGGCAGCAGCGGTGTGTGTGTTTGTGTGTGTGTGTCTGTGTGTGTGAATGTGAATGTAAGAGAGTGGTTTGTGCTATAACCCTATATTCCTGAGTAAAGTACACAGTTGCTACTTAACATTCCCTGATTTAAGACATTTCTTTAAAAATGCCTTGTCTTACTTGATATAATATATCAGACAGTTGAGTTTCTTCTAATTTTTCAGAAAAGCAAAACAAAACAAGCATAAATTTTTATTGCTCTCTCCTTGATATGTTATCTAAATCCATTACATTTCCCCTGCATTGTAACCAAATATTATTATAGTTGAATTGTTTTATGGCTTCTGCTATTCATTTTGACATTCTCTACTCCAGTAAAGTAATTCATTTTTCTTCAATTGTTCTGTTTATAGTCTACACAAATACTTCTAAATCACTGAGTTGTGTTATTATCCAGGCATGATATTTCTTTATAACATTGATTTCCTTTATTTTTAACATCAAAATACTTTTCTTAATGGTATTTCTTACTTCATTCCTTTTGGTAACGAAGCTATTGCCATTCAAGACATTATCCTTAGCCAAAGAGTATTGCATGTTTGGAACACCAAAAATTTGTTTCTGATGCTAGTTTAGAGGTTTTATTACATTTTTTTCAAGGGATTTCTGTGTGTGTGTGTGTGTACATGTGTGCATGTGTATGTGTGTGCGCGCGCGTGTGAGCACACCTTTATGTCTCTTATTTAGTTTGGTCATTCTGGGGGAGCAAATTTAAGGATTTCATGCTGGTTTGCTTCTTTTTGAATTTTCTATTGCTACTTTTGAAGGAAATATTAAAGAGGTAGAATCCCTTGTGTCCTCTAACACTGTCTGTCATCTTCCCCAAAGCACTACTTTATTTATTGCTAACCTTGAGACTTTGTTGGTGTTTTCTCTTGCCTGGAATGCCCTTCCTCTTTCCTTATGCTTATCTAAATCCTATTCTTCCTCTAAGGATCAATTAAATCCTACTTCCTTCAGAAGATTATTTTTTCTTCACCTATTCTAATTCACAGTGATATTTCCCACTCCTCTCAACAACTGTTGCATGCAGAGTCAAAGTAAGCCTTGTTTCAGCCCTCAGACATTGTCTAATAATGGACATGTTATATATTTTTCTAATTATAGAATGAAACTTGTATGTTTAAGTGGTTTGTAAAGCTCCATAAAAAGTAATAGTATGATGAACCACACAGGAAATCCCACACAAACTTAGGTAACCTAAGTAAGTGTCTGCAAAGTACTCTATTAGATTCTAGGGATATAATCATGGAAAAAAGAAAACAACAAAACAGTCTCAGTCCTATAAGGAATTTATATTTTAATGGGACATAAGCTACATTTACTCACAGAAGTATAATACAAAGAAGAAAGTCTGATAGAAGATTGTTCCAAGTAGTATGGAGATACCTAGTTAAAATATTCTTAGAAAATGTAAGAAAAAGGAAATCGTCATAAATTTTGGGGAGAAAATACTCAAAAAGGAAATAGGTTTATAGACTGTAACTGTAATAATTTATTTGATGGGAGGAGTAGAATTACTTTACTGAAGGAGAGATTATCAGAAGACATAGCAACCTATATAACTCAACTTAGAAAAAAGGGATCAAATTCAGATAACATACCTTGTTTAGCACTTGAGTTTAGAAAGCTTAATAGAAGCAATTGAGTAGACACTAATGAAAATGAAAATGACTCTTCCTCCTTTTATTCTCAACATTAAGATTAAAATCTTCTAGGGAATTTCATTTTATGTGTCTCCAATATGTCACCAAATGAAAATTGTTTTTGCTTGAACTTCTAAGTTTGTCTTTTAAAGCAAACTGCCCCCATCCCATCTTTCTAGTCTCTTTCAGTATTACATTTCCTGTTCTCTATGACTCTATCCAAACTTGCCTTTTTGCTGTTGTTCATATGTACCTTCTCGTACTTCTCCCTGGCCAAGACCCATTCCTAAAATTCATTCCTCCATAATTATTTTTTTACTTAAAAAAAAAAAAAACCTCATTCTGACAATTAGCTTCACCTTCCTAAACTACCTTGCAATTGTTTTGCATTTACTTATTACACACATATATGCATGTAATGACAGAAATTGCTAATGGGAGTCTCATCAATTTAGCCTATAGTGTTTTGTTTTTGTTTTATTTTTTTGTTTTTTCTGCTGGAAGGTCAATGCTCCCATGTATGCTTAATGAAGGATCCTTTGCATCATTTCAAGTATTTGTAAGTATCCCATTTTCTGTCCCCTTACTGTGCTCAAAAGAGGATTTTTGTTCATTTGCTTTGTTTTGTTGAGGTGATTGTGGCCCGGTTCAGCCTGAAATAAGTATGAATGAATACAAAGGTCTCTAAGGATATAGCTGTAACTACTGAACAAAAACAACACATCCCTTATTGCATGTTGTAATGTTTGTTATAAAGTAGATATTTGAGAAATGCTTGTTGAAAAATTGCTCAAACCAAATCTCCGGTCACCATACACAGGATTATTTGCTACCATCATTCTCAAAAATCATGCCATTGATATCCAAATTTTATTTAGTGGAATATTCTGTGGAGAATGAAACCAGATATTTGGGCATGATAAGGTTTGAAAATAAATTCATTTATATAATCCTATTAACTAGATGTTTTGTCTGTTCACTGTAACTAATTCCTATAACTAGCCCATTTAATCAGAGCATCTCAGAACTGAGGAGACTTCTGTTGCTATGTATTACATCTATTTTTGATCAAGAATCCCTTTTACTATATATCTAGCAAATAACCACTCAACTTTGACTTGAAGACTTCCACTAAAGCGAAGCCATCATTTCCTGAGGCTATTCATTCCATGTATCAATAATTTTATTTGTTACAAAGTTTAAGTACCAATTACCTTAAGTATCAATTATCCTCTTCAAAATTTCAACCTATTGTTTATGATTCTTTCATTTGGAATCAAACTGAACAATCCTAATATCTCATTAACAATTCTTCAAATCCTTGAAAACAGTAATTATGCCTCCCCTAGTTTTCTAATCTCTAGAAGAGATAACCCCAAGTTCTTCAACTGATTCTTATATGAATATGTAGACAAAGTAATCTCTAGTTAAACCTGATGCATCTTGAATTCATGATATTTTAATAATCCAAGCAAAGGTTTTCATATATGTTATAATTACATTTCATATAAATATCAGTCACTTTAGGTCATTGCTTTAGCCACACACATACACACACATGCATGGATAAAGGTATCTTACAGCACACTTCACTTATAGCTTAATTAACAAATAACCATAAGTAGATATGAATATAAATGTATGTTTGCATATATGTGTATGTTTACATACATATAAACATAGATAAGTATATATGCATGCATATAGACACACATACATGTATATAAACAGATACTCTAAAGAACACCAGATAAAGTAAGCATATAAATATAGATAGTATACACACACATATATGTATATCTATGTATATGTGTGCATATATTTTGTTATGTGGTGTATTGTATAGATATGGGTAGTATAAATACAGGTAGTATGCACATATGTATGTGTTTGCATTCATATCCTTGGGGCGATGATTGCCTTATCTGCTACTTAGTTCTTCCTCTGCATATGATGTAACCCACAAGAGTTTTGTTTTTGATTTTGGTGTTTTTGTGGTTGTTAATATTTAGAAAATAGGAAGACAATCAAAGGAAATTTTCTACAAGTAAACCAGTTCAAGAAAGACTTCATATTTTCAAAAAGGTAAGGTTTCTGTGAATAAACTTGTCTAGAATCTCAATTAAAAATTTTGAAATTCCATGTGAGAAACTGGAATTAAAACTCAAAGGCAGGCAATCTAAAAGGCAACCATTTAAATCAAATTCTAATTCAGGCACTGAAGCCACTTTTCATTTGGCAGCCCAGTCCTTTAAAGTTTCCTTGCCTCTTAATGGCAGTAAAAAATCCTGGCTGCTGCCTCAGATCACAATTACAAACTGTCAGAGTCAGTCAAAGTAGATATAAAAACCTGGTTAACTTCAGTCAATTACAGGTACTATTTTCTCACTTCAATTATATACTGAGCAAAGAGTTCACATTATCAAGTCTATCAGTTCTGTTGAGATTCTCCCTTCTGTGGGGGAAGAGGGTGGATGCTAGTGATATTCAGTGACCTTTCTGAGTAAATATTTATGAGGTCCTGAATGAAAAGTTTCTATCTCAAATTTTGCATAATATATCATCCATTGAAATTACAGAATATAAAATATTTCTTTTACCAAATTCAGAAATAATCGTCCCTGACCTTTCTCTACTGCAATGCTATAAATCAACATTTTGCTAGGTGTTCTATATAGCATGGTGGGGTATTATTCTACATATCATGGTGGGGTACCTATTAGAAAACAATATTAGGAAAAACACTTACAATTCCACATCTGTGATTTCAACAATAAGGGTATTCTTTCTGTCAAAGGGAACCATAGTACATCAATGACTTGGTGAAAGTACTTCCTTCGTTGATATAGCTGTCTTTGATTGCAGAATATTTATTTGTTCTGTTTGACTCCAGGAGGCATAATTGAGAACAAGGGTGGAAGTAGGAAAGATACAAAATTGGGTTTGATAGAAGGATAACATTCATAAACATGCCCTGGACCACTTCCAACATGTATGATTCACCTTCATTGGAGACCATCAAGGATAATCCAGGTAGACCCGTTTTTTTCTATGTTGTAAAAGAGAATGTTATTCAGTTGTAGTTGGGAGTAAGAAAGCATTCGTGTTTCCATCCATTTTTAGGATTCCATCATTATCCTATAGCTGATTTATTGGTAACATTCTAGTGATCCTCAGAAGATATGGATTTAATATAAAATTCAAAATTGGTAGAACCTGGAAGAGCTTATGTTCTCCAGAAAGAACCTTTAAGAACCCAGGGTCATGCTGACACCAAAATGAGAGAGCAGAAATATGATAATACTGGAGGAAAATATGGGAAAAACACATATGTAATTCTAAAGATACTGTGCCTCTTTCTAAATCTATCTTGGGTCCTGGAACCTTTCAGCAGTCTGATGAAGCTTTTGAATGAATCCCTTCTCAGAAAAATATTTTTAAATTAACATACAATATGTAGGATAAAAAACATTAGTTATAATGACATTTGTATTAATTTATTTTTATTAAATTATTATTAAATTAGCTCTCTCTCAATCTCTCTCTATATATATTTGTTTTTTGGAGGGCAATTGGGATTAAGTGACTTGCCCAAGGTCACCTAGCAAGTTTTTGTGTTAAGAGTCTGAGGCCAGATTTGAACTCAGGTCCTCCTGACTACAGGACCTGTGCTCTATTTGCCACCTAGCCACCCCAGCTATATTATTTATATGTAATTTAATTATTTAAAATATACATTAAATATATAGTCATCAATATTTATCTATAAGTGTGTATATATGTATGTGTGCGAATGTATGTATATGCATATACATATAATGATCTCCAGATTGAGAGCACTGATTTTAAATGGATAATTCTGGTGTCTGGTGAGGAAAGACATTAGGAATAGTTGATTTCCTCTCATCCCCAAAGAGCTAGGATGTAAAAGTATATATCCCTAATGTATATTGCAACCCTCAAGCAATTAATTTGGGCAAAATTTGGCAGTGTGGCAGATTCTCATAATACTTTTCTGGGTATGTTACTCCAAAATAAATGGTAGAAATGATTCCTCTGTAATAAATAAAGAAAATCTTTGTATGTATGTGCATAACTAAAAGGGTGCCCCCATATACTTAGCTCTTCTGAGATACCACTCCAGATTACATTTTAAAGCCTCTGCTGATACTGTGATCCAATATCAACTCATGAGCTCAGCTGGTTGTCCTAAATGTTTTCTAGAGTTCTATGAGGTATTTGAAATCCTTTAGTCTCAGGGCTTTGCTTCCCTTTAGTCATATGCAGTAGCCTGCTGTTGGTAGATGATCTCTATCCCCATGGAATTTTGTCCCTGATGCTTGACAATAGCCAGCTCCCTCTTAAATTTGTACTTTCTTTACTTTTGAAGGAGAATTGATCATTTTAAAGTAAAGAAAATGGGGAAAATATTTTATTTTTTTTATCTTAAAATTACACGGAGTCATGCTGGCTCCTTTTCTTAACTTACATTTTAAAAGAGAGTCTATTTGCTTTCCCTATGGTTTAGGTGAAGGATAGAATAGACACAGATTTATTGTGATCTGCTACTGTATCACAATACAGTAACAAATTTTGTTTGGTTTGCTATTTTTAGACAAAGAAATAGCTACTAAGCTTATATACAAACATGTGCATACTATAGACACATAGCTATTAAAGTTTGCATACATATATACATATAAACACATATATGCAAATATAGGCTTATGCCTTTATTATATGTGTGTGTGTGTGTATATATGTATATGTGTGTGTGTGTGTGTATATATATATATGTATATGTGTGTGTGTGTATATATATATATATATATATATATATATATATATATATATAAATTCTGTTGTTCAGATGTTTTCAATCCTGTGTGACTCTTCATGACCCCATTTGGGCTTTTCTTAGCAAAGATACTGTAAATGATGTTCAGATAATTTTACAGATGAGAAAATTGAAGCAAATAAAGTTAAGCGACTTGCCCAGGATCACTAGTAAGTGTCTGAGGACGGCTTTGAACACTAGAAGATGAGTTTTCCTGACTCTAAGCCTTGAGCCCTATCTTCTATGTGACCTAGATACCTCACATACCAATACACACACACACACATATATTATTATAGTAAAAATCAAACACAGCCTTTGAATTCATTTTCCTTGAGTATACTCCCAATGACTATGCAATAGGCCGTACTGCCTTTATGTGTCTATTTAAAAGTAACTTATTTCAGTTCTATGTAAAAACACATAAGAAGCATGTTGCTTGATGGCACATTTTTCTTGCAGATCCTGTTCATATTGGGGATATAGCTTATCATAAGGCTTGTTTTTTTATATTATCGGGCTGAAATATGCTGTGGCTTCCAGAATAATAAACAAGTATAACAGACAATGTGCCTCTGAGAAACATAATTAAGCCTTGAGAACCAGATGTAGCTCTCAAGACCAGGGAGTTTATAACAAGGAAGTGCACATTCTTTGGGGGAACACATAACACATTTGATCTTAATTATTTCAGAAAGGAAATTATAGTGGCAACCAGTTTTAGGTAAAGACAAAAGTCAACTGATCAGGCATTGCTTTCAAGCATTTTCCCCCCTAAACATACCACTTAGTGTTTCTAATTCTCTGCATTAATTTCTCACATAATATCTATGAGCTCTCCTATAGGAATAGATCAAATTAAGGGCAGGCTACAGAATCTGGGCAGCAAGGTGGTACAGTAGAAAGAGCACTGGCCTAGAGTTAGGAAGACTCATCCTCCTGAGTTCAAATGTGGCCTCAGACTAGCTGTGTGACCCTGGGGCAAGTCACTTAACCCCGTTTGCCTCAGTTACCTCATCTGTTAAATGAGCTGGAGAAGGAAATGGCAAGCCACTCCACTATCTTTTCCAAGAAAACCTCAAATGGGGTCACAAAGAGTCAGGCATGACTGAAATGATTGATCAACAATACGATTGAAGAGTAAGAAGTTATATGTATACTAGTATTTGGGGAAAAGATTGATAGAAAGCATTCTAGATGAAAAATAGGAAAGTTAAAAAATGTATTTTTCATTACTCAAATACAAATTTATATAAAGGTATAATTACCTTCATAGCTTATCAGCTTAATAAAAATATTATTTTTAAAATCAACTGTAATGTAATGCCAAAAGAAAGGCAACTTCCCAGGTTCAGAATACCAGCATAGGTGCTCTCCATTTTATTCAGTGACAAACCAAGAACAGAGAAGATCAAAACATGACATCATTCAAAATACAGCATTTACTAAGTGTGATTAAATAATCTCCAAGTACTACCCCACCCCAGGACCTTCCAATCATTCAATCAATTACAAAGTCCCTGTTCTAAATACTTCTCCACCCCTAGGCTATACCTTAATTAAGTCCACCACAAAGCCCCTCTTCTCAAATGGAGATTAGTTTCCAAACATAAGTTCCCCACCCCTGGATCACAATTGAATCTACCCCAGAGTTACATCAAGTTTAAACACAGCACTTAATACCCAAATGGAGGTCTTTTCTTCATCTTGACACGAGGCAAGTTCTCAGCAATATTAGTTCCTGGGGAGACAAGGCTTAGCAAGGCCATAAGATACATTGCCAGTCCCTTCATGAATTTATCCTCTGTCTGTAGAACAGTCCTAGAACCCCTGAACACATTAGCAAAGCCCTCTCCCAGGATTTCTGTAAACATACAACAAGAAAATCCTTCTTCAGGACTTCTGAACCAACAGAAAGGCTCCCAGACCCCTGCAACAATAGCACTGTCCTTCACCAGTGGACAGTATTCACTCTGTCTGCAGGACAGTCTCCAGACCCCTGCGACAACAGCACTGTCCCTCACCAGTGGACAGTATTCACTCTCTGTCTGCAGGACAGTCTCAGGGCTTCTTAGCGAACAGCCAGGTTCCAGGACTTCTTCAACAAAAGGACTGTCTTTCACCAGTGGACAAATCTGGCAAAACAACATCAAAACAGACAGACAAAGTACCAGCAAAACAGCCATGTCTCCTCAGTCCTTGGCAGCTCAGGGGGCAGGTCTCAAAAGTCCAGGACAATTCAAAGCGGCCACCAGCAATTCTCTTAGTCTCTCTCTCTCTCCACGAGGTGCTGCTTCCAAAAAGATCTTCCTCCTCTCTCTAGTGTCTCTCCAAATCTACATCACCAGCTCCTCCCAGTTCAAGACTTTCTTTTCACATCAACAAGCCCATCCCACAGGTGGGATTAACAAACTCTGGGCTTTAACACAATCAATTTGAAAACCAAGCCAATACAGGGGAATCTTTAATTGCCTTTACTATCACATCAACATTTCAAAATTCATTTTTCTTCTTCTTGAAGGAAAAATTGCAGGAATTTTTACATATTAAAGCAACGATAGTAAAATAATTAATTTCAAAATTTAATGAAGCTGAGCTATTGGTTGATATTGTATCCAAGTGATTATGCTAGTTTCATTTTGTATATGAGAATTTGTAGTCTGTCAGTCAATAAACATTTATTAGGCACCTATTGTGGGCCAGGCAGTGTGCTAAGTGTTTTGTATATGATAGAAGGCAAAAGATAGTCCCTGTCCTCTAGGAACTCACAATGAGGGATGCACAAAGTAAACAGATATGTATAAACAGTATCTATAAGGTAAATAGAGGAAATGTAAGGAAATATAAGGTAAATGAGGAAAGACAAGAAAATTATAAAAGGCTTCTCAGAGAAGACAGGAACTTAGTTGGGAATTAAAAGCAGGCAGATATAGGAAGGGAAACCATTCTAGATATGGGAGAGAGCCCAAGAAAATGCTCAGAGTTGAAAGATGAAATGTTTAGTTCATGGAAGAGACAGCAGGCCAGTGTCATTGTAAGAAACAGGGAGTTATGTATAAGAACTATACAAGGTAGGACAAAGCTAAGTTATGAAAGACTTTGAATGCCAAACACAAAATTTTGTATCAGACTCTGAAATCTGAAGACTGAAAGAAAGATTTCAGGGGGCAGCTAAGTGGAGCTGTGACTAGAGCACCAGCTCTGGCGTCAGCAAGACCTAAGTTTGGATCTGCCCTCGGACACTTAACACTTGCAAGCCTTGTGACCTTGGGCAAGTCACTTAATCCCAACTGCCCTCCAAAAAGAAAAAAGAAAGATTTCAGGCCTCTTTCATCATCAATCAAATGACAGAGTTAAATTAAATGATTTGGGGGGGGTCCCTTGAAAGCTAAATCTATGAACCTATGATATGGAAGTAAGGTCATGAATACATCATTAAGGAATCTTATCCTAACATTTTAGGTTCCTACTTCTATCTGACTTGCAAGTTGTAGTTAAGACAAGACCTTAGTATGTGTAAGATACTGAGCTGAATGCTGGGAAAAGAAGGAAGGAAGAAAAGAAGAAAGAAAGGAAGGAAGGTTGGTTTAACACCAATGTAATATATATAGCACCAATGGTCACAGACATATGTCTGCATGGTGATCAATCACAAAATATAACAGATTCTCCATATAGAAAACAGAAGCAAAACATTTATTAAGAAACCAGAAAACTGAATCCCCAAAACAGTAAACCAGTTGCATCAATAGGAGTAAGAAGTTAATAAACCATAAAAACACAGAGATCCACAGTATCCTTTTGCCTTCCCACAAACCAACATTTACTTTCAAACCTGTCTCCCTCAGATGTGTCCTCTCCTCTTTCCTGTCTAGCAGTTCTGACTCCCAGCTTCCTGTGGGCTTTGTGCCACTCTTCAGCACACTCCTCCAACCACAGGCTCTATGTGATTACATTCAGCTTCATTAGGGGGCATGGTATATCTTCAAAGGAGGGAAGGTCTTCAAATCCCTTTAAGCTTATTAAGGGACAGGGAAGATCTTCCAATTCCCATTAAAGAAGGAAATGAAGGGAAGGGAAGGGAAGGGAAGGGAAGGGAAGGGAAGGGAAGGGAAGGGAAGGGAAGGGAAGGGAAGGGAAGGGAAAGGACTGGCACAGGAAGACCCAGCATGGTGTGCCCTTGTTAAAGAAGGTCCTGTGCTCTATGAGCAAATCAGAATTTTCAAAATGTAAGATGAGTAAACTTTGAGAATCCACACCAAATATACATATGGACTGACCTGTGGTAGAGCATTCTGAGCTCTTATGCGTCTGATCATCCACAGTCAAACTAATTATAACTTGACTCTAACATAGTGATGTCATTTTACTCCTCTTCCAGAAGGAAGGACAACAACCAACCAATCTATCCAACAGATAGCTGAGGAAAGAAGGAAAGTGAAAAGTAAAGGAGGGGAAGAAAGAGAAACCCACTTGAATGCAAAATTTCAGAGAATAGCACAAAGAGATAAGGTTATCTTAAGTAATGCAACAAAATCTAAGAATGTAAGAACGTAATGTGAAAAAGAAGACCACGAAAATTATAAATATTAAGGGAAAGTTTCACACCAAAATGGAAGTGATAAAAGACACAAATGACAGGGACTTAACAGAAATAGAAGAGATTAAAATGATATGGTAACAATAATACAGAATAACTATATAAGAAAGATTTTACCATCACCAATGACCATGAAGGTGTGATCACTGATTTAGAGCTAGACATCCTGGAGAATGAAGTGAAGTGGGTCTTAGAAAATATTGCTAACAAGAAGGCTAGTAAAAGTGACCGAATTCCTGCTTATCTAATTAAAATTGTAAAAGAAATGTTATAAAAGTTTTGTACTCGATATGCCAGCAAATTTGGAAAACTCAACTGTACCCACTTGATTGAAAAAGACTAATTTATATTCCAATTCTAAAGAAGGACAATGCCAAAGAACGTTCAAATTACTGAAAAAAAATTGTACACATCTCACACACCAACAATGTAATACTTAAGATTCTTCAAGATAGTTTCAGCAATGTGTAATCTGAGAATTACCAGAAGAGCAGGCTGGTTTTGGAAGAGCCAGAAGTGCTAGATAAAATCATTTGTTGAATTATGGAGAAAGCAAGGGAGTTCCTGGAAAAAAAAAAAGAATCCACTTCTATTTCATTGACTACATTAAAGTCTTGGACTGTGTGCATCATAGCAAAATGTAGCAAGTCTCTAAAGAGATGGGAGCATCACATCATCTTCTTGTCTCCTGAGGAAGCAATATGCAGGTTAAGAAGCAGCAGTTAGAACCAAACATATAACAACTGATTGGTTTAAGATCAAAAAAGGAATACAGTCTTATATTGTCATCTTATTTAACTTAAATGTAGAGTAAATCATGTGAAATGCAAGGGAAGATGAATCAGAAGCCAGAATTATGGTTGACAGATGTCCACCTATCTCACATATGCAGATAACACCACTCTGATGACAGAAAGCAGTTAAGTAGCCTCCTAATAAAGGTGAAAGAGGAGAATGTAAAAGTTGAATTGAAGCTTAATTTAAAAAAAAAAAACAGGAAATCCTAAAATCATGGCACTGATCCCATTACTTCCAAGCAAAGAAAGGAATAAGAAATAGATACAATGTCACATTTTTTATTGTTGGGCTCAAAGATCACTCATTGCAAATGGAGACTGTAGCGATGCAAAAACAAATAAACAAGCCAAAAAGGGGGGGAAAACCACTTGATTCTTGGAAGCAAAGCTATGAAAAATCTGGACAGCATGTTAAAAAGCAGAGACATCACCTTGCCAAAAAGTCCCATATTATCAAAGAGTTTTTTTGTTTTTTCAGTAACAATGTGTGTCTTTGTTAGCTAGATTATAAGGAAAGCTGAGTGGCATAGAATCAAGGCTTTTTTAATTCTGGTAGTAGAGAAGACTCTTGAGACTCCTTGACTAACAAGTAGAATAAATCAGTCAATACTTAAATAAATTAATTCAGGCTATTCATTGGAAGGTCAAATGATAAAGCTGAAGTTTAAATACTTTGGCCACATAGTGAGAAGGCAGGACTCACTGGAAAAGAGTCCGATGTTAGCAAAGATTGAAGGCAAAATGAGAAGGGGATGGAAGAGAAAGAAACTGATACATAGTGTCAAGGAAGCAAGTAACATGAGCTTGGTCCAATTTTGGGTGATGGTGGAAGATAGAAGGGTCTGGCATGCTATGGTCCTTTGGGGGTCAAAAAGATGCAGATTAGAATAAATGATTAAACAACAATAAGTTACTTAATGGCATATACTATAGTTTCCTCTTTGTAGATTCAATTCCAAACATAGTGCTTGATTAATAGTTGGTGCTCAATAAGTGTATGTTGAATGAATGAATGAATGAATTTATCATTAAGAATTGAGACATGGATGTAGTGTTACAGGCTTCCTTGAAAGTAACGTGTCCAAATTAGAATTTCCTATGTTTCCCTATTTATCCATCTCTCTTCCAAATTTCTACCAAAGGCATGACTTTGAATTACTCAGATTTTCATTTTCAGCTCTTCATTCCTATTTCCCTTAAATGTCCATTCAGCTGTGAGGCTAATTCACTGTACTCTCACATCTTTTGCACCTTTTCCCTTCTTTATATTCACATAGTTATCACCATATTTTATGTCCTTATGACCTCTTACTTGTACTATTATAATATTTTCCTATTTGTCTTCCCTTCCTCAAGTCTCTCTTCTCTCTAATCCATCCTCAACAAAGCTACAAAAGTAATTTTCCTTATAACCCAAGTTTGATTGTCTCACACTCCTGCTCAATAAACTTAAGTGGCTGCCTACATTTAAGGACCAAAGACAAATTCATCTGTTTGACATTTAAAAGCATTAACATCTTATCTCTAACTTAACATGAAGTAATGCTGAGTGAAGCAAGCAGAACCATGAGAACATTGTACACAGTAACAGTAACATAGTGTGATGATCAACTATGATAGACTTCTCTCTCCTCAGCAATACAATGATCTGGGACAATTCCAAAAAAATCATAATGGAAAATGCTATCCCTGTCCAGAGAAAGAACTATGGAGTCTGAATTCATAGCAAAGCATACTACTTTCCCTTTTTTGTTGTTTTTTTCTTTCTTGTGGTTTTTCCCTTTTGTTCTGATTCTTCTTTCAGAACATGATTAATGTGGAAATATGTTTAACATAGTTTTACTTGTATAACCTAAATCAGATTGCTTGTTATCTTGGGAAGGGGGTCAGAGAGGGAGGGAGGAAAAAAATTTGGAACTCAAAATCTTATAAAAATGAATGTTGATAACTATCTTTACATGTAATGGGGAAAATACTATTAAGTGGGGAGAGGGAAGAAGTAGATGGGAAGAATAAGTAAATAAAAAAAACCTGACCAGACAGAATTACTCAAATAACAGGGAACTTCAAGACAAGAACCCAAAAGAAGATGACTTTAAAAATATCTACAATCAAAGTCCAAAGAAAAAAATCAATTTAGATACAAGCTCTGAAAAAAATTCCTAAATGAGTTAAAAGAGCAATAAAATAATAAAAAGTAATAATATTATGACAAAGAAACAATAGAGGGAAATGAGAGTTTTGTGTGAAAAATATGAAAAAGCATAATTCTCTGGGAAAGGGAAAAAAATTTATGAAATGCCAAAACAGGAGAAATCAGTACACAATTCAATGAAGGTTAAAACAACTTCATTTGCACTTTCCTTTCCTGTTTAGAACATAATTAGAACATAAAAGTCTACCCACTTTTATATAGCATTAGAGTTTTCATGGCAGATATGAAAACTGATAATGTGCAAACGCTTTATGTGCCCATTATTTAGAGTATTTAAGTATATTTTATAGATCTTTAAAGAATAAAAATAAACATATATGTATATATATATATATACACACTAATTTGTACTCTCTAGATGATGTGGGTACCTCAAAATTCTATAAAATAAATTATTAACCATGCGTTACAGATGAAGAAAACAAAGCTCAGAGATGTTAAATCATTTGTGCCCTGGTCTCACAGCTTGCTAGTACCCAAAGTGCAATTTAAATCAAGGTATTTCTGAAATGAGGTCCAGAGTTCCATCTAACTATATAACACGCTAACAACAAGGAGCCACAGAATTACACGGGTTAAAGAATAGCTTACATTTGGGTCTTATATTAGCTCTAGAAAATCCAATAGTATGATTGTTGACCAAGTACTTCATGAAGATAAAGGGAGGATTAATTGAAACATAAATGTTTTAAGCCTCATGGCAGTGTGATACTGTGTCAATGGAAATCAATATTACTAGTAATTTGAACAGGTTGTATATTTTCACCTACATGGGGATAAAAAACAACCACTTGAATTATGTTTTAGTTTTGCATTCCTCTAAACTCCTTATTGTTTTCCACAATAGGAAAGGAGTCTTCAACTTCACATTTTCTATTAACTCCAAATACTTGAAATCTGGCTTTCTCAACTAACAAATCTACACTTACTATACCAAGGGGAAAGATTGATACTGAATGGGTTTTTGATTTCCATAGCTATGGGTGGCTCAGTGGATAGATGCTTTATTTATTATCCCTAAGCACAAAAGAAAATCTCAATAAAAAAGGCAAGTGCTGAACTAGAGAGTATCTTCTCACAGTCAGGTCAGGGCTACAGTAATCCCAGAGCAAACATTCTCATTACAATAACTCAGCAGCCCCACTCCCCTTACACTCTCCCCACAGTAAAAGGCACAGCAAATCATTACAGGTTCAACTAAAGAGCAAAGCTTTAGAGTGTGGCAATCCACTGTTCATTTCACATAACAGCCAGGAATTATGTCTAAGTTCTGAATTGTAAGACAGCACTATAAATTTCCCGAGCAACTAGATTATATCAGTCTGTTTCAAAAAGTGAAACTTCATTCTTAAAGTTTGTGGGAATGTTTCCTGGGAAAAGGTTTCACCTTTTCTTTGCGAAAAATAGCCTAATAGATATAAGACTGTGGTGAAAGAAACACAGAGTAAGAATATTTTACCACCACTGCAGAATGAAAGAAAAATGCATCATAACTTGATTTTGAGCTCCTTAAGGATTGTGACTGCCCTTTGGCAATTTTTGCATCTCAAAAATTCAGCACAGTGTCTGAGAAGGCACTTAGTAAATGTTTAATGACTAAATGACTAAAAAACAGCTCACATCTACTTCTTCAAGTGCCATTCTTCAGGTTTTTTTCCCCATATCTGTGCATCTTTTTTTGTCTCTCTCTGTCTCTTTCTCTCATTTTAGGACAGAATTACCAATATTAAATTGCCTCGAGTAAGGGGTAGATTTTTTTCTGATAGACATATTTATCCACAATGGCCAGAAAGTATGGAATATTGTTTAATTGAATAGTTTGGTTAGCTAATAGTGACTACAAATTCTATACATAAATTACTAATCCTTAAATTCTTTAGGGCATAAAATGTATTATGGCACTAAATCTATACCAAATTCAAAGCTACAGTTCAGTTGAACAAATCTTTAGTAAATTTCAACAGGGTATAAATCATTGTGCAAGGTGAAAGGGAGAAGCAAAAAAATAAGTGAGTCATTATTCCTTCCCTTATTATTATAGTCTAGAAAGAGCCTATGAAGTATATGTACATATATATATATATATGTATATATATATATATATATATATATATATATAAAGAGAGAGAGAGACAGAGAGAGAGAGACAGAGAGAGAGACAGAGAGAGAGAGAGAGACAGAGAGAGAGAGAGACAGAGAGAGAGCAGCTAGATGGTACAGTGGACAAAGTACAGAGTCTAGAGTCAGGAAGACTCATCATCCTGATTTCAAATCCAGTCTTAGACGCTTGCTGCCTATATGACCCTGGCCATGTCACTTTACCTTGTTTGTCTCAGTTCTCTCATCTGTTAAATAAGCTGGAGGAAGAAAGAGTAAATCACTCCAGTATCTTTGCTAAGAAAACCTCAAATGGGGTAAGGGTTGGACATGACTGGAAATGACTAAAAAAATCCAAAAGGTTATAATGTTAAAAAAAAAAAAGATTCGTGCATTAGTGATGTGTGTATGTTTGTGTGGTCAGCGTGTGTGTGTATCTAAGAGCAAGATAAATACCAAATGACGAGGAAAAGGGAAAACTACTTACAGAAAGTAGAGAAAACAGCTTGTATCTTTGAAGATAGCTTACACTCAAAATTCTTGAAGACAGTGAATAACTGTCAAGTTTTTGAAGTATTGTCATGAAAGAATACAGTTTTTGTTTATTTGCTTTGACTTGGCTCCAGAGGGCAGAACCAGGAGCAAAGGGTGGGCATTGCAAAAGGGTAAATTTGGGGAGGGAAACATAATTATAGCAATGAAATATTGGAATGGTTTTATCTTGGGAGCTAATGAGTTTGGTCTCATTGAAGATCTTTTAAGCAATGGTTGGATCAAGTTCAGTAACAAGCATTTATTATGTGCCTTTTGTGTGGTTGGTACTAATATATGCTGGAGAGAAAAAAGAAAGGCAGAAGACAGTCTTTGTTGTCAAAGGAGATTATTCTGATGGGAGAGACAACGTACAAGCAACAATGTACAAAGAGGATAAATTGGAAAGGATTTTGGAAAGAAATAAGGAGGACCAGTAAACTGTTTTTGCAGAAGTTGGGACTTTAGTTGAGACTTGAAATATGCCAAGGAAGCCAGGAGATAGAGATGAGGAGGAAGATAAATCCAAACAAAAGGGAAAGCAAGTGAAATTGCTTCACCTAAGCATATTGAGTATTACAAGTGAAGAGGTATAAGGAGGTAAGTATCATCCTATGCATCACAGTGCACATGGAATACAGTGAGGTGGAGAAGAATAGAAAGGGAGAAAGGAGGCAGGTTATGAAGGCTTTAAAAGTGAATAAATTTTATATTTGACCCTGGAGATGTTAGGGAAGCACTGGAAATTAAGGAATAAGAGGTGACACTCAAATATAAATTTCAGGATGATCATTTTGACAGCTAAATAGAGAATATATTGGAGCAAGGACAGAACTGTGTAACCATCAGTCTATTGTAATAGTACAGGCAAGAGGTGATGAGAAGAAAGGGAAAGGAATAAAAAAGGTGCTTTAATATAGCACCTACTATGTTCCAGGCACCATACTAAGTGATTTTACATGTTTTGCAAAATCTCATTTAATCCTCACAATAGCCCTGCTAGGAATGTGCTATTTTTTCCCCAATTTTCCAGTTAAAGAAACTGAGGCAAATAGAAATTTAGTGATTCTCTCAGTTGTAAGCACAAGCAAAGTAGGAATTTTATTGTTGTCTTTTTTGGAGTTAAGTTTCCCAGGCTCAAGCTAAATTGTAAACTTCTGAAGGATTAGTCACCTTTGAACCCTGGTAATTTACAGCTCTGCTGAGTCAAGTAGGTTTCATGCCTTCTGACTCTGAACCAATCAGGGGCTGAGTCTTGTTATATATATTTGGGAGTTTGGCATTTTTTTGGGGGGGTTAGCTTATGAGAAAGAATTTTTGATTCCCTGGATAGGACTCTGAGTAACCATTTATTAAAAACCCAGACTACTCAGAGGTTTGTGCTCTCTCATCTGGTAGTGTATGTAGGTGGTTATATTACTTTGTTCAGACAGTAGGAGCCTTGTCTATTGAATCTCTGTGCTAATTTCTCTCTTTGTATTTTCCCCATGTTCAGGATTCTGATGTCTCCCAAGATTTTGACCCCTTTAAAGTTGTCTTTCCTTTAGCAAAGCAGATCAAAGAACCTGTGCTAACAGGGCCATTCTGGGTATGCTAGGGTGCTTGCTAATACATTTGGCATAGCTGGAAGCTTCTTCACAGTCTAAAGGAAAATATGGGATTTCCTGTAACTGGGATAGGTATTGGCCCAGTTATTGTGTTTCTTTTCATCAACAACCTGAGAGAAACCAAGGGAGCAACGGTAGTGGAATAATTTGGTTTCCCCAAATGACCAGAGCAGGTCCTCTGGGAGATAACTTCTCCTTCCCCTTGCCTACACCACTCCTGAGGAGACAGGTAGTACAGCAACTGTGGGAGGAAAACAAGCTCATGGGAGGTGGGTATGGCCAGAGTCAGGGCTGGAGGGGAGTAGGCCCGTCCCAGACTGTGGTGTAGGGGTAGAGGCTTTGGAACTGTGCTGTGCCTGGAACCCAGACTGGGATGTCCCTCCCCATGTAAGGCTGGGGGAGGGCAAGTCATTCCAGTATTGGGGTGGTGTGGACCAGAGACAGAGGGATGCCTACATGGGGACCTAGGCAGGAGCCAGGAGTGATCAACCCCTATACCTGTAAGAGCTCAAAATTCATCCCCAAGGCAAGATGAAAACTTTATAGCAGGGCAGGAATACTGGGTGTGCTTTCCTGCCATGTTCCCCTGGGATGGTTTGGGATCCAGGGGGTGGAGTTGTCTATGGTGGGAGGGGGGAAGAGCTGTAACCCCTGTCAACCGACCCTGTTGACTTTGTCACTCAGCTGCTTGTCAGGACTTGGAAGTGAGGACTGGAGCAGTGTTAAGACTGGGACTTGCCTCATTATAGCATGTCTGTACCTGAGAGTGCCAGGTAAAAACCTACAACTGAGAAGAAAGGGAAAGGAGTAAGGATTAATATAGCACAACAGTGGGACTATAGGTAGTGTGGGAAGAAGGACACACTCCCATGAGGACTTTTACTTGGACATTTTTGTTTAGGATTGAGGTAGGAGTAGCTGGTCGCTCACTCCCCAAAGATTTTGACCCTCAAAGAAAGTATAGGGTGGGGAATATGCTGTTGTGTTATAAACTTTGTGTTTCTTTAAAGCCGTGTGGCCACCCTAGTAATAAGTTTATGTGGATATGTATTTTGCAAATGTGAAGTTCATGATGTGTCTATTTTGTAATTATTCCTTTTGTATTGATATGGGAATTTTGTTGATCTGATCTATTCATACATATATGTATATCTATATATAGATATACATATATATTTTTTCATGAAAACATTATTAGGAAACAAACAGGTTTTAATATATGAACAGCAAATTTGTTCTGGAAACATGTGAAAATCTTAAGAAGAGTTGTTTCTTTTGCCACCTGTTGGCAATATGCCCCTGGTTCCTTAATTTTAAGTATTTTGTTACTCTCTCAACACTTCAACAATGCATGATCTCATCCATGAGGTAACTCCCTCTATTAGTGCTGATACTAACCCATCTTTACAGTCTCTTCCTCTGAATCTTTTCCCTGGTCTCTCACAGAGGTTCTCCATATACCTGCCTAGTATGATAGAGACCATTGTCTGCTTTACACATTTTGTGGGTACCAGTCTATCAATTATGTGCTTTTCTGTTACTCCCTAAAGATTGTTCCATGACTGGTCCATCACAGTTTTCCCTTTTACGCTGTTTGTCTTCAACACAGTCATTAGTGGAAATATATATATATATTCACTTTCCCATCACCTATCCCTTATTTACACCTGGGTTCCTGGAAAACTTCAATTCTTCAGAGATCAAAGCGTTCCAAGATTTTGAACATATAGGATGCTTGGAAGAACGTTTGTGTAGGAAAGACGATCATATTTTATAATATATTTCAGGGAGAGGAAAGTAACACAAGATGGAAAAAATATGGCTACTATAAACCCCCCATTGCAAATGTGGTTCAGAGAACATTGAAAGCTCTTAAAATACATGCCTATTTTCACATATTTACAAAAATTTTTATCTTTTACTATGTACAATAAAATACTGTTTACTTATGTTGGAAGATTAAATTTATGTAGGGCTTGAAAAGACATCCCAAAGGGTATAATCAAGTATTCTATTTTGGCTTTTGTTTTAATGAAGAGATGCCTAAATATAGTCTGTATTGAATTCAAAAGTTTCATCTTCAAAAAATTCCTAAGATGCAAAAGGCATTTGAACACAAGACATTCCTTTTTTCAACGTGTACCTACTTGTATACAAATATGAGCTCCAAACTTGCTCAGGGAGCCACCACAGATACCACAGAGTAATCAGAAAGCAATCCAGGTTTAATTCTTCCCCTTTTGCTAATGCAAAGCCTGTCCCTGTGACTTACCAACTTTTTAAATTTGGGACCCATTTTATTGGGTCAAATCCAGCGCACAGACAAAGCAAATGTTTCATTCTTCTTGAATATCCCTAGAGCAATTAAGGGATCTCTATGTCCATTATGTAAATCTGAATCAGGTCAGACACAATGTTATCAATGACTGGCTGGGTAACGTCTTCACTAAAATCCTGACACCAGGGCTTTTCTGCCTGGGTATCAGCAGGCACCTCCACTCCAAAGCATGGCAAGGCAAGATAGAGCACTGCTACAGCTTTGTGCTGGGTGGGATACTGAAGGCATAATGCTGTGTGACAGCTGTCCCACAGCAGCGCCCTGGCTGCCAGACAGATGGAAGTTCTATCCCAGCTGTGACAGTACATCCAATTCTTTAAAGAAATAAGGTAATGGAGCAGATATTTGTGGGAATGCTGGAAGGAAACCGGGAAATGCAAAACTCTCACAATGAGTAATTCACAGTGAACAATGCTCTCCCTCAAGTCCCAGAATCTGAAGTCTAACTCCAAAGGTTAACTCTTGGGATTTAAATACCTGTGAGAGACATTGTCTCTTGTCCTGAGATACTGTTCCTCCACTTTACCTGCCAATTAAATGGCTGACATAGCTATAAAGTAAGGGTGATGTGCATCTAATTTGAAAAAAAAAATATGGTAAATGGTACAGGCTGTGGCAATTGGAATAGACTGCATCCTAGGCTTGACACTGGCCTCCATGATGAGCCTTTGAAGTGGACTCTGGCCTTGGGGAATGGGTGTTCCTCTTTACTCACTTCTTCAGTCTCTGAAATGCTCTTGCTCTGTCTTGGCTCTATGCCCAACACCGCCACCCCTAATGTATATCTGGCCACTTGGGCCTCTCAATGCCAAACTAAAATCCAATTCAAGTAACAAGGAAGGACAAAATGAGATGGACCAAAGGAGAAAGAAACACACACTACAACTATGAGGTCTTTGTAGGAATGATCTACACATATATCATGGGAACCTTAAAACTATGACATGTTGGCATTCACAACAGATTTCCTTCAGGATATTTTATATCTTTTCAGTCACCCGATTGCCTAAAAGGTACAGGGAAAACAAGATTCCACTGTGTTGAGTGTTTTTTTGGACACTAAAGAAGACTTTGACTTCACAGATTAGAACACCATCACTTAAGGGCTCTCTTCCAATGAGGAGTCTCTCGTAAGTATGCTAATGCTTGATTTCTTGATGAATGAAATCAGAGATACTGCTGATAAACAATACTTCAGTTTTAACATCAAACAAAGGATAAAACATAAGAGGGATGCTCTCCAAAGGTTCCCATCAGTGTCATGGAAGATGGTTTGTACAGAGTCAAAGAGGTGTACAGTGAGGTCCTCTGACATTTCTGTTTGTGGATAATATTGTGTTGATTACATCAAGTCTAAGAATATTATGGAACTTCTATATGGTAAAAAAAAAAAAAGGATGAAAAATTACTATTGTCCAGAATATGTTATACACTTGGATGGCCAGGCCACTGAATCAGTTCATCAGTTCAGATACATGAAACAGACATTGTTGGACAAGTTGGGCTGACAATCACATAGTCAGAAGAAGTTAGACTGGAACTATATTTGTGAAAATCTGCAGGGGCTTCATTTTGCATTTTCAGCATCAACAGTATCCAATGAATAGGTCAGGTTGAAGCTGCTAACAGTTGTTTCCTTTGGTACAAAGCCCCTCATGGAGGCAGTGCCAGGCTGGCCTCCGGGGGTGGCCATGGCCTAGGAGAGGAGGAAGAGGAGGAAAAAGGGCTGGAGCTAGTCCCTCTGGGGAGACCTCTTGGGGGTTGTGCGGGGATACTGTTCTATTTTGGGGTCATGGTAGTGCCTCTTTGCGTGGCCCAGGGCTGTCTGCAGTTGCTGCTGGTGGGCTCTGAGCCTGAGCTGGGGTGCTGGGAGCCTTAGAGGGCCATGTTCATGAAGCGGGTGGGCTGCAAAAGCCAGGCCATTGGCTCAAGAAGTCCCTGTCGGCTCTGGAAGCCCAAGAGCAGGAG
>NW_027185655.1:49041289-49166358 GCF_028583685.1 Petaurus breviceps papuanus
TCATCACACATATGGTATGTCTGTAATTGTATATAAAGTTCTCCTGCTTCTACTTCCCTCAATCAGAATCAGTTTGTATATGTCTCTCCAGGTTATTATGAAGTCCATCTCCTCCTCATTTCTTATAGCACAATAGAATTACATTACATTCATATACCACAATTTGTTTTGGCATTCCCCAATTGACGGGCATGCCCTTGATTTCCAATTCTTTATCACCACAAAAAGAGTTGCTATAAATATTTTTGTACATACAGGTCCTTTTCCCAATTCTATGATCTCTTTGGGATAAAGCCCTAGAAGTGATATTGCTGCATCAAAGGATATATACTTATTTATAGCCCTTTGGGCATAGTTCCAGATTGCTCTCTAGAATGGTTGAATCACTTCACAATCCCACCAACAATGCCTTAGTGTTCCAATTTTCCCAGATCCTCTCCAACATTTATCATTTTCCTGTTTTGTCATCTTAGCCAATCTGACTGGTAAATGTGCATACCTTTTTTTCTTAATGGTATATAAGAACTGACCATGTGTTCAGGCATAAAGCCTTAAAAATAAAATTAAGAAAAGCAGAAATATTAAATGCATATTTTTCAGATCATAACACAAAAATTTTATTCAATGAAAGGGACATGAAAGATAGATTAAAAATTAATCAGAAGCTAAATAACATAGTGCTAGAGAATGAGTAAATCATAGAAACAATAATTTCATTAAAGAGAATGACAACAATGACATAGCACACCAAAATTTATGAGATTTAGTCAAAGCAGTACTCATGGAAAATTTATATCTATAAAACTTACATCAACAAAACAGAGAAAGAGCAGATCAATTGAATTGGGTATGAATTCAACAACAACCCCCCCCCAAAAAAAAATTGAAAAAGAACAAATTTAAAATCCCCAATTGAACACCACATTGGAAATCCTGAAAATCAAAGAAGAGAATAATAAAATTATAAGCAAGAAAACAATTGAACTGATAAATAAAACTAGAAAATGATTTATGGCGGGTGGAGGGGTAAATAAATAAATTGTGGGCCACTTTAATAAAAAGAAGAAAAAGAAATTACCAGGATTAATTTTTTTTAAGTGTGACTTCACTATCAATGAAAAGAAAATTAAAGCAATTATTAGGAGCTATTTTCTGCAACTAAATATGCCAATAAATCTGACCATCCAAGTGAAATGGATAAATATTTACAAAAATATAAATTATCCAAGTTAACCAAAGACGAACTAGAATTTTTAAGTGACCCAATCTTACAAAGAAGAAAAAGAAATTGAACAAGCCGTCAATGAACTCACTAATAGGGGAAAAAAATCATCAGGGGCAGATGCTTTCAAAAGTGAAATATCAAATATTTAAAGAATTAATGAAAATAATCAAAGAGTCTTAACAAATTCCTTTTTTCAACACAAATGTGGTGCTTATATTTAAACCAGGAAGAACAAATGGAGAGAAAGAATTGGTTGAATAGTTCTAGGCCAATAAATCAGTCATTTCTCATTCACTGTAAGCATAAAAAAAAAAAAAACTCTGGTTGAATGTTCAATGATCTATTCTGGGAGGTTAGCTAATTAACATCAGTGTTTTGGAAAGAGGCATAGATAGCATGGAAATCAAGTTTATAGATCCTGCAAAGCTGGGGGAAATAGCTAAAACATTTGGATGACAGAATCACTACCCAGCATATTCTTGAAAAAAGTAAAATGTACTGAATCTGAGAAGATCAAATTTAACATGGAAGACTCATCTTTCTGAGTTAAAATCTGACCTTAGACACTAGTTATGTGACCCTGGGCAAGTCACTTAACCCTGTTTTCCTCATTTCCTGATCTCTAAAATAATTTGGAAGAGAACATTGCAAACACTCCAGTATCTTTGCCAAGAAAACCCCAAAAGGGATCATGAAGAGTCAGACATATAATGCTAAAGAATGAGTAAATCAAAGAACAAATCATAGAAAAAAATTCATTAAAGAGAATGACAACAATGAGATAGCACACCAAAATTTATGAGATTTACTCAAAGCAGTACTCAGACAGTGACTGTAAGTATTGTCTCCCCAAAACCACAGGCAGAAAAGAATAAAAAATTTTAAATTTCAAAAAGATATTTTGCAGGGCTTCTACTTACTTTAATTATAACCATCAAGCTTCATAAATCAGTGATGCAACCTGCAGTCTGGAATTCAAAGGCTGGCAACTATAGCGAAATCTTTGTTATCTTCTAGGAACAGGATGGTTACATTAATAATGAAGTACATGCTGCCCTTGAGTTTACAATTGAAGCAGTTGAAATGTTCTTAAAAGTCAGGTTTAAATAGAAAGTTAAAATTGCCTTGGACTGTGTATAGGGAAGTATAGAGCATGGCCTAGGGAGGAACATAGGGATGAAGGAACCAGAAATTGACAATAAGATGCTGGGGAAAGTGAGAATAGGGTAAGAAAATGTGACCCCCACTGGAACATTTAAACTAATTTACTTTCCATTTTCTAAAATACCTAGAGGCTATTTTATGAACACAACTAAGATCTATAAAGCTGGAAGCAGTGGTTGTGCCCCATAACTCTTAAGAAGAGGGCACACACTCCTCTCAATATCTCTCATTGCATCCAATCTGCCTATTCTTCTGCTGTTGCTGGGGCTGCTTTTGCTTCTTTTTCTTTTTCTTCTTCTTCTTCTTCTTCTTCTTCTTCTTCTTCTTCTTCTTCTTCTTCTTCTTCTTCTTCTTCTTCTTCTTCTTCTTCTTCTTCTTCTTCTTCTCCTCCTTCTCCTCCTCCTCCTCTGCCTCCTTCTCCTCCTCCTTCTTCTCCTCCTTTTTCTTCCTCTCTCTTCCTCTTTTCTCTTCCTCCTCCAACTCCTCCTCCACCTTCTATAAATTGGCCCTATGAGTGCAGAACTGAATTTCAATAGTATTGACATTGTCAGGTGAGATGTTTGGGAGGCACACAGCACACATGTGCAGTTATGGGGAATCATCTTACCTAAATCAATTTTCCTATTTCAGTCTCTTAAATTTTAAGTTGTTTAATGTTAATGATGTGCTCATTCTCCTGGAACCAGAATGTCTACATTTGACCCCCAATACTCTAGTATTTGTTGAAAACTTAAAATGTCTTTCTCAACTCTCACAGCCTCTAGCACTAATTTTCTTTGTTTCCTCACTATTAGTGGTGTTAACTAGTGTCCTACTTTTAAGTGCTTTACATTAATTAGCTTTCACAAAGGTATATTTAATTTTAAAAATAACAAGACTAGAAGTACAAATATTTTTATCTTCAATCCTTGAGGAACCTAGTTTCTTCTGTGCTATCTTGGTCTGGGTAGAGTTAGTTCAAATTCAGTTCAGTTTCTCTATAGCATTGGTCGCACCAAGTTCATGTCCAAATGTAAATTCACAGCAATATGACTTATTGACTCAGTTATTGCTGTGTTGCATCTCAAAAATCACTCCCAAAGATTACTCTTTTCTCCTCAAGACATCAACACTGAAAAATAAAACCAACTATATACTGAACCATTATTATTCCTTTACCTAAAGTGAAAGCACAAAAGCCAAGACAGTTACAAAACAAACAAATAAAACCAAGACTTCATTAACAGGACCAAATGACCTTAGAAGAGAAGGTCTGACGTCTCCCCAATTACAACACTGTCTTTTACTGGATGCTGTGAATGAGAAAGTTAAAACACGAACAAATAGTTGAAGAGAAAGTGGTCAGAGACCTGAGGAAGGCTGAATCAGTCCTTTTCAAGGGTGCCATTGGTTCTGGCTATTCATTCATTACAAAGGATTCTAATGATGTGATTAGCAGTCTAAATCAACTACAACATGTCTGTAGAAGCATTTCCAAATGTTTCCATTCCACATTCATCATGAATCTTCCAGAAGCAAATAATTCATTTCCTCCATATGCCATTGGAGATAATCTGTGCATATTGCAAACTCCTGTGATAACTTGTTTTGGTTGTGTCTGTGGAGAGAGTCACAACCTCTCTGGAACTCATCTATTTTTTCACATCTATAAAATGAATGTTTTGGAGTATTTGACCTTTAAGGTCCTTTCCAATGATCCTAAGTGACCTGCTGCTGGTGTACTTTGAGAGTCAACATGTAGCAAAGAGAGCAGAAACTGATGGATTTTTTTTTTAATGTGAAGCAAGTAAAAACTGTCTGAATCCTTTATTGACCTTTCTGAGCTCTTTCCTATTCTCTATGGCATCCTTGTGCCATTGGGCCACTGCCAACATGGGTAGTCAACTTGTAGTACCCAACTACATGTTTTATACCAAAAGAAAATTTTGGTTTAAAGAAATATCTATGCTGAAGGCACATCCAGATTTTGCCTTGGCTGTGCCCAATGCCTGAAATACCCTCTCATCTCACTTCCACATCTTAAAATCCTTTATTTTCCTCAAAATTACATTCAAGTGATTCATTCTCCATGAAGTCTTCTGAGGCAAATTCCAGCTGTATTTTAGACATAATTATATACTTGTATATTGTTTCCTTTGATGGGATTTAAGCATCTAGAGGGGACAGAGTCTACTGTTTTTGTCTTAGAATGCCCAGCACCTTACACAGTGTGCTGTGTAAATGCTTTCTTATTGAAAGATTCAGTACTGGAGTGGCCAGGTGGTGCAGTGAGTAAGAGCACTGGCCCTGGAGTTGAGAGACCCGGGATCGGTTCCGGCCTGAGATACTTAGCACCCACACAAAATAACTGGTCGGGTAACCTTGAGCAAGTTACTTAACCCCAATTGCTTAAAAAAAAAGAAAGATTCAGTACCAGTCAGCTAAGTTTTATTATGTTTTGGATATTCAGTAACGTATGAGAATGAAAAAAAATTACACAAAATGCAAGATGAATACAAGGTTTGAGACAGGAATTTAGCTGAAAAATTCAAATAAAACAATCATACAGGGGAGACCTAGAAGCCACAGGGCAGACACTAGGGAGATAGCTAAAGCAAGAAAACAAAGTCAAGGAAGTTAGATGGGGATAGATATGCAAGGGTTTTATTATTGTTGCCTGTTTTTTTTTTCTTCTGGTCTTTATTTTGGATCAGGCAGAAAGCAGACTTGTTCCACGCACTGTATGAGATTGTAAAATACTGTTTAGAGCTACAGAATCTTTTCCTGCAATCTTCACAATACATTCAGCGTATCTTCCTTCACCACTCTCTAGCTGCAAATGAACTGATGAATCTTTGACCAGACACACAAAGAAGTCACTTTTAAAGCAGGAACAGAGTAGTTAAAGCCCTAGGTTTCTCCTGGGTTTGTAAACATGTCACATAGTTGATAGGGGGCAGAAACCGATACTTGGGTATCATTTTAAAGATGAAAATTTAGGTACTTTCATTAAGTTCATGTCATGATTTTCACAGCCAGAAGTCTGTCTCCTGGCTAAAGTAGAAATTAAAATGAGAGGACACTTAAAGGGAAGGGAGACAGTGTCATAGGCATCACACTCCTGACCAAATATCAAAGGGCTCTTTTACTAAGAGGGGAACAGAGATATCCTCACATCAGGAAATGTCACTGGCCCTCAAGTGTGACCACACCTCAATCCAAATGCACATCATGGATTCAGACAATGACTGCCATATGAGTGACAAAGAATAAGATTGATTTCATTTCTAAATTTTAATGTAGAAGCTATCATTCTCCCTCATCAAGTGTTTCCTTTCAGATTATAAAGAATGAAGTTAGCTGACCTCATCTCTAGGGTGGATGCTTCCTTTAAAGTTCTGCAATTCATTGTTGCAATGAGTTATGGCTGAAGAGCTGTTTATTTTATGCTTATGAAGTAATGAAGCTTTCAGAATGGCAGAGGGAAAGAAGATAACAAATAAACATACAAATCAATATCTGTAAGCCAAGGTCATTTTCTTCAAACATATGGAATTTTCTAGTAAGAAAAAAGTAAAGTAATGTTTTAATTGTTTCTGTTGTTTTATGTGTTGTATTTAACTGCATTTTGATCTTCCCTGAATTAATTTAAAAACAAATGATTTTTTTTCTTGTTTTATAAAACTGCATGATGATTATGGGCTACATTAATCAACACATTTATATAAAGTTACTGAAATATCACAATTTTGCTAGCAGTGATTTAAATCATTTTCAGCTTGGAAAGATTTCCTTAGTTTTCACCAAGTCCTTGCAGACTCAAGTGTTCTTTATAGTATTTTGCAGCATGTTGTCTCCAAAATTCTAGGGTACTTCACTTTTTAAAAATTTTTTTAAAGCAATTGGGGTTAAGTAACTTTCAAGGTTACATGGCCAGGTGTTTCTGGGTGTGGTGCTAAGTATCTGAGCCCAGATTTGATCCCAGGTCATCCTGACACTGGGGTTGGTGGTCTTACTCGCTGAGCTACCTGGGCGCCCCTGTACTTCACTTTTTAAAATCTGGTTGTTGTTGGTGCTTTTTCCTACCTCCCTCTATGTTTATCTTTGGACCTTTCTCTGCTCATTATTACTTCTGCTCGAAGATGAGAAAGGACAATGAAATGACTGTAGAAAATCCCAATCAATGTCCATACTTTAAAGCAATCCAACAGAAAAAAAAAAGATGGGATTGAAAAGTTTTACCTACATGATGCTTAATCTACATTGACATATAAAATTGAGAATTGAATGTCTTTTGAAATTTCCTATTCACTATAAAAGTGAATGTCATTAAAATAATGTTCTGATTTGCTACAATGCAACTACAAACCTTGAAAAATGAAAAGGATAGATCTAAAAACTATGGATCTGTAGTGAACAGTTACCTTGTCAAATGAAAAAAAAAATGACCAATAGAAGTTATTGCATATATTGACCCAATATTTCACATGTAGTATTTTCTATTTTGTATTTTTTTTTATTTTTTCTTTTAGAATACCTTTATTTATTTAGTTTTTAGTGGCAGATTTCCTTGGAAAATTCATGTATTTTGGCAGAATGGATTATAGGAGGATAGCTGCAAATGGTTTCTGAAACTATATACTGTGATAGTAATGGCAATTAAAGATTCCCCTGTATTGGCTTTGTTTTCAATCTGATTGTGTTAAAACCCAGAGCTTGTTAATCCCACCTGTGGGATGGACTTGTTGATGTGAAAAGAGAGTCCTGAACTGGGAGGAGCTGGTGACGTAGATTTGGAGAGACAAGAGAGAGGCAGAAGAACTTTTTGGAAGCAGCACCTCTTGGAGGCAGGGAGAGAGACTGAGAAGGATTGCTGGGGGCCACTTTGAATTGCCCTGGACTTTTGAGACCTGCCCCCTGAGCTGCCAAGGACTGAGGAGACATGGCTGTTTTGCTGGTACTTTGTCTGTCTGTTTTGATGTTGTTTTGCCAGATTTGTCCACTGGTGAAAGACAGTCCTGTTGTTGAAGAAGTCCTGGAACCTGGCTTTTGGTTAAGAAGCCCTGAGACTGTCCTGCAGACAGAGAGTGAATACTGTCCACTGGGGAAGGACAGTGCTGTTGTTGCAGGGGTCTGGGAACCTTTCTGTTAGTTCAGAAGCCCTGAAGAAGGATTTTCTTTTTGTATGTTTACAGAAATCCTGGGAGAGGGTTTTGCTAATGTTTTCAGGGGTTCTAGGACTGTTCTACAGACAGAGGATGAATTAATGAAGGGACTGGCAATGTATCTTGTGGCCTTGCTAAGCCTTGTCTCCCCAGGAACTAAGATTGCTGAGAACTTGCCTCAGAAGAAAAGACCTCCATATGGATATTAAGTGCTGTGCTTAAACTTGATGTAACTCTGGGGTAGATTCAATTGTGATCCAGGGTTGGGGAACTTTTGACCTTTTTGTGCTCTGTGATTGAACAAATGAAGGTATTTTACTTATGTTTGGAAACTAATCTCCATTTGAGAAGAGGGGCTTTGTGGTGGACTAAATGAAGGTACAGCCTAGGGGTGGAGTAGTATTTAGAACAGGGACTTTGTAATTGATTGAATGATTGGAAGGTCCTGGGGTGAGGTAGTACTTGGAGATTATTTAATCACCCTTAGTAAATGCTGTATTTTGAATGATGTCATGTTTTGATCTTCTCTGTTCTTGGTTGGTCGCTGAATAAAATGGAGAGCACCTATGCTGGTATTTTGAACCTTGGGAAGTTGCCTTTCCTTGGCATTACATTACATATACCCTCCTTAATTTAAGGAGGAAACTGATGTACATGAAGTTAAATGACTTGTCCAAGGTCACAAAATGATGGTGATGGAAATGGAACATAGATCTCCCCAAAAAAGAACCACTGCTCTTTTCACTATACCATGATGCTTCTTATTACTGTGATTGACTAATGTCTTCTGTTGATAATTACAGAATACAAATAAAAGAACAAAGATAAACATAGAGGGAGGTAGGAAAAAGCAACAGCAACAACCAGATTTTAATAAGTGAAGTACCCTAGAATTTTGGGGACAATATCCTGCAAAATAATATAAAAAATGCTTGAGTCAGCAAGGACTTGGTGAAAACGAAAGAAATCTTTCAAAGCTGCAAATGATTTAAATCACTGCTAGTTTAGTTTAAAACTCATATATTACCATATAAAATGAAAATAAATGAATACTATTTCTAGCCCCAATATTCTCCAAGGAAAAAAAAATATAACAAACATGTTAGTATTGAGATTTTGTTAGATGCAGAGGTAAGACAACATTTCAAATTACATATTCTATCAATTCTAAAATTGTTATGTGGTATCATCTATGTCTATATTCCTTTTCACTAAAACAAACCTAACTCACAAATTATTTCTTGTACTTTATAATTTTTATCCTCTATTTTGACACAAATCCTTCTGGGGTTTATCCTCTGGTTCTTTCAATATTTAGCATATATGCATGCAGTACACATACTGCCCATCTCTTACCCCCTACTTACCTTCTCTACAAGACTCATCCACATTCATTTTTTACCATAAATGACCTTTACAATGTCATCAATACCATTTCTTACAAACCTGTAATCAGGATTTTACTACATTTTGTTTTCACCTAAAATGTGCTTTTGCAATACCCTCTTGAATCATTACATATTTTTATTCCTTTGAAAGCAGTTTTCCAAAATTCAAACTCATATAGCTTGACTTTCTGTTAAGTCACATTAGTTATGTCTGAATCTTCAAGACTCATTTTGGGCTTTCTTGGCAAAGATACTGGAGGTATTTCCCATGTCCTTCTTTAGCTCATTTTACAAATAACGCAACTGAGGCAAACAGGTTTTAGCGACTTGCCAAGGGTCACACAACTAGTAAGTGTCTGAGGCCGGATTTGAACTCAGGAAGATAAGTCTTCCTGACTCCAGACCCACCACTCTATACCCTGTGCCACTTAGATTCCATAATTTTACTTTCATTGGTGTTAATAAGTGTGATTTTGTGGCAGGGAATAGCTGAGGATCGTTATAGAACTACTGAATTTCCCAAAAGAGTATTGAAAATAAATAAAATTAAAAATATTATTGATTGGTTTTAAGTTTATGGTTCCTACATATTCCCATCAACACCACAACAAAAATCTCAAATTATAACCAGTTTTGACAACTGTAAAGATGTGAAGTGCTCATTTGACACAATATCATTTGTATTTTTGAAAATGTCATTTGGCTGAGCAAAGTGCAAGCTTTATTGTAATTTGTCTCTGAGATGAATGACATAAATGACAAGAGACAGAAGCCTAATTTTAAACTGGTGATAGATAAAAGGTATTTTTCATCTATCCCAATTTGCAGTTAAAAGAAACACAATTTTTTGGCACTCCTTTAAAAGAATGTTTTTTCTTTTTTTCCCCAGAATTATGACATTGTCATGTGACTTTTGATTACTTTAATTTAACATAGTTCATTCTTTTAAACAAAATCATTTGCCACCTCTTTGAAAACAGATCACAGGTTAGGCACAGAGGCATAATATAGTAATGATTAGGGATTTCAAATGTAAAAAAAAAAATCTGCATTTTCCTCTGGCAAAAGCAGAGTAACATACCATCTTAACTTGTTTTAATTAAAATGTTCTAAATGTTGAGAAGCGAAAAAAAGGAAATTTTATTTGTGATCTGTTTCTCCGTGATTGAAAGTTTTGTTATTGGGCTAAAAAAGGCAGAAGAAAAGTTCTCTCTCCTTTCTTGGTCAAGGGCAAGTGAGTTAGTCATGAAATGATCTTTCTCTCAGATTTTAGTAAAGCAGATTTAAAGATTTAATAGGGAGGAGATGTAGGATTGTATGGAATAATACTTCATGAAGAGGATTGGAAAGATTGGAAAAATCCTAAGAATGAAATTTTGGGGCAGCTATGTGATGCAGTGAATAGAGCACCAGGACCTGAGTTCAAATCCTGCCTCATACACAACACAAAAAAATAGCCATGTGACCTTGGGCAAGTAATTTAATCCCAATTGCCCTATCTTCCTCACTCCAAAAAGGAAAAAAAAAGACAAAGAAATTCTGAAGACATAAAAAAAAATGTTAATGACTAAAAATCATTTCCTGCAGTAAATGCACAGCAAGGTGACAAACCCAATTTAGAATTAAATTCTATTTTAATTAACATATTTTCCCTCATCGTCCCATAGAAATATGTGTGCATTTAATTAACAAAGACTTTTTTTATTCACCATCCCATAAGGGAAAATCAATCAATCAATCAATCTATCTATCTATCTATCTATCTATCTATCTATCTATCGCTATACTTATGTATGTATTTATATGTGAACATATACATATGTGTATATTTAGTGTTATATCCTGTTTTTATACCTATACATGTGTGCATATGTATATGCATGTGTGTATACATAGATCCACATCTGTATCTACACATATACACATTTTCATAAACATCCAAATATACATATATTTTTCACCAGATATAATAAGGAGAAAAAATAGTTTTTAATTTAAAAACAAACTAATATACACATAGATAAATTTGTGCACACGCTATAAAGTATGTATGAAATTTTATACATACATGCATACAAAACAATTAACTCAAAATTAGAAGGAAAGCAGAAAACTTGGAAAAATTACAGGAAGTTTCGCTGATACAGGTGTATTTTTCTTTCAAAATAGAAAGAGAACTGAGCCAAATTCATAAAAAAAATAAGATCTATCCCCCAAGTGACAAATGATCAAAGATACGAACAGTTTTCAAAAGACATCAAAGCTATCAACAAATATCATCAAAATTATCTAAATCACAAATAATTAGAAAAATTAAAACAACTCCGAGGTACCACCTGATACCTTATCAAATTGGCTAATATGACATGGAAATAAAATGACAAATTCTGGAGGGGATGGTGGAAAATAGGGACATTATGCACTTTTGTTGGACCTGTGATGTGATCCAACCGTTCTGGAAAACAATTTGGAACCATGAACAAAGGTATATAAAACTGTGCTAAAAGTGTCATTGACTCAATGCTACTGCTAGTATGTCCATGCCACTGGATATTCAATTTGAGATGCCTGAAAATCAGTTAAGAATGTAAGACTAGAAGACAGCAAGGAGGTTATAGGTATATAATTCATGGTGGTTTATGAATTGTAAAGTATTTAGGAGTTTGGAGTCTAGATTTTTTATTTTTAAATTTGTATTTTATTATTATTTTCTTTTTTTTTTTAAGCAATTGAGGTTAAGTAATTTGCCCAAGGTTACACAGCCAGTTTTGTGTGTGTGTGTGTGGGGGGAAGTGGTGGTGTTAAGTATCTGAGGCCAGAACCTCAGAACCTATCCCGGGTCCTCCTGACTTGGGGAGGGGGCGGGGTGCTCTTACTCACTATGCCACTTAAGTGCCCCATATTATTATTTTCAAAAAGCGAGGATAATTTACTTCTTGATCTGCACAGTTTTCATTTATGATTTCTTGAAATATAACTGAAAAAACAGGCTTTTCAAAAGCCCATGGTGATTCAAATTGGGCTACTTGACTAAGCCTTTAAACACAACTCACACTGAGTTGTGTTTAAATTCAACGAAGCCACTGAATGAACAATAATGACCCTAGTCCAGACAATCCTTGCTCATTGTTTGTTTTCCAGTTGCCTGTAAATACTTTATTGGACTCACATCCTGAGCTTCTTCAGCACCTTCATATATTTATGGATTTTCCCTTCCACGTTCTGCTCTGCTTGCTTGCATAGTTTCATAAGCTTCTTTTTCTTTCTATAATGAATCTTGTCTTTCTCCTTCCTCTTCTCTTCCAATGTAGCAGTCACTCCCTGATACTTCCACAGCCAACCTCTTGGGCCAGGCATCCCAGATAAGCAAACTTTCTAGTTGGTTTCAGTCTGATGACTTTGAGAGCAACTGGGACAACCATGTGTTTCTGCTTGTCATATGGAGGAGGAATGCCATCAAACACCTTAAGTCATTCCAAGGCAGTGGGCTTGGCCTTGTGGGGAAGCATCCCTCCGGCTGTCCTCCAGAAAATGCGGCTGGGGGTTCGAAAGTGATACGGGACTCTAGAAGGGTTCATGTTCATTCACTTTTGGAGGAAGGCCAGGTATTTCAGCTTGTTCCTGTAGAAGCTTCCCAAGATGTTGATGCCTTCTCAGGGAAACACGACCCACCCCAGGAGGACTTGCTTGGCCTTGATGGCCATCAAGAGGCTCGGAGATGGCCACATGCATGGATCACCATGACCTGCCCATCCGCCATGGCCAACTTCCTGGGGAAAAAAAGCCTCATTGTTTTTAGTTTGTGTTTTCCTTTGTTCCATTTTAATGACTTTGGTTGAATAGAACTGGCAATTGTTTTCTGTTCTGGTCAGAAACTCCAAGGATCTTCCCCTCCCACATTGGTACTGTTCTTTATTTTAGTAAATTAGTTCTTTTGTCTGAATTCTCACGTAGCCATTATTATCACATGGGTGTTGCTTCAGACAAACTGAGACCTGGGAAAGACCTTAATTTTGTAAGGCTATGGTCACCAGTTGGATCCTGAACCATTGCCAGTTGCCTTGACTCTTGTCTTGCTACTGAACACAATTGAATGTAGAGAAGAGAGTGATACTGACAACTTTGCACAGCTGTGTCTCACTTAAATTCAATTCACACTCAAGTCAAGACATAATATTTATGATGGCATTGATCCTCTTCAAGACAATAAGATGAAAGACAATAAGTGAATTATTATATGCTTTTTTTGTTTGTTTTGCTATGTTCATTTGACAGTTTTCTGTAATGTTCAAGTTCTATCAATGTATGTTAATTGTTTTGTGTATACATTATAGCTTAGTATTATAGGTAAGTATTATTTTATATTTAGACCTATAAATATTCATGTTGTTGCTGCTAGCTAGCTTTGCTTTGTTAGCTACCCATGCTTATTACTCATGCTTGATTATTGTATACAATGAATATGTATGTACTTCTGAAATTTGCATTTGTTATACCATTGTATCCTTATAGGTGATGCTTTCAATAGTACATATCTACTTCAAGTATTGTTAATGTACATGTATTTTTTTTAAGTTCCAATATATCATACTAAAGGTTAGTTGAATATGACTCTAGGAAAATCTTCCTTGTTGTTTTACAGGATTATTTGTGTTTTAGCCCAGAGGAGGACTAAAACCCCTTTCCAAATGGGACTCTCTACTTACTGGTGGAGATGAAGGCCCTGCCCTGCCTGAGAGATGGTGAGATTTGGTGACTCTCCAAGGCACAGTAAACTTTCAGCATTGACTTAGCTTCCGTCTTCAAGGGAAAAAGACGGAAAAAGCCAACTACACTTCAGGTTGCTGAAAGAAAAGCCATGGGTGAAGCTGTATATCCCATTCATCTCTCTAAGCCCAATTTGTTACACTAGAAACTATGGTTCCTCTTGGGTTTGATCCAGGACTCTTCCTCTTGGTCCTCCTCCCTGCTAATGGGGGAGATCCTTTACTTTGTATTGTTTGGTACATATTCTTCTCTACCTTTTCTCGCTTCAGTTTTAACACAATTTGGATGAATTTCTTTGCCAAAAAAAATAAAATATTTGTTGGGTAGTTTCTATGTACTATTGTTTGATACACATTATTAAGGGAAATGTAGAAATCCTGCAATATATTCCCTATTCCTGTGGCTGTTTTATAGAAGGACTTCATCAACAATCACAAAAAAAAAAAGAAAAGAAAACATGAATAGGTCACCATAGACATTGTTATTATAAAATTTTACATCAATGAGATAACAAATAGATTGAAATATATTCAAATTATCCTTGCCTTTTAATTTATTGTTGTTGTCTACATTATTCTTAGCCTTGACCTCTAACTCCACCCACAAACACACACACACAGAGCACTACTTGAGGATTCTTTGGAGAATTGAGGGACAGTGAACACAAAGATCTACCTTGATCCTATTTTAATTGTCAAGATGAGATATGAAAAACTTCAAATAAGTTAGTGAAAATGTAATTGAAACATCTTGCTAGGTATGATATGTCAGATTTGGGAAAGACACCTAAAATCAGTTGGACCACATCATCTAACGGGGCAATGCAAGCTCTAAGTTGATGATCCTATGGTCCTATGATTTCAATGGATGCCTATAGTGAGTGTGAGGGACAAAAGGTGATCAAAGTTTTAAGCTAGGATAACTGGGTGAATTGTGCTTCTGTTAGTAGAAAGAAACAATCACTTCACTCTAGAAGGAAAAAGGGGTAGCTTAGTTTGGTACTTGCTAAATTTGAGGTACCAATGATACATAAAAGTATCATTGTCCAGGTAATACTTGAAAATGTAAAAGTGGAGCTTGTTTGAAAAGTAGCAACTTGATACCAATATTTGGGAATCATCCACATAAAGTTGATAGGTAAAGTAATTGAATAAAATAAGATTACTGTTTGTTTAGCCAAGGACCAGTAGCTCTCCAGAGGACCACTTCTGTGAATAGCTTTAAGATTCTGATCACATAGATAGTTAACTCTCTATTCAACAATAAACCAAGGCAAAACATTTACAGAAACCAAAGTACAGCATTCATAATGATATAACATAACAACTTATCATTAAAGTGGCCACATAGTTTTAAACAAAATATATCATTCAGTAAGTCCAAAATGCAATCATCCTTAAGGAGCAATCTTACTTAAAGGATACACAGTGTCCCACCCCTAGGTCACATTGTCTTGATCTCTCAGTCAAAAAATTTCTTTCTTCTTGATTGGAGACTAGTTTCCAATCATCCTTAACTCAATCATCCTTAAGGGGTACAAGGTACAAAGTACAAACTGCTCCCACCCCAGGTCACAGTAAATCATATCTTCTCAGTCAGAACTAAGTACCCAAGGAGAGGTCTTTTCATCTTGGCTCCAGACTGGCTCCAAGATTCCTTGGTTCCTCGTCCATGGTCCCAAATTTTGCCTGAATCCAACCAATCATCACATGGATTCACAGGTAAGCAGCTCTCAGCTCCGCACCTAGCTCCTCATCCAGTTCCTAGTCTAGTTCCATATTGCAGTTCACAGTGTCCAGTCTACCTCAAGTCCTTCACAGTTTCTGTTTCTGGGAAGACAAAGCTTAACAGAGGCAAAACAACATTCACACATATTGCTGGCACCATGATCAATTCACTATCTGCCTGTGAAATCAACACAGACCAAAAACAAGGTCTGAGAAATACAAATTATCACAAACACAAATCAACACAGAAAAAACAAACACAGTGATGGCCACCACAAGTGTTCTCCTCCATTCTGTTCAGTCCCAGCTTGGCCTCCTCCTTTTATATCACCAATTCCTTCCTGTTCCACCCACTTCTTATGTCCTTCCTATTCCTGTCTTTGGCAAGTCCCTCCCACTGTGGGATTCACAGGTTCTGTTTCTTAACAAAGATGTGATATAATCATTCACAAGGCTCAAAGAAACTTGAACTGAAACAAGGTGCTAAATAATTAACTATAGCAGCAAGCACCCCAGCGACCCCAGGGTGGCTGCCAATACAGGTTCTTGGATCAGTTTTGATAAAGCAAAGCAACTCAAAATGGGTTAACAAGCTTACTTTAATCAGTCAAACATATGTATCATTTTACCTAGTTCAGGGGAAAAAGGTCAGCACCTCGAACTTCAGATTATACAGACAGAATTATCAAGGCAGAAACAGATCAAGTAGACAGTTTCCAAACTGTCCAACCATTACATCCATACCAACTCAATATCTGGGTTTTTCAAAGTCGGGACTCTCAACAACACAAAGGCTTTCCAGAGTTTCATCTGATCAAAACACAGAACACTTCTCAAAGTGAGCCCCAAAACAAAGCTACACATCAGGGCTTATATAGCCTTCTCCTGGCTCAGAGAATATAACAACCTTATTGACCCACTGGCCAATCAAAAAGTATCTACTGAAAAACAAGCCTCCCACCCCAGGCTCCAGGTGCACTTTAGCCTAGGGGCAGGGAAGATCTTACAAATTTACATTCCCATTACAATAACTGAAACAATGTGCTAAGTATTCATTTGCTTGCCATCACACTCCTGGAGCTGAGGGAGATAATGTTTCATAATCAATTTTTTTGTTGACTTTGTGCTTTTTTTTCATTTTCATGTAGTCTCTGATACTTGTTTGGATTGTTTGACTGAGTCATACAGGCTTCCACAAATTTCCCATAAGAAACTAAAACCATAAGTTGTGGAGATCAATATGTTCTATATAGCCTCATATAATGCCTTCATGATAGAAGAGAAGAGACTCAGATATGGGAAGAGACTTGATGGAGATCACTTAAGAAATGAGAAGCAGAGTTGACATTCAAGTCCATGCTATCTTAGTCAATTTCCTGTTCTTTTTCCACACCTCTTGGTCCTTTTGTGGAGCTATCTTTAGCAATCAAATCACTGAAATGATTGATGGATGTTTACTTTTTTACCCTTGTTTATACATCAGCAGGACATGGCATGATCAGGAGAATACTAGATCTAAACTGAGTAGACCTGGTTTGAACCTTGAATACCTCCTGTATTCTTGCAGAAAATAATTTCACCTCTCTGGGTTTTAATGTCCTCATTTATAAAATGAAGAATTGGACTAGATTAGTTCCATGATATATTTCATTTTAAAATCTTATATTGTGATTAAATTGTGGCCAGTTGGTATTAGAATAAAACAAAAAAATCTGTTTGATCCAATTCATTCTTTGTTAACTACATGGTAGCAATTGCTGCCAGGTCCTGGTTATTTGACTTTTGATTCAAAGAAATGACTTTGAATTGGCCTGACACAGTTTTTAAAAATCTTATTTATAGGCCACTGCTTCAGAGATCATGAGGGAGAAAACTGAAGAAACCTCATTAGCAGTCTTTGTTTACTAAGGGTTTAATTTCACATCAGAATGATCTAAAAAAAAAAAACCTTCATTTTATAATTACATCAAGGCAATTTTCTGAGAAAGTACAAACAAATGTGCTATGTCAGTAGAAATCTAGTAGGGAAAACAAAAATAAACTCTTTTAACATAGTTTTCAAAATGCTTTTATATTTAATATAACATTTGACCCTCATGAATTCCTACAGGGTTATAAGTCATGCAATTATCCCTACTTTATAGATAAGGAAACTAAGTTAAGGAAAAAATTAAGTGACTAAAACGAGGTCATATAGCCAAAAGTTTCATGTTCAAGATGGGAAGTCATATTTCTGAGTCCAAATCCTTTCACAGTATATTCTTTTGTTTAGAATATCTTTATTATGTGCTTTTCAAATCATATTTCTATAAGCATAGAAGAACTTATAGGTCTAGCTCCACTATTTTTTTTTCAAGGAAGGGCATTAAGAGGAAATTGAAGTTGGAAGACAGATGAAGGTAAGTTCAAATTGTATTCATGCCATCAAGCAAATGGTGCATTAAAATATGAAAGAAAAGTAAATGAACAAAGAGAATCAAAACGAAAAAAAATTTTTAAAGCAATTGGGCTTAAGTAACTTGCTCAAGGTTATTTGGCCAGTTATTTTGTGTGGGTGCTAAGTATCTGAGGCCATTACTGATCCCTGGTCTCCTGACGCCAGGGATCTTACTCACTGCGCCACCTGGCCACCCCAAAATGAAATATTTTTAAAAGGCATGCGTCCAAGATAAAATTTTAAAAATGTAGAAAAGTAGAATGACTGCTATATGAAGGCAGTACAGCCAAGAAAATGATAAAAGTAAAATTCTTTAATGAAGATAAATCTTGAGAATTTAACAAAAAAATAAATGAACGAGATTTTTCCCAACTTTACAGTCTCCTCAAACTCCAGTCTCCACTTTCCTTGGCTCGATATTTTCTGTTCTATGAAAGAAGAGTGATTAGAAGCTGCCACAGACTGAGTGTTTCGTGAATCTTGACAATTTCCTTTTTAGGAGGAGGGGTAATTAGATACATTAAATCGGACATTTGTGCAGTATCTTCAATGATCACACACTACTCACAATTGTAGATGTAAATGTAGAAACTCTTGATTATGTTCCATGATAGTGAGTCATGGAATGTTATAGACATCAGTAGAATCCAAATGACACATAACATAAAGAGCAATGGGAGATACATAAGACATAACCAACGATCGTGGTTTATTGAAGTTGGGAGGTATCTTAGATCTTATGGAGTCCAATTTTTCATTATGAAGAAACCAAACAAAAGAAGTATAAAATAAATTTCCCAGGGTACAGTGGTATCTGAGGCATGATTTGAACACAGTTCTTCTTGAATACACGTCCTATCCACTATGACATGTTCTTTCTTTGGGCTTGGTATCTCACAAGAATGAGAGGAGAAGGATGATCATTCCAAGTCTTATACTCATAACTCTGAAATATTAAAGGAAATGAAGTTTCCGCAGTTGATAATTTATTGTATAATTGTAGATTGGCATGAGGATGGGGCTATTGTTTCAGAAAAGAGTTCTGTTATGTTAAATGAAACATTTTCAAGAAAGGTGCCAAAAATAGAAATATTCCTTAGGAGAAAGAGGAAATACTGTCTAGACTCAGGATTGTGTTAAAGTGGGGGAACAATAAATTAGACCTGGTTAATGATAAAAGTTTAAGAGCACATGGGAATACATTTAAAGAATGATGATAGAAATAATGAGAGAGATGAAAATTGTTCAAGAAACATGTTTGAAATACTTTCCAAAGTAAAATTAGTTTATTGCCTATATTTCCAGTGGAAGTTAAAGACACTCTTAGAAAATTTCCAAGCTTTTATCTTATCCCTAACTTTGTAGTAAATGGTTTTTAAAAGGCTTTGAATACAAACATTCTTCGTTTCTCTAATTCCAGTAAGTAAAGGGGAAGTGTGGTACAATGGACTGATTATTGACTCTCATGGGATTAAATCCTACTCCTGCTCATTATCTGTGTAACCTTAGGCAAATCATTTAATATTTCTGTGCTTCATCTATAAAATGTATGAGTTAAACTAGTCATCCTCTCAGATCACTTCTAGCCCTAGATCTATGATCCAGCAACTATACACTTACCTTAAGACCATTTTTGAACTTCTGAGGGTTTACCAGACATTTATTCAGCAATTGTGTAGGAAAGTTCATCTTTATGTAAACAGATTAAAATATACAATTACAGGATTCTGCATAGCTTGGGTTGGGGATATAGAGATAGCAACCCACAGGATTTAGCCAGAATTCATTTGAAAAACATTAAACTGCTTTATACATACAATAAAATTAGCATTACCTTTATTTATTTTGCCTTGAAATTTTTCTACTAAACCCTCATTTTCCAGTGGGAACATTTCTAATCCAAACATTTCAGTCTTAAATACATATTTCTCAAGACCTCAAAGTGGAAAGTTGCCTTTCCTTGAAGATTGTTTTTCACTATTTATCAATATGTTCAGTGTATATGTTTCTATTGAATATATATTTTGTCTTTTTAATTTTTATTCTACAAATCTTATTGGTAGTTGGCAAGAATTCTCTAATTTATCACTTTGTTACTTGTGTATTAAATACTAAATATTTTATGTCCCATTTACATAACACTAATAGGCAGTGGTCTAATTGATTTTGCCATGGGGCTCCCTGTATTTTAAGACATATTTTCTTGGAATCCTTTTTAGGTCCTCATCCTTTTTGATAGGTACTTATCACTCCATCTGCAATCATATTCTAGCTATCAACAGTCCACAGTCAACTTCCAACTCTTTAATCCTTTGGTCCCTTCTTCATTTGTAGCTACCAGAAGTCAACCAAAGCAGGATACATCAGAACTTATTTCAGTTCTGCTGTCCTTATTCCCTACCCCTACTCAGCCCATGATTACTAGGCCTGTTTTTGCCTTTGTTTTTGTTGGGTTAGTATGTCCAGATGGTTCTGTCATCAATCTCTTTACTGTACTAATTTTTCTCTATTTTATCTGGTCTCAGGCCAGATGAAACAAAGGGAGATTTACAATACAAGAGAGTCTCCATCCCTTCCACATTTTCCTTTTTTTTTAACTCTATCAGAAAGCAATTTGAAAGGTTGGTAACTATTTTCATCGAAGATCTTCCAAGATGTTGATCACAAATATGGTATCTTTTTCACCTTCTTTTGGCAACAACTGATTGGGAAATGGTGTGGTATAGTAAGGGTTGAGTTAGAGTGTATTGGAGAATTAGACTAGAATGGGCTTGAAAATGAAAATTGGAGGGTAGGGAAAAGACTGGGGTGAAAAGCTAGAAGTCATCTTCTATTCAAATCTTATCAGGGTGGCTAGGTGGCACAGTGAGTAAAGCGCCAGCCCAGAGTCAGGAGGACCCAAGTTTGGTTCCAGCCTCAGACACTTAACACCCTCCCCCCCCACACACACACACAACGTAGCCATGTAACCTTGGGCAAGTTACTTAACCCCAATTGCCCTCCAAAAAAAAAAATCTTATGCTGAGTGGTAATTTAGCCTTCAGTAGAGGTTCTTAACCCTGTTCCCTTGCCCCCCTCCCATTTTTAGGTCCGTCTAATGAAATCTCTTGACCACTTCTTAGAATAACATTTGTTTCATAATTCATAAATATGTTATATATCAACTGGAGGCTAGTGAAAATAAATATGGTTTTCCAATCAAAGTTTACGAACCACCTGAACCTATCATGTGTCACAGATAAAGAACCTCTGCTATTACTCATAAAAAGTAAATCAGCACTTGAGTTTTGTTACTTTGCTAATAATTATATAAAGTATCTTCACTGTGCCATACAGTGAAGTTCCAAACATTTGATACAGTAAATAAATAAGTTGATGCATTAATAAATATATGTACGTATATCATCTATACATCTATATCTATATCAATCTATATGAACTTGCCAATAAGAATGGATGTTCGTTGAAGAAAGGAATAATTTTTCATTTTGTCTTTTTCTTCTTCTGACCTATCATGGTGTTTTGCCTTTAGTAGGGTGGCACTTGTTGAACTGGGTAAATCTTGATAATCTCAAATAGAAAAGCTCTCTTTTAAAAAACAAAAACAAAGGGGAGGCTAGGTAGCATGAATAGAGCACCAGCCCTGGAGTCAGGAGGACCTGAGTTCAAATCCGGCCTCAGACATTTAACACTTACTGGTTGTATAACCTTGGGCAAGTCACTTAACCCCAATTGCCCTGCCCTCCCCCCTCCAAAGAGGAAAATATATATATATATATATATATATTTATATAACTAGAGATTTCTCATAGGTAGCATGATAAGACTATCTAGTGTCCACACAATTCCCAGCACCAATTTAGTAAAGCTCCTGGAGGGGAGGCAGGCATTCTACTAGGCTGACTAAAAGGGGATAAATTTGCCAAGACTGGAAACTAAGCCAGGCAAGCTCACATGCTGATCATAGGTTGAAGGTGATAAGAAAATTCATTTGCAAAAACAAAACAAAGAAAACAGTAAGAGCAAAAACTGTATTGATTGAAACATCCTTTACAGAAGTGGCAATTAACATGGAGTTGGTAAATTTTTAAAACATATTTTGAAGACTTATCATTCATACCCATTATAATCCAACGTAGTTTTTTTATGAATTTAAAAATATTATTCTGAGGAAAGGGTCCATAAACTTTACCAGATTGATGAAAGAGTCTGATATATAGAAAAAAGGCATAACAACCTTTGGTTTAAAGATTTTGGCCCTTCCCAGAAAAGGTGACTCATTCAGATTTTGTTCATCTATTATTGTCCTGAAATTAGAATTATCTATCTCATTTCCCCTGGACTGTGAACTACCTTTCTATTCAATACACTTTGGAGTTATAGTCACTTTGTCACAAAAGGCCAGATTTGGATAGCTTAGAAATTAATCTACTTTGACCTGAACAGTTTGAGTGAAGACATGCAAGCATGTTGGAACAATGATCATCTCCACTTCTGGGGCTTAGGCTGTTGATTTGATACTTTTCTAAATTCTCTCTCAAAAAATGAACCTTCTTCATTTGCCTTGTTGATGATTTTTTTTTGGAGGGGGGGAGAAGGTGGTAAAGTTGATAAGAGTCCTCTACTTGAATTCCTGAAGACTAAGGTTCAAAACTTCCCTCTAACACTTAGCTAAGTGACCTTGGGTAAGTTATTTTACTTTTCCCTGTCTCCATTTCTACAAAATTCTGGAAATTATTTGAGTTATGTAACATTTGTAACATTTGGGTGCATGTCTAAGACATAAAAAGTTAATTTGATTGTTAATGTTAGGAGAATACAGAACTCTGTAAAGGCAAGCATATGGTCATTGACCTAGAGATAGAAGAAATTTTAAAAAGACAATCGAGTACCCTCATTTGTTAGATAAGGAAACTGAGTCACAAAGAGGCTTTGTCTTGTCCAGGTTCGTACAGCTAATATGCATATGAGGCAGAACTTGAACTCAGGTTTTCCTCTTTCCAAGATGAATGCTCTATGTACTACACCACCTAGGTTATTCAAGGTAATGTCTTTTCTTTTGTCCTTATTTGCATCCTAAAGCTTAATCATGCCTGTCAGACTGTATCTGATTAATTGCTTTTTGTTGTTGTTTTTATTGTTGTTTTGGACAACACCTACAACATCACAGGGTGTCTTGACTTATGTGTGAACTAGATTTTAGTGAGGCCAAGACACCTCACTCTCATCAGTCTCATTCTCTTCTAGAGTCATTGACATCCAGTGGCAAGATAAGTCAGGATGAATGGTGATGGTCTGTGATGCAGTGGATGACCTCGTCATCTTCAATGACTGACCAAGATGGATGAACTTTTCAGGGATGCTCATCCAACTTTGGTGTCTGTCCTCTTTTCCCCAGTCTCTTACCTGTGTCTCCAAGAAGTTGTGCTTTGTGCAGCAGCCAAACCCCAGTAAAACCATCTCAGTGGATGAGCTAAATCAGGTTGATGAAAACCAATAAGCCTTAAACCCATTGGCAAGGTAGGGGGATGCCTACTTCAAACATGTCAATACTTCCTCTAATGAAATGGACTAGAAAGGATGCAATTAATAAATGTTAATTGACTGTCTTACTGGCTGAATGATTCCTTTTAGACTCTCTACCTTTTATTTGACTATGAGCCCCTTGAAAGCAAATGCTATCTTGTATTTGTCTTTATATTCTTAACTAGTAGCACTGTGTAGGTAGTGTGATACAGTGAATAGATGGTCAACCTTGATGTCAGGAAGAAATGGATTTTATCTATGACTCTGATACCTATTTTTGATCTACATGAGCAAGTCACTTCATCTTTCTGTGCCCTGAGCAATTCTCCAAGAATATAAATTGTAGCAATTTATTGGATGTTGCATTATTGGACAGAGTTTCTGAATCAGGAATCCTCACATTAATGAATCAACTTTAGACAGCTTGTCTTACCTTCTCTCCTTATAAAATATGTCATAAAAGATTTCATTTTCATTCAAGGTATGAACATGATGGAGATTCACTGAGAGTATCAGGATTACTGTTTTTTTGACAAAGCCGCAATTTAAAAATGAATACAAACATGACAATAATTGTAACACCCCTTGGCTTTCAAGCTCAAGGAACATTTTCTGTTCCTTTCAAGGATAGTCATGTGTAGAATATTACCTAGGTGTGGCCAGTTATATTTGAATACTCAGCTCCTGTTCCATTTACTTTCAAGTAACTAACCAAGCATCATCTAATCTTGAAGAAAAAAAAAAAACTTGAAGCTTTTTTTTTTTTATTTTAGAGAAATGTAGGAACTCAGAAATCCCTTTGGCACAGAAAGCATTTTGCTCATTAATAGAAAAGGTTTGATTCATTGCACATCAAGGACATTTTGTGTTCAACACATCAACTGCAGCTCTTTTTGATGGAAGGAGAGTTTCATGTTGAGATGCTTCTTATAATCAAGTATGACTGCTACCATTCGGAAAAATTTATCTAACTTAGGGACAATTAAGATCCCTGGACTATTGATTCGGGTATATAATGGGTCTCGTAGGAGGCAGTTTCAAAAAAATGTATCATATTGAATCCTTGAAAATAGCATTATTCAAACCTCAAGTATCACTTTTGGGTGTTGTAATGGTAATGGGATTTGAAGTTCTTCCATGCCCCATGTTTTGGGAGGTTAGCAGTGCTTGTCACTTGGTTTCAAGGTCATAATTGTGTCAAGTATTGGGACCCAGAGCTTGTGAGTCCCTTCGTGGCATGAACTTGCTGACATGGCAGGAGGGGGTGGGGCAGGGAGAAGCTGGAGCCAAGTAGGGGCTGGCTGGAGCCAGTGTGGTGGCTGAGTAGCTGTGGGTGGAGGCACAAGCAACAGCAGCAGCTGGGGCTGCAGGAGTGTACAGGCAACAGCAGGGGCAGGAACTTCTTCTGAAAGCCAGGCAGAACTTCTGCTGAGGGCTTCTGCTGAGAACTGATGGGAATGGAAACTGCTGTGAGTCAGAAGCATGGAGACTGACCAGCTCTTGTGAGTGAGGAGAGAAGGATTTTTGCCTGAGGGATCCTGTTTTGTTTTAAAGGCATGGGAATGTGGGTGTTCAGTACATTAACTATGTGTACCAATTTAGTAGCTAATATAATGAACTTGACTTTTTGGTCTGGGAACTCAGCTTTCTGGTATTTGATTAAATGCTTTGGCTCTGCCTTCATGTGGAGAGCCTGTTACATTTTGTGATTCACAACTATACCAGCATATTTCTAGTCGCTGTAGGCTTTGTGAATATTGCATTGTTGTTACAGGTTTTTAATGAAGGAGTTTGGGACATGTTTAAAATAGCTGAAGCTAAACAACTTCTAGAATGCACATCATTAATCATTAAAAAAAAAAAAACTAAAAAAGGAAAAAAAAATCTGGAAGACACTTAATGTCCAGAACAAAGTCACAAAAAGAGATCCATGTTAACAAATCCTCTTTTTTCAAAACAAAAACATGAAGCAATGCATTTCTAGGTATGGAAAGTATGAAGGATTAAGACTAGTTTCTTGCCACATAGTTGAAATTGTTAAAATTCAATGGTTACTTGATTTGCATATGGATAGCTAATAAGATAGTACAGCAAATTTTTATTTTGCAGGATAATAGTATTGTTAGAATGAAATATTTGAAGTAGCAGGGGGGGTGGAGCCAAGATGGCGGGGTGAAAACAGGACCTCCATGCAGCTCTGGCTCCCACCACCTCCAATACATGTAAAAAATAAAAATTACTCCAAACAAATTTTAAAGCTACAGAACCTACAAAGTGACAAAGAGAAACAAATCTCCCAGTAAAAGTGGCCCAGAAGGCCAACAGGAAGGGTATATCACACTGAGCTCAGAGCCAATACAGTCCCAAGTGAGCCATGCCCCCGATTCCCAGGCAGCCCAGACTGGCCAGAGCAGATCTTAGAAGAGTGAATCACAGGCAGCTGGGGTGTTTTCCAGACTTCTCAAATCAAAAACACTGAAGAACAAGTAAAAGGTCAGTTGGGAACACTATTGGAACCAGGGTGACGGAAGAGCATGGTCTGGCCCCTGCCCCCAAGGTGAGAGGTTGTGGAGGCATGGCAGCTGCAGCAGCTGCTAAGTGGCTGCCTCTAGAGCTTGTGGCCTGCAGACTGTAAGGGGACCAAGAGACCATTCAGAGGGTAATTGCTCTTGCTTTGACCTGCTTAGATCTGGATAGCTGTCTTGGGTGGTAGTGCTGGAGTGTTTGGCCAGTGTGCCAGAGTTTGTGGGGGCTGTAGAGAGGGTGTGCTCCTAATAGTTCCGGCAGCTGTATAATGTTTCAGAGTATAATATTTCAGGGGAAAATATGGTCATTCAATGAAATAGAGGATTTTCAAGCAATCTTGATGAAAAAACCATAACCAAACAGAAAATTTGACTTTCAAATACAAGAAGCAAAAGAAGCATAAAAAGGTAATCAGGAAAAAGAAATAATAAGGAACTTATTAAATTTGATCTATTTGCATTCCTATATGGAAAAATTATAATTGTAACCCATAACACTTTTCTAAATATGAAGATAGTTGAAGGGAATATATATGTATGTGTGTATATATATATGTATGTATTTATGTATGCATAAGTATGTATAGGAGGGTGTATGAATATATATGCATGTGTGCATATGTATGTACATGTATACATAGAGGGCATAGGATGAGTTGAATAGGAAGGGACAATATCTAAAAAAATATTATTGAGGTGAGAAGACTATATTGGGAGAAAGAGAAAGGAAGAGATTAGGGTAAATCATCTCATATAAAAGAGATACAAGAAAACTGTTCCCATGGAGGGAAAGGGCAGGGAGGTTAAAGGTAATGGGTCAACCTTACTCTCATTGAATTTGAGTTAAGGAGAGAACAACATACACACTCAATTGGGTATCTTGCTCTACAGGACATTAGGGGGGAAGGGAATATGATGGGGTTGATAGAAAGGAGGGAAGATTGGGGGAGAGGTTATTTGGAAATTAACCCTTTTGAAAAGGGATAGAGTCAGAGAATAAAATAAGTGGGGGGTGGGATATGATAGAGTGAAATATAGTTATTCTTTCACAGTATAACTACTATGGAAATGTTTTAAATAACAACAGATGTACAACCTATATTGAATTGCTTATCTACCCATTAGGGGTGAATGAGGAAGGAAAAAATTCTTGACATCAAACTTTTAAAAAGAAATGTTTTAAAAATTTTCTTTTTACATGAAACTGGTAAATAAGATATACAGGCACTGGTGGTACAGAACTCCCTATTGCCCTACTAGAAATTTAGAGGGGGGGTTATTGAAGATATAAGAGAGAACAGATTTGGGGAAGGGGTATTCGGTAGGCTCACTATTTTTGGGAGGAGATAGGGGAAAGATGGGGAGAAAATTGTAATTAAATTTTGTATAAATGAATATTTAAAACTAAAAATAAATACATTTTAAAAATTTTTTAAAAGAATGAGATATTCAAAAATTAATCGTTAGGGAGAAAATTTGCCTAATAGTAACCTTTTCTAGGCAAAGTCTATGGTTTTTATTTGATTTTCTTTTCTTTTAATATTTTTATATACATTTTGATTTGTATTTTTAATCCCCTAATCAGCTGTTTGTGTTAAGAAAGAAAAAAAATTTTGCCTTACCTTTAATCCCCTACCCTCTACTACCTCCTAGTTTTTTCTGAGGCCAAGAATTATAGATTAATAATGATGAAAGGGGCCTTGGAGTTCGTTCAGTCAAACTATCTCATTTTCAGTTTAAACCTAAACCCTATGTCTATTCTGTTCTTTAAGTGAATAATGTTTGAAGGAGCAAATGTTATAGTTTGAAGTAATGGATGTCAAGAAAAATGTATTTTCTCACATGCCCTTTTGTCAGTTGGAATCTCAATTTTACCTGTCAAACCTTCCTAAACTTAATACTTTCATTCAAGTACAAATCATGAAAAGAAGAAATCAAAGTTCAGAATCCTATCCTAAAAAAAAAGCAAGCAAACAAAAAAATTTCACATACTTTGCATGTGTTACTAATCTGTAATAACTGAATTAATCAGTTCAGAAAATATTTAAAGAATTGCTATTACAAATAAAGTACAGCATGGTCCATGTGTTTCATTATCATTATTATTACTTTACAAAAATAGATGCTTAATAAAATTTTCCAATTACAGTGCACACACACACATGCACACACTCACACACATACATATGCTCCAGGCCCCCCAGATTGCTTTTGTATGTATCTTTGAAGTGTGCTTCTGTAATAGTAATGAAATTTAAAGATCCCTTTGTATTGGTAAGCTGACAGGTACTTAGCACCTAGTTTCAAATTAACAGGAAGGGGCTGAACAGGGAGGAGCTATACCATATATAAGGAAGAGCACAAGCTGTACAATTAGAATTTCCTAGGGTAAGCATCATGGAGGCAGAGCAGCTGCTGCTGCCAGAGAGAGAGCAGAGAGAGAGAGAGAGAGAGAGAGAGAGAGAGAGAGAGAGAGCATTTTTCTCAGCATGCATCTGGAGTCTGGACTGCTACTGCTGAACTTAACTGAGAATTAAGAAGAATTGAGAAGAGAAATGAGAAGTAAGAACTGACCCATATCTCAGACTTGTGGTGGCAAAACTCAAACTTGTAGTGGCAAGACTTTCAAGGGCCAACTGGAGTTGCCGAAGACTGAGGAAGCATGACTGTGGTACTGGTATTTTGTAAAAATTTGTTGTGGCTTTGTTAATGTGTATGACTGTTATTGTGGCTTTGTTAAGCCTTGTCTCCCAGGAACAGAGACTGTGAAGGATTTGAGATGGACTGGACACAGTGAGCTTCAATATGGAACAGGAATGGCACAGAGAGCTGGACAATAAACTGGGAGCTGTCTGCCTTTGAACTCAGGTGGCACTTGGTTAGATTCGGGTTGGAACTGTGACAATAGAAGATGAAGCATGAAAGCTGAAAGCCTGCCTCAAGTCAAGATGAAAATACCTCTCTGTTGATACTGAGTAGTGACTGATGAAATTGTCTGAGTAGTGACTGGTGAAATTGTCTGAGTAGTGACTGATGAAATAGGGTACTGAGAAGTAACTGATGAATTTGTAATTTACTTGTGACATAGGGGAGGGTGGATTTTGTACTTTCTACTACCCATTAAGAGGTTACTGAGTAGTGAATGATGAAATTGTAATTTAATTGCACCCATGGGAGGAGGGATTTGACTTTTGTACTTTGTGTCCCTTCCTCCTTAAGGATCATTGAATTAGTGAGTTACTTAATGATTGTACTTTGTTGAAATCTATGTGACCATTTTGGTGAAAGCTATGTGCCCATTTTAGTGATAAGTTGTTGAGTGTGACATGGTGAATGCTGTATTTTGATTTTCTGTGATAAGTTGTAACATTGTGAATGCTGTACTTTGATTTTCTGTGAATGTTTTGCTCTGATTTGTTATTGAATACAGAGTTCACTGTACTATGTAATCAGAACCTTGAAAGCTGTTCACAGCAATAGTTCTTTGGAAAGCTGCTCATGCTTCGCTTTACAGTTCCCTGGTATATTCTATGTATATTTTCATATACAATTCCCTCTATGTATATTCTCTCCATTACTAATTATAGGTTATATATATTATCTGTGTGTATGCTTACCAGAATAGAACAACAACAATAAAAAATTTACTGTAGGCTGGGCGTTATGCTAATATATAATATATATTTATATATAGATATATAAAAATATATATTATATATACTAATATATAATATATAAAATATACAATTGTCCTCTTAACAACCACGGGAAGTTTAAATGTTACCTTATGTGCACTTGGTAGTGGGATAGAGAACCTTTTTTATCCCATTTTATAACACTATTTTTATTAAATGTATTTTTCTTTAAAATAACCTTTTCTGAGCATAGGAGCTTCATAAAGTCTGGTTTGAAGTAGATTCTGACAAGCAGTATTTCAAATCTCAGGTAATTTTCTTGTACCTAATATACTATTCTATGAGGGGGGCTCTGGTTCCTTTAAAAATGTAAGGTTCTTTTTTTTTTTAATGAGATAACCATGTACTCAAATTAGTCTCTTAATAGCCTCTTCTTTTCCTATTCATCAAATATTTTCTTTCAGAATTCTGTTTTTTAATGCCTCTCATTACCTTGTGCTGATCTCCTATACAAAATTTAAGGGAAGAGATCGTACCTGTTTTTCTTCCAACTTTTGAAATGTTTTCTCCTAAATTACCTACATAACTTGATAGATTTATAGTTGATAGGGCATTTTATTTACAATATGCCATGCACTGGACTAAGTACTGAGTAAACAAAAACAAGAAAACAAGGCATTCTTCAATCCTAAAGAGCTTATGTTCTCATTTGGAAGATAAAGCCTAAAGAATAGCTGGGAAACAGGGGTGGGCAGAAAGAGGAAGAGAGCAGACTCATAGTTTGAGACAATTGGTATGAACATGCAGCTGATCTAATAGTGAACAGGAAGTGAAATGGTTGATATGGGTGGGGGTTCTGAAATGATGGTTCTGAGCAGGATCTCATCAATCAGCAAGGACCTGTTGGGGCAATTGTCATCCTGTGGTCATAGTTTGGCAAGTCATCTAGTCTGGAGGTGGGGTAGACCAAAGTTTGAGAAGGAAATGAAATGATAAGCCCAACTTTCTCTCTTTTATGGCAAATTCTAAGAAAAAGTGATCATTTTTCCCCAAATTTCAATAGTTTTCATTGCAGCAATGAGCTTTACCTTGTTGATGAAAATCATAACCTGAGCAGCCTTTCCTCCTATGTTTCCTCCAAATTCTAGAGAATAAAATTATCAGCTGCCCAGAAATGTAGAGTACCTCATCAATGATATGTGATGATGCTGTAAAAGTTGTGTGACCTATTTCCCTAAGGTCTCTTTTTCCCTTTTTGTTTAGGTGATCCATGATGTCATTCTCTTGCCTGTTTCTTTCTCTGTTAATTAACCAAATGCACTCTGCTATGTTTCTTTTTGGTTAATGAGTTGCCCACATAACTCTATCTTTATAATATGTATTGCTACTTTCCCCTACTACATTTTACTCTTTATCTATCCTTCATTTTGAACAAACATTCATGACTGAGAACTATAAGGCCAAATTTGTCTAGTTGTATTAAGATCTCTATTTCAACTTTCTTGCTAGTCATACAATATATTGTGGAAGGGAATTTAATGCCATGAGTTATAATACTGTACCCTTTCTTTGAATTTGTCTCTTGTGAATTTCTGGTTTCCTCTACTGGTATACTTCTTCTAAAACGAACATTTTCTAACTAATTTAGTTCTCAGTTTAAAGTTTCTTTGATTAGATTTGCAAGAAACTGCATTCTGAATGGATCTTATTAAGCTAATTCATCCTTGGTTAATCTAAGCAATTCTTACTTTTTAAGCCATAGTCCATAATTGTAAATCTCATGATCATTCTCACAATCCAATCAAACAATGGTGTATTAAATGCCTATCATTTGGAAGACACCACTCCATGCTGCACAAACTTCTACTGTTTGCATCTACTGATACTGTAGCTATTGCTATGGGTATACTACTAAGCCAAACGAACAAAAATATTCTCAGCCCTCAAGGAGATTAAGGATAATGATATTTTGAGGAGTGACAGTGCCTTGGCAACCACTGGAACCAGGGTTTTATTGTAAGAGTGTATTGTTGTATTGTAAGTTGTATTGTTAGGAGTTGTAAGAGCGATGCCAGATGATACCCTGATCTTAATCAACTGTAGCAGCTGAAATGAACCTTTCTCTATAAAGCCCATGCCTTCACTGGCATTGTGATTGAAAAAAATTGTAATTAAAAATAATACCTGGTATTAAAGAACATGCCTAAGAACTTCAGAGTTGTGCCCCACACTGTAATTTTCAATGATGCTTCATAGATTTCTTTTGGCAGTATAACATGTTTTCATATTAATCACCAGAAGTGAATAGTAGCCTTCTGATATAATAGGTTTTGGCAGGTTCTCATTTACATCCTGGATACTTAACTTAAGACAATAGAAGAATTATCCATTATTATTATCTGTTTTAGAAATAGTTATCTCAGTAAATCTTGGCAGCAAGTCATCTACCACCAGGTTTTGTCTTTTCTTCTTATGACCCTGACTGAAATGCTCCCACTGGTTAGCACCTGTGGATTTGTATAATTTCTTGGAGCATTAACAGCTGCTTCCTCAACAATGAATTAGAACTATACTCTTCAGGAAAAACAAAACAAAACAAAAAATTTCACATCTATGACTGAGTTACAAATGTTCAGTGGTCTTATTCTTCACTTTTCCTTCTGTGTCCTCTTTTTCCATGTTCTGGCATAAATCTGGATTCCACTATATGACTTAAAATTCTCTTCACTCCCTTTGCTTTGATATCGCTGTCCTTCCTCCAGGTTATTTAATGAAAGCATTATTTCTCTCTGAAATTAATTATTTTAGGAGGGAATTCCCTCCCTGGAGAGTGGAGAATTTTTATTTTAATCCTCTTGGTGTCACTCCTGCAGTTGTTGTGAAAGCCATTATTGATGGTGTTTTTTTTTAGATGTGTTGTTGATTAGACTAATTCACCATTATCCAGTTGTCTTTTAATATGATGACGATAAAATGACTTTTCCACTACTGGGGATGTATCTGAATTTAATATGGAATTATTTATTTGCTAATGGTATCTATGGCATGACCATAATAGCAACTGACCTCATGGGGTTACAAAACTTAGTACAAAAGCTATATGAAGCTAGTTCTTGAAATGGTGATATGCAGTTACATTTTAACTGTTCTGCTTTCACTATGATCATTCCTAAGATGTTAGTATTATTTATCTCAGTTAATGAGAATGAAGAAAATGATTTGTAAGATCTTGTTTCCAATTCTAATATATGTAGGGGGAATGTAATGTAAAATAATTGTGAAATGTTTTGTAAATGTAAATCCCATTCATTATCAGCTAGTTATCCAACTGTAATATAATGCCAAAAGAAAGGCAACTTCCCAAGGTTCAAAATACCAGCATAGGTGCTCTCTATTTTATTCAGTGACCAACCAAGAACAGAGAAGATTAAAACATGACATCATTCAAAATACAGCATTTACCAAGTGTGATTAAATAATCTCCAAGTACAACCCCACCCCAGGACCTTCCAATCATTCAATCAATTACAAAGTCTCTGTTCTAAATACTTCTCCACCCCTAGGCTATACCTTAATTAAGTCCACCACAAAGCCCCTCTTCTCAAATGTAGATTAGTTTCCAAACATAAGATCAAAAGTTCCCCACCCCTGGATCACAATTGAATCTACCCCAGAGTTACATCAAGTTTAAACACAGCACTTAATACCCAAATGGAGGTCTTTTCTTCATCTTGACACGAGGCAAGTTCTCAGCAATCTTAGTTCCTGGGGAGACAAGGCTTAGCAAGGCCATAAGATACATTGCCAGTCCCTTCATGAATTTATCCTCTGTCTGTAGAACAGTCCTAGAACCCCTGAACACATTAGCAAAGCCCTCTCCCAGGATTTCTGTAAACATACAACAAGAAAATCCTTCTTCAGGGCTTCTGAACCAACAGAAAGGCTCCCAGACCCCTGCAACAACAGCACTGTCCTTCACCAGTGGACAGTATTCATTCTGTCTGCAGGACAGTCTCCAGACCCCTGCAACAACAGCACTGTCCCTCACCAGTGGACAGTATTCACTCTCTGTCTGCAGGACAGTCTCAGGGCTTCTTAGCGAACAGCCAGGTTCCAGGACTTCTTCAACAAGACAGTCTTTCACCAGTGGACAAATCTGGCAAAATAACATCAAAACAGACAGACAAAGTACCAGCAAAACAGCCATGTCTCCTCAGTCCTTGGCAGCTCAGGGGGCAGGTCTCAAAAGTCCAGGGCAATTCAAAGCGGCCACCAGCAATTCTCTTAGTCTCTCTCTCTCCACGAGGTGCTGCTTCCAAAAAGATCTTCCGCCTCTCTCTAGTGTCTCTCCAAATCTACATCACCAGCTCCTCCCAGTTCAGGACTTTCTTTTCACATCAACAAGCCCATCCCACAGGTGGGATTAACAAACTCTGGGTTTTAACACAATCAATTTGAAAACCAAGCCAATACAGGGGAATCTTTAATTGCCATTACTATCACACCAACTCACATTGATTAAGCACATACTGTATCATAGGCACTGTACTAACTACTAAGGATACAAAATTAAAACAATCCCTTGCCTCAAGTAGCTCATATTCTAACAGGAGGGACAATAACCAAACGATCATGTATGGATCCTATATGGATCAATTCTTAACAGGAATGTTTTGCATTTTTCTTCAAGAAGAGTAACATCACAGTTCTCTGTCACACTGTTGTGTTTTTTTAAGTGAGCCTTTGTTTTCCTTTTTGTCAACCATTTTCTCACACTATAATAGGAAAGTAGGTTTGCATACCCATAGAATTAACAGAAAATTTTAGTATTTAATAACATATGAATTTCTTTAAATAAATTTATATTTTCCCTCTCCTATGTATGACTAAATTATACATATCTGTAAATTTGACATGGAACATTACAAAAAAAGTATCTGGCCAAAATTCCAACCTGACATTAGGTATGTGAGAAACACCACCCATATGGATTCTTACTTTCCAAGTTTATTTATTTTTATCTCATCAGTAAAAAAAAAAAATCAAAATCCAATCATGAGAGGCAGAAGAAGATGCCTCAGTCAGAAAGGTCTTATAATCAGGGACTAGTTAAATGGAAACTTTAGTGTTTCATTTTAATTGTGCTTCTATTTTCTTTTTTGCCTAACTTAATAAGCATATCCTGAGAGGAAGAAGCTTCATTTGGGGAGTAAAAGCAAATTTCCTTTTAAATGTCAGCATGCTGGTGACTGGAAACTGAGTACACGCTAGTATACAATCTATAATTTTCCATCTGCACATAAAAGTTAGAATTTTGCCTCTTCAATTGTATGCAAATTAATACACATTCCACATTTATCACAAATTAAACACTGTTGTCTCCTTGAATAAATGACATGATTAGGTAACATAATTGCTATAAAAAGCTCTGATTCTGATAGAGTGTCTACTGTTGTTTCTCTTTGCTAATGCTGTTGTAACAATATGGTTTTACTCTAAATTCCAGGACACTCCAGTTTTGTTTTGTTTTTGTTTTTTTTCCTCAGTTTGTTGTGCTCTAATGTAATCCCAGTCTATAGATGGCAGCAGTCCTTCTCAAGTCTCATGTCACTACATGAGCTTAAAGGGAGTTGATTGCAAATAGAAGGTAAAACTTTAAAGGTAAAATAAAGCTCTGGAGGCTCTCCATGGAGGCTTTTGTGGTTTTATGAAGCATGTAAACCCATGTTGGTCAAAATGCTGGTGTGGATAAAGGTAAGTTCAAATTGCAGCCTGAAGTCTAAAGTGTCTTGCACTGTCATTAATTCTGTCTTGTGAAAGTTTTCTCATAGACACTTTTTCTTTCTTTTTCTGAAGAGCATCAAAACTGTAGCCAGAAAGGAATCACTAACTTTCTGTACGCATTTGGGTCTTCCCATTGATTCCTGTGTTTTCATAGTTAATGATGTATTAGTGTCTTTCCTAATGCATATTTATCTTTGCATTTGTCATTGTTGTTTTTCCTTCATTTTTGAAGAGGACCAGTGATTTCACAGAGTGATGACTTGATTAAGTGCATGTAATACAAACTCATCGCCTCACTCTCTCTTCCAGAGTCATTGACTACCAGCAGAAAAACAAAAGTCAAGACAACTGATGATAGTCCAGGCTGCAAATGACCTTAGTATTGCTGATGTCTTCCCAAGTTCAGAGCTCTGCACAGAGCCTGCTTCAGACACATTCATGGCCATTGGAAGAAATTGTTTTCACCCACCCATTCCTCTGGTCTAGGTCTTCAGAAGCTTTAGGTAGAGACCCACAGACTTGAGGCCTGTCAGTTACCCTCAACCTGATTTAGCCAATCTACCAATACAGTTTCACCAGGGTGCATTCACTGTACATGGTACAGCCTCTTAGAGCCATGTGTGAGAGATGAGTACCAGGAGGACACCAAAGGTGAATGAGAAACCCTGAAAAAGACTGGATAAGATTTCAAACAAGAGGTGCTAGCCCTCCTTGTATACACCATATGTCTTAATTCCATAATAAATGGTACATTCCTTTAGCACTTGACCAGAGTGAAGCCAATGAAGCTTGCCAATCCAAAGGCCAACATCTACATAGTGAAATGCTTACTTCTTTCCATATATTATCAGGACTATGTTAGGTGGGAAAGAGAAAAACCTATATGTTATTATTTCTGGTTTTGAACACTCTTTCAAACTTCATATCCAAATCTCCAGTGGCATATAGGACATCTCTGCTTTATTGTTTTATTGGCATCTCAAACTTAACATGCCCCAGACTGAAATTATTCTGTTCCTCCCAAGTTCTTGTCTTTCCTCTAACTTTAACATTTCTGACTATATACCAATGACACCCTGTTCAAGATTTTTATGTTATTTTTGACATTCTCTTCCAATATTTTTTTTGCCCTTTTTTTTGGAGGGCAATTGGGGTTAAGTAACTTGCCGAAGGTTACACGGATAGTGGTTTTTGTTTGTTTGTTTTTGTTTTTTATGTGGGTGTTAAGTGTCTGAGGCCAGAACTGAACTCTGGTCCTCCTGACTCCAGGGCCGGTGCTTCACTCACTGTGCTACCTAGCCGCCCCAAAACAAGAATTTTCTTTTATTTTAATTTTTTTTAAAGCAATTGGGGTTAAGTAACTTGCTCAAGGTTACATGGCCAGTTATTTCTGGGTGTGGTGCTAAGTATCTGAGCCCGGATTTGATCCCCAGGTCATGCTGACACTTGAGCTGGTGCTCTTACTTGCTGAGCCACCTGGCCGCCCCTTCTTCCAATATTTTTAAATTATAATTTTGCCTATCTATTCTGTCTCTGAATGATTATTCCTGTCTTTGTCCTATAGTCCTTCTATCTTTCATATCACTGACAGAATCTTTATGCCTATATTTAAAGATACTTTGGTACTTTCATGGTTCTATGACATTATTCATATGATTCTTCGCTCCAATGATACCAATCACAAATATCTTTCCATTCTTTCAACTCCTATCCATATAATTCCATAAATCCTCCAAAGAGGTCCATGCTGGGGGCCTTGCTCTAGATTTTCTTCTTAAAAATAACAACCTTTGTGATCCTTCATAGCTCTAAATTATTGATGTTATCATCTATGATCTCCTGACGTTGCATGAATAGCAATGGACATGAACATTGCACCTTTTTGTTGTTCTTTACTGCCATTATGCTACTATACCAGTCATACCTCTCACTAATGATGTCTTTTACATTGTGTTTTCTATAAAATTATTTATTGATAAAATATTATAGCCTATTTGTGTTTACCACATCTTTTCCAGTAAAAAACACCTTCACTTCCTTTAATGGATCCTAATTTATTGTCATGATTTTGAGGCTCTTCAACACTCACCATCCTAATTGCCCTCCTTTGGTCATTCTCCAGTTTATTAAGGTTCTTTATAAAATTTGTCACTGAGAACTGAATGTAATGCTCTATCTATGGCATGACCAAGCTAGAGTACCATGGAACTTTTCCATTCCTTTTTTCCTTGAATTAGACCTCTCAGCAAAGCATGTGATTGAATTAGCTTTCTTAGCTACCAGAATAGCCGATTGATTCATATTGTGTTCTTACTGCAGCAAATCCTTGAAAACATTCTCAGATAAATTGTTGTCCAGATATACCACCCCCACCTATTCTGATAAAATTTATCATTTTAACCCCCAAAGGACATTTATTATTATTATTATTGTTATTATTATTATTATTATTATTATTTTTTAGCCATTGACATTACAAGTTATGTTCCTTAGTTTGTGCTCTTACACAGTGTTTATACTCTCAGTGTTATATACACACAGTGTTATACTCTCAAACAGTGGAGGTGAGTATATTTTAAAGAAATTCAAGAACTATCTATCTATCTATCTATTCCTATACACATATATCCCCTGACCTACTGATGTTTGAGGTCTGTCAGTTACCCCCAACCTGGTTTAGCCTGTTTGCCCATACTTGGATATATTAACCCAGTGAACAGATTATTTATGACAAACCAAGAAATATGGGAAAAGTGTTTACTTATAAAGTCAGATGAACTTATTGATGAGACTAAAGTTTTGAATGAAACAATGTAAAGCATGTTTCATTAATATGAATGCAGTTTTGAAATGTATGTTAATATGTAAAGTTTTGAAGCTATGAGTGATATAAATGCTTCATCGTCATAAGTTCTTTTGTAGCTCAGTATATTTTTTCTACTTTACTCTTTTTTCTGATGGCTGATAGAATTAGTTGGGCAGCTAAGTGGCATAGTGGATAGAGTGCCATGCCTGGAGTCAGGAGGCCCTGAGTTCAAGTGTGACCCCACACACAGGGTGACATGGGCAAGTCATTTCACTCTGTTTGCCTCCGGTTCCTCATCTATGAAATGACCTAGAGAAGAAAATGGCAGTATCTTTGCTAAAAAAAAAAACCTCAAACAGAGTCATAAAGAGTTGGACATTACGAAAACTATTGAATAACAACAAAAATAAAATTGGTTAATAGATGAGACTACTATCTACAACCCTGTGTTTGAGGGCAAATAATTCTCAAAGGTCACCATTCACTGTAAACCTGGATTTTTGTGAAGGGTGTTAATGGCCAAATTGTCCAATATGATGGATATCATGTTATTTTTTAGTTCATGGTACAGAGGTACAATGTCTCAAAAGGACAGTATCAATCATATCTTAGTCACTAGAAGATTATCCATATTTGGGAATATAGACAAACATACCAAAAATGCTTCCATTTTATTTTCAGGGATAAGTATGAAACTGCAATAGGGAGTATTTAAGGATTAAGGTAAAATCCATGATACATTTTCCCCAACCCATATCATGAATTTACTTGATTTAGAAAGAAAATAATAGATATTAGGAGGTGATATGTGTTTAAAGGGAATGTAAATTCCCTTTAAAGATGTGATTATACATTTTAGCTTTTTTATGATGAACAAAGATATTCTTCAATCAAATTTAGTAGAATTTTAGGACAGCTACCCATTGGCTAGACCAAAGTTTAGCCATTCTACTCATGGCCTTTAAAAAGAAAAATATTTGTTAGAGAAAGTCAAGGTGGGAAGAGTCCTGTGACAGAAGAGTGAGCTCTGGAAATCTGGGGGTCAGATGAATAAAAAAATTGGCTCAGAGTACTCTCTTCAATGATCTGCTCAACAGAGAAGTGGTAATTATGAGATACTAAGAGAAGACAAAAGAAATCAGGACCCTACAGTATTAGAGACTTGAGTTTCTATAGTCATGTGGTCTAAGTGTGTTCTTTTCTACTTACGGTATATCCTCTACATGTATGCCACAGCCTAACCACTAATGGAAATAAGGTAGAATATTAGCTGTATTAGATTATATACAACTACTTATTAATCTATCTGTCTGTTGGAAATGTTTTCAGTGGAGTGCCATATGTGTACAAAACATTCTCATCCTCATTTTTTCTATTACTTGTGGAAATTCCGTCAAATTAAGGACCCTCTGTGGGAGGCATTTTATTAATTTAGACTTGGTGAGCAAGAGCTCTAGCTTTTCACCCTTGAGCAGGTTTACGGGGTGAATGTTTTATCTTTATAGTTTATGTTATACCATTTCAGTAATTGTTTTGCTCTTAACTAATTGGACAAACTGACTTAATATGAAAGGTAAATATATGCATGGAAGATTCTTAGGAATGTGAACTCACAGAGTACCATGACTGGGGAGGGGGGGCTGTTCCTACATGATACTAGCTATGTAGGAATCCTCAGAGGGGTCTTAAATATAGTAGTAATATTGATAACAATGATAAAATTATTAATAGTATTTCATAATTATATAATGCCCTAGAGTTTGCAAAGCACTTTATATAGAATATCTTATATCATCTTCCCAAAAATTTGGAGGGGAGTGGTATTATTTCATAGATAGATGGATAGATAGATAGATAGATAGATAGATAGATAGATAGATAGATAGACAGATAGATAGATAGATGGATGGATGAATAGATAGAGAAATGAAGGGAAGGAGATTAATTGAATTCTCAAGTGTCACTGAAGTAATATATGTTGGACATGGGATTTGAAATAAGATTTTTCAGATTTCTGTCCAGGACTCAAGACATTATACCTCACATCAAAGTAAAACTAAACATATGCTCTGGATCAAGTTAATTTTAAAAGTTATGTAAAAGAATATGAAAAATACTAGGATGTGACAAGGGATAATCCACCTACAAAAATTGTCATTTCCTTCTCCTAGCCCTCAAAGAATCAGCCATAGTCCCCACAATACCTTACTGTACTAACTGCTCATTGCCTTACAGCCAATTCTTTGTAATTTTCCATTCTCTTTGCTTGTGGATACCTCTCTCTATCTAGTTTTTATTTCCTGAACCCCAGTTCCCCATAGGACAATAACGTGAAAGCACCTGCTCTCATAACTGATCGTTGGAACCAAACTCCTCAGCTTTATCCAGGAACTCTTTATTTCTCATCCAAAAGTCACTGTTGCACTGTGACTATTGTCATATAATGGTCATGCATTGGTCATGCTGTTGCTACCTGCTGCTGACCTTGTCTCACACCAAATGTGTAAACTCAACATCAGGCTGCAAAGGACACATAAAACTGCATAATGTAGCCTGAACCAAAATAAAGCATAAAAAGGAAATGCAAAACAAAATAAATAAAAATATAATACAGTATATTTAACACTAATTTGTAATTTTCTAAGTCAGTAGTGACCTGTAGCAATCTGTTTTCATTTGAGAATGACACCAATGTCCCTCATATCTGCTGGGTCCTTTTGTTATCACTCTTGACTTCCATGCCTGGCTTATCTCTCTCCCTTGAAGTACCTGTCAAATTATTATTTATCATTTAACTTAGATGTTCTTAACCTCAAGTCCAAGAATATATATTTTAAAATAACAATGACATTTCAGATAATTGGTGTTCTTTGTAAGCCTATGTATTTTACATCATAAAATTAAAAACATTCTAAGGAGTCAAAGGCTTAATCAGACTGCCCAAGCGGCCCAGGACACAATAAAGTTAAACCCTTACATTAAAGTCACATTCTTCCATGAAGACAAACCTAATTATTTGTATTCTGAATCTTGGATACAAATCCTACTACATAATTGGGTGCCTAATATGTGCCTATCAGGATGCTTTGTATTGGAAATACAAAGACAAAAGTGAAACATATCCTGACCTAAAGGAATTTATATTTTATTGAGGGAATCACCACACACCAAAACTTTAATTCCTCTTTGGACACCCTCCTCCCTCACCATCTCCTTCTTTTCTTCTTCTTTTTCCCCCTTCTCTTCCTTCTCCTCCTCTGACCAGTCTTTCTCTTCTATCTCTTCATCAATTATCATCTCCTACTCTTTTTCTTCCTTCATCTCCACCTGTCTCACTTCATTCTCTACAACCCTCACTACCTCCTCTTCTCCTCCTCCAATATTTCTACCACTTCCTCTTCCTCTTCCTCCTCCTTTTCACTATCTGTAACAGTAACCACTTTTAATCTTACTTTATCATCTTACTTTAACAGCAAGATGGCTTTTAGCACAGGTTCTTTAACATGCTGTTCTAAAGGAAAGCAACTCACAAAGGGTTAACAATCTTACTTTAATCAAACATATATATCATTTACTTAGTTAAGGGGGAAAAATCAGATCACTGAACTTCAGAAAATACAAACAGAAATTACAAGCTGACAAAAAAGAGAAAATGACACAATTTACCAGACCAACAGACAGGACTTCTAGCTATCTGACCATTACATACATACAGTGTTAAGTTACCAGAGAGAGAAGCACCAACATCTGGGTTTTCAAAGATGGGGAACTCAATGACTACCCAGAGTCCAACACAACTCTTAAAGGAAGAGCCCCTGTAGTGAGCAAAAGCAAATCCTCACCTCAGGTATATTCCCTAGACCAATTAAATGGCAGGGAAGATCTTCAAATTCCCTTACCATTACACCATCCAGGAAATAGGAGCAGGGAGTGAATAGAATCAATGTTAAAGGAATAGGGAGCAGGTCCTACAAGTTCTTGCTCGTTGAAAATCATCCTGCACCAATAAGGACATTAACTTTCTTTGGGGAGCTTCAACTAAAGATTCCAGTGCTTCTTCATGCTATGACAATGACCAGAGTTCCATCTCCTCAAGACTATGGCAACAGACAACAAGTTCTGGCAGGTTCTTCTAAGGTGAAAAGGCCTCTAAGATAAGAGTCAATGAAAAAGTCATTTTCTCCAATCTAAGGATCACCCCAACTAATTTCAAAGAATCCTACCACTAGAAGATTTTGAGATAACCATACACACACACATATACATATACATACTTATATGTATATGTTTATGTATGTGTGTATATGTTTTACCATAAAAATTCCTAATTATTGCTTATGAGGCATGGAAGGATTGCAATCCACATAATTGGAAGGATCAACAATAATCCTATGTCAACACAAGCTACTAATTGAGGAACCACTAATGGTTCTGAGACTGATTCTATTTAGCTGTGACATGACTAAATGGACAAGAAAGTGCACAACATCCCTGCCTCAGCAAAAGCTATGATAATAGTATACTGGTATTCTATAAGCAGTTTTCTTTCTACATCTGTGTCTAATTTTACATCTCATGTTATTCTTCCACCAGACAAAGAATGTAAGTAGTTGCTTTAGGTATGTTTCTGAAGTTTATTCAGATGGCAAGCAGCTCAGGGATCCTGGCATGCCAACAGGAGCAGGGGATTAATGAAATAAATGTTCACAGAAACTGTTCATGCTCCTTAAGTCAAAGGCTCTGAACATGGAATGATTGGAACTGTGTTGTATTCTCTGTCCCCTGACACGTTCTTGGTGGTACAGTATGATTGGGTTGTGGCAAGGCAAATGAGATGCCAACTGAAAATAGTTGGATAACACTTCAATAAGAGATAGAGAGAGGGGTGGTCAGGAAGGTTTGACTTCATTAGAACTTAGATACTCAGCTACCTGTATGAATCTGGGAAAGCCACTCTTCTGTTTTCCTCAGCTTTTCCATCTGTAAATGGGGATAATATCACCTGCTTGAAAAAGTTATTGTGAGAATCAAATTAGATAATAGTTATAAAGCACTTCATACAGTGCTATTATTATTATTTATTAATAGATTGTCAAATATATACCTATATCTAGATATATGACTGTTATATGTAAATATATGTGTTTATGTATGTACATATACATATACACAGAAAGTGTCTAGCAGTATGTGTGCACACACACGTATATGTATGTGTTTATGTGTATATTTATAGCATATATATGTATACACATATGCCTACATGCTCATACATATACAGACTGCATGCATGTATGTATATGTATAAATGTACACTGTGTATGTGTTTTTATGTGTGCAGTTGTTGTTCAGTCATTTCAGTTTTGGCTGGCTCTCTATGACCCTATTTTGGGGTCATATATATTGCAAGACATTCTAGTAGACACTGAGGGACAAAGGGAAAAACAGTCATAGTCAGAGAACTTACATTCTGTTACTAGTATGCAATATATACACAGCTAAAGAAATACATATTGTAAGCACTTAATAAATGTTTCTAGAATTAACTGTAGTAGCTGGAGCTATTAACATTTTAGTGAATAGATAGCTTCAACATGTAAAAATGATGAATTCCAACATGTGAAAAAGATGATGATAAAATCTATTATTTCAACATTAGTATAAATGAATTAGATTAGAATGAGTAAATAGTAATAACAGCTAACATTTATAAAATACTTTAATTTTGCAATGTTCTTTATGCAATTTATCTAATTTGACAACGTATCACTTAATTGGGTAATGTAGGGTGTCCTAAATTTTACCCAGGTCTTTTAGCTTAAAAACTGTACTAAAACTTTGTGACACCTTGTATAACATGCAGGTTGGTTCCCTTTCCCCTAGTTAGAAATATCAGTTATGAAAAAAAAAACAATTCTTTACATTTCTGTATCAATTTTCAATGTACACGGTATCTTAAGAGGGAGATAATAAAAGCATGTCCATTCCCATTTTACAGATGAAGAAATCAGGGCTCTAGGAGAGTCAGTGCATAGTCATCCTAGTAAATTACAGAATCAGACCCTGAACTTAATAAAAAAAAATTAAGAAAAAACTTTTATTCACTATGCTACTCTATCTCTGCTATAATTGTGTAAATTTTTTAAAACGCAAATTTGTCAGGCTGGCACATTTTCTATTCTAAAATGGCTTCATATTCTCAGTAGGAAGACTAATGTTATTGACCTTCATACTAGGGGATACAAAAATGCACATTTACTTGGATGTGTGGACACATAGACACATGACTACTTATACAATGGTAGGCCCTGATTATCCTTTGGCATATGGCAAGGATTTTGCATTCACAGCAGGATCATCTCTTGTCCTTTTACTTCCAAGAACACTGGGGAAATTGATAGTCGCCTGACTCTTAGCAAAGAATGTTGCTAATTTGTGTTAGAACAACATTCTGAAATGTCGCCCAACAGGACTCCCTGGCAACTAGTTTCCTCCCCTGCCAAATACTCTGCCCTGTCATATCTCCTCATATAGTGTGGGAAAATTATCATGAGACTATCCTAGGCTTCATGGAAGTCATTGGTAATAAATCTCTGCTATCTGAAGTTCCAGGTGAAGTGACCTTGATTTCCAGTTTGTGAATAAATGGAATTCCCCTTCATACAAGTCAAATAATTCTGTCAATAATCCTGAAATGATATTATGCACATATTTGCTCCCCAGATGCTGAAATCAGTCTAATTAGACATAATTTTTGATAAAGCATCTAGATCTCATTTGAAAGCACTTGCATGCAATCCTATTTTATGATGTCTCAATTTCTAACTACCTTCCTTTGCTGGTTGATGAAACTGAGTACCAAGGGTTTGGTATCACCATCATGGATATTATTAATGCCTTACTTCAGGAGTACAAAATTCAATTCCTGCTAATACCAATTAAAGCCTTTATAATGAAGCCACTTGGTGCTCACTAACTTCTTATAAATGTTATCTCTCTTGGATTCCATGGCCCTGGAAAAGTGTCTAAAAATGCAATGCAGGTATTTCAAAGTTGCTAGAATCTATGATTTTCTCGAGTTTACTTTTTGTAGGTACCTATGAAACTCATATTCATAGAAAAATTTTTCCCCCAGAGCACTTGGTACCTGACTTTCCCTGAACAAAGATCAAGCTGTATTATTTCTGGCGGAAAGGAGCTCAGTCACTTTATTTTCTCAGCTAAGAGGTTTAGTTTTTTTTAGTGTTTTTTTTAATACCCACATCCTGTTCTGAAATTAAGGTTGAATTGTGTCCTGGTAAGAGTTTTGGGCTTTTTCTATCAGACTGAAGCCCTAGATTTCTAGGGACTACATCCTCTAGGCCTCTGGCATGATTTCCATTTCCTATTATATAAACAAACAAATAATTAAATAAATCGATATATAAATGAATAAATAAATAAGTGATTAAATAAATATACTATTGTTTTCCAGAATAGAAGAAAAAAATGTAAGTTCAGTACAATTCAATGCAATTTGATTTAGTTACTAATTTATGAAAGGCCTCTTGCCAGTCAATCAGTCTGTCATCAAGTTGTCAAGCCTCAATTAAAGGCTTAGTATGTGCTGAGCATTATGATACCTTCTGGGAATACAAAATCAGTACCTACCCTTGAGGAATGCACATTCTAAAAGGGGTGACTTCATAAAAATAATAGATCCATACAACATGTATACAAAATAGAAGGAAGGCATTTTCATAGGAAAGACATTAGTAAAGAATTGGGGCAAACAAGACCCTCTGCAGAAGTTCAGATTTTAGTAAGAAGGAAGAACACAGAAGGCATGAGGAAAAGACAACGTAAAGGCATAGTGATGGGAGATGGAGTTTTGTGCATGAACAACATCAAATTCGATGGTATGTCCAGATCATATAGTGTTTCAGAGGAGAGACAAGTGTGTGTAGCATTGTGAGAATGATGCAATCTTAGGTTCGTTCTTTTCCCTGTTATTCTGGAAATAATGGTCTACTATATAATAAACATTCATAAGGAAGTTTTTAAAATGGTCTTTGATTTGTTTTCTAAGTTGAGAGAGGACATCAATGTGTCATAATATCTGATGAGGTTTCTCATTTAAGGTTACATTTGAGATGGGCTTTAAAGAATAGGTACTAGGAAGAAAAACTCACACTTAAATCCTTTAAGACTTTCTCAAACATTTTCCATATCTTATCTCAATTGAACTGTATATGAAGTTCAGTAAAGTAGTAAGGTAGACACTATGATTGCCCCAATTTACAGATGCTGAAACTGAAATTCGCAGAAGTTAATGGACTAGTTTAAAGATAGAGAGGACGATTTAGTCCCAGGTCTTGTCAATTTCAAATCCAAGGATTTTTATTTGATACCATCCTGTCTCTTAAGATGGGAAATCAGGAGATGGAGAGAGGTGAAGGAAGGCATCAGAGACACATTGGAACAGGGCAAAGAAAAGGATGGAGTCAAACTCAGAGTATGTAGTGAGCCTGTGAAAACAAGAACATGGAGATGGTCTGAAATAAATCTGGGATGATAGGGATGCAAAAGTTTGTGTAAGGGATTAAGTTTGAAGTTATGGAATTCGGACTTTATTCAGGAATCAGGAGAGGAGATACATGAGTAATCTGAAGTCATAGCTATTATCAATTAAAAGATTAATATTTTGTACAAATTTTTTTTGTACTTATCATATTGAATTTTTATTGAGGTTTTTCAAAAAGAAACTGGAAGTTCTTCATTGTGTTTCCATTTAGACATTTGGAAAACCTTTGGTCAGTCTGAAATATATTTATTGTGCCATCCTTAAAATCATCATCAGTTTCTTAAATTTTGGAATCTAAGTGAATGACACCATTATTCTTATCTTATTGATTTGGTAGAACAACATACCAAAAGATCAACCTATAATCAATAAATAAGCATTACTTTAACATTCACTATGCTAAGTATGGGGATTAAAAAAAGGCAAAAAAAACCGTCCATGTCCTTAAAGTAGGTTGAGAAATGGGCATACAATATATGCACACCTGTATGTATATGTATATATATATGAGTCAATATGTATACAGAGTAAATGGGAGATAATCCCAGATTTATGTCATAAGAAGTATGAAAAGCCTTCAAGTCTTGAAGAAAATCATTGAAGACAGGAGGGAAAGGTGAGAAGAGGAAACCTTACAGCATGAGGGAAAGCTAGCAAAAAGTCATGGAAATGCATTGTCAAGGCTGAAGAACAGCAAAAAGGCCAGTCATCCAGGATTGTAGGGAAAGCAGAGGGGAGTAATGTGTAAGAAGAAAAGGGAGGTATAAAGGGACCTGTTCGGATGCTCAGTCATTTTTCAGTCACATGCAACTCTTTGTGAACCCATTTGGGATTCTCTTGGCAAAGATACTGGAGAGGTTTGCCATTTCTTTCTCTATTCATTTTAGGGATGTGGAAACTGATGCAAAGAGGGTTAAGTAACTTGAACTCAGGTCCTCCTGATTCCAGGCCTAACACTCTATCCACTATGCCACCTTATTACCCAGGGAGGTAATCATATACTGTGTCATATGGAGAGTAAAAGTTATTCATTCACTATTTCCTATTTCCTTTGCTAAATAATGGTATTTGGTCCACACAACTATGGTATATCTTTATCATTGATATACTGAGATCCAACTTTCACTGCCAGCAAAAATTACTTATTTCTTCTGGCACTGTCATATTTATTAGCCAACACCATTTTCATTTAATGTTTTTCCTCTCTTTCAGCAATCGTTGCAGAAGCACTTGGAAGCATGGGAAGTCTTTGACAATTTAAAAGCAAACTGCTGAACGTGACTTTGCACTTGATCATTAAGCAATGCCCCAGGGGAAAACATGGGCCATTGCAAATGACAATACCTAGGGAAATGTGGTTTCTGAAAGATAGCAGAGCATAAGGAGTAACTGGGGAAAACAATTATGAAGTGGAACCTATGTGAATTGTCAAATACTGGAGATTAGTAGACCATGAGTTTATTTTTTCTTAATTTATCTCACTTCGAGTCTTTTCTATGGCTAGATCATGTATACTATAAGGTCAGAGACCATGTCTTAATTTCCTTTATATCCTCCCAACTGTATTTTTTTATTCCAGATTTATGATTTCATCCACATTGGGAATTGGAGAGTAGAGTTCTTGCACCAATGGAGATATGTGGGTGAGCAACTACTTTGTGATTTATAGTCTTAGACAACTGAGATACTGATAATTTAAGAGTTTTGGAGTTACAGCCAGAATATGTCAGAAAAAAATCCTTGGATTCAAGCCTTCCTAACTTAAAAGTGCATCTACCATTCTATTCTCCTCCCATAAGGAATTGTCAATGCCTTCATCCTGACTTACCAAATGAATGACTTTAAATCTGTTATTCAGTTCCCTTCCTCTTATTCTTTCATTACCTTCTTTAGAAACTTTTTTCTGTATACTATTTTTTTCATATATCTTGTGTCCACATTCCTACCTCTGCCAAGATTAAACTTTCATAAATCACCACTGGATCCTGTCACTTCACAAAACAAACAAAAGAACTCCAATGTCTTCTCAGTGCTTCCTAATTAAAGTCCAAAATTTACCTTGGTTATTCAATAACTTCTTTAAATACTTCTACCATCTTTCCTCCAAGTTTTCTTTTTTCTCCAACTAAACTGAACCACTCACTCACTTCATGAAAAAACCTTACAAGGTAACAAACAAGTAGCAGGCAGAATCAGGAAAGGCATAATGTCAAAGGTGGGATTTGAACTGAGTGAACGAAGCCACAAATTTCAAGAGACAAATGAAGAGAGAAAAATTCTGGGAATCAAGGAAAACCAATACAAAGATATGTATATGGGTGATGGAGTGGTGGGTACAAGGTACATCAAATAGGTTGTTATTTGTAGAATATAGAACATAGAAGGAAGTAAAATGTGAGAAAATTGAAAAGAACAACAAGAGGAACCATTATTACAAAATATTTCATCGTGGAAATAATGAGGAACAACTAGAATTTATTAAGTGGATATAGGTTTAAGCTATAGAAATGGCCAGGCTAGGGGTGGCCAAGTGGCACAGCGAGTAAGAGCACCAGCCCCAGAGTTGGGATGACCTGGGATCGAATCCAGGCTCTGATACTTAGCACCACACCCAGAAATAACTGGCCGTGTAACCTTGAGCAAGTTACTTAACCCCAATTGCTTAAAAAAAAAAAGAAATGGCCAGGCTAACACTTTAGGAAAATCAGTTTAACAGACATATGGAAGATAGATTCAAATGAGGAAAATTGAAACAATGATAGGAAATAAAAGGCTATTATGGTGCTCTGGCCTAGAGATTTTGAGGGATTCAAGAAGGATGGTGGTTGTATGAGTGAAGAAATGTTGGCTATAGGAAAGATATTATGAAAATAGAAAGAGAAACCACATGATTTCACTTAGCTTTATGTATTAAGTGAGAATGTATAGTCGATGATAATGGTTTGGTTACTAACCAGGGAGCTTGTTTGAATATTAGTTCCAATGAAAATAATAAGGAAGTTTGGAAGAGAAAATTTCATGGGAGGAAAAATAATATATTTTGTTTGGACATGATGAGTTTTAAGTGCCAATAGGACATCTAGTTAAAAATGTTGAGTGGGGGGAGGAGGGAGCCAAGATGGCAAAGCAGAAGTAGGAAATTACATGAGTTTCCACCACAACCACCTCTAATACTTGTAAAATATGACTCTAAACAAATTTTAGAGCTAAAGAATCCACAAAGTGACAGAGACAAACAAATCTCCTGCCTGGCAGACCAATGGGAAGGGTCTATTGAACCAGGCTGGGAGCTGAGCACAGTCCATGGAGTATGAGTTACACTGAGCCTGGGGCACCCAGGCCAGCAGTCCAGACAGGCTGGAGCAAACTTCAGAAGAGTGAATCGCCAGCAGCTGTGGCAGTTTTCATAATTCTCAACCCATAAATGCCATAGAGAAAGTAAAAGGTCAGTGGAACTCTGTTGGAACTGGGTGGCAGAAGATGGAACCAGCCCCTGCCCTGGGGGTGAAAGGTGGTAGAGGCTCAGCAGCTGCTGCCACGTGGTTGCCTCCAGAGCTACTGGTCTGCAGATCATAGGGGGACCAAGCAAACTTTCAAAGGTAATCACTCTTGCTTTGACCTGCTTGGATCTGGGTCACTGTCTTGACTGCTGGTCCTGGGTGAGAAATGCTAGTGTGCCAGAGCTTTCAATGGCTATAGAGAGGGTGCCCTCCTCAGACCTCTGACAACACTTGAAAAAAACCTAGCGATTTGGGACAAAGCTCTCCACTCTGAAAGCAGAGTTCTTTCCTGGCAAAGAGGTCAAAAGTCAAATAATTGACTGGCAAGATGAGCAAGTAGAGGAAGCAAAATCAGACCACAGGATCCTTTTTTGGGGACAAAAAGGATCAAAACATGGAACAAGAAGAAGTCAACAAAGGCAAAACTCCAGCATCAAAAGCTTCAAAGAAAAATATGAATTGCCTACAGGCCATGGAGGAGCTCAGGAAGGATTTTGAAAATCAAGTAAGAGAAGTAGAGGAAAAATTGGAAAGAGAAATGAGAATGATGCAAGAAAATCATGAAAAGGAAGTCAACAGCCTGATAAAGGAGAAATAATACCTTAAAAATAGACTAACTCAAGTGGCAAAAGAGGCCCAAAAAAGCCATTGAGGAGAAGAATGCCTTAAAAAGCCAAATTTGCCAGATAGAAAAGGAATTCCAAAAACTCACTGAAGAGAATAATTCCTTCAAAATTAGATTGGAGCAAATGGAAGTTAATGACTTTATGAAAAATCAAGATACTATGAAACAGATCCAAACAAATGAAAGAATAGAAGGCAATGTGAAATATCTCATGGGAAAAATTAATGACCTGGAAAATACATCCAGGAGAGATAATTTAAAAATTATTGGACTACCTGAAAGCCATGATCAAAAAAACAGCCTAGAAATCACCCTTCAAGAAATTCTCAAGGAAAATTGCTTTAATATCCTAGAACCACAGATTAAAATAGAAATTGAAAGAATTCACCAATAGCCTCTTGAAAAAGATCTCAAAAGAAAATTCCTAGGAATATTATAGTCAAATTCCAGAGTTCCCAAGTAAAGGAGAAAATATTACAAGCAGCCAGGAAGAAACAATTCAAATATTGTGGAAACATAATCAGGATAACACAAGATCTAGCAGCTTCTACATTAAGGGATCAAATGGCTTAGAATATGATATTCTGGAGGTCAAAGGAGCTAGGATTAAAACCAAGAATCACCTACCCAGCAAAACAGAGTGTAATGTTTCAGAGGAAAATATGGTCATTCAAAGAAATAGAGGACTTTCAAGCATTCTTGATGAAAAGACCAGAGCTGAACAGAAAATTTGACTTTTAAATACAAAAAGCAAGAGAAGCATAAGTAGGAAAACAGGGAAAAAAAATCATAAGGAACTTGTTAAAGTTCATCTATATACATTCTTACCTGTAAAATCAATAATTGTACCTCATGAGACTTTTCTCAGTATGAGGATAGTTGAACAGAATATATATGTATGTATATATATATGTGTGTGTGTGTGTGTTTGTGTGTATGTATAATACATATATATGTATTTATAGGAGGGTATATGTGTATATAGATACCCACGGGAGTGTGTGTATATATGAGTACATGTATATATAGATAGAGGGCACAGGTTCAGTTGAATAGGAAGGGATGATATCAAAACTAAAATTAAGAGGTGAGAGAGGAATATATTGCGAGGAGAAAGGGAGAGATAGAATAGGGCAACTGATCTCATATAAAAGAGGCAAAAGAAAACTATTACAATGGAGGGGAAGAACAGGAAGGTGAAATCAAATGGGTCAACCTTACTCTCATTGAATTTGGTTTAAGGAGGGAATAACATGTACATTCAGTTGGGTATCTTATCCCAGAGGAAAGTAGGCAGGAAGGGGATACGAGGGAGGATGATAGAAGGGAGGGCAGATTGGGGGAGGGACTGTTTAGAAGTTAACACTTTTGAAAAAAGACAGGGTCAACATAGAAAATAAAATAAGTGGAGTCCAGGATATGATGGAAAGAAATACAGTCTTTGACACTATATCTACTATGGAAACATTTTCTGTAACTACATATGTAGAACTTATATTGAATTGCTTATCTTCCCAGTGATGGTGAGTAAGGAGGGAAGTAGGGAAAGAATCTGGAAATAAAATTTTAAAAACAAATGTTTAAAACATTGTTTTGTTTTATTTTATTTTTCATGCAACTGGAAAATAAGATATACAGGCACTGGGTTATAGTAATCAACCTTGCCCTACTAGAAAGATTTTTAATTTTAAAATTAATTTTTTAATTTTAAAAATTAAATTTAATTTTTTAATTTTAAAAATTAAATTTAATTTTTTCATTTTAAAAATTAAATTTATGTTTTTTATTTTTTTTTCATCTAACTAAACATTAAGTAAAAGATAGCAGGAAAAAATGTTGAGTTAATTGAAAATTAAGGTCTAAAGCTCAGAAAAACTAGGGATGACATATATATCTGGGAATTATCTACATAGAGATAACAAATGAACCCTAAAAGCTGAGTTGTTCACCAAAGGAGATAGTATAGAGACAATAAGAAAAGTGTTCAGGACAGAATGCTGATAAATAATTGTAATTAGGAGGCACGAAAAGGATGAACATCTAGCAAAGGAAACTGAAAAGAATGGGCATATAGAGATCAGAATCAAGAGACAGCAGTCTAAAGCAATTCTAGAGAAAACAGAGTATCCGCCAGAAGGTGATCAACAGTATCAAATGCTGCAAATATGTTAAAAAAAGATGAGACCTGAAAAAAAAATTTATTTCTCTTGGCAATTAAAGGTAATTGGTAATATAGAGAGGGCTCGATTCTGTGACAGGGACCTTCATTTGATACTAGTCATGGAAAATATGAAGAATGAAAAGTGTCAGCAAAATGTGTTTGAACAAAAGCACCTAGTATATTTTCCCAACATCTGAATCATATTTTTCAATGTTTATATTCTTGAAAATGATGCATTTAGACTAAGCTTTTTCATGTATGTTACAGTCTTGATGCAGAAAAAAATACTGCTAAAATAAGTGTTATCACCTGAAGCATTACTGTTATTCTATTCCTCTGATTTACTCAGTCAGTCAGTAAACATTTATTAAGCACATAAAATGTGTGCTAAGTGCTTGGGATGCAAAGAAACATAAAAGAGGGTTCCTGCCATAAAGAAACTCAAATTAAGGAGGCAATATGTAAAAAATAAAAAGGAACAAAAATAAAACCCTACATACAAACTACATAGAGGATAAATAGAAAACAATCAATAGAGAGAAGGCACTAGAAGGAAGACATATTGGGAAAGGTTTCTTGTGAAAGTTAAGGCTTTATCTGGAACTTGAAGGAAATCAGTTAAGCAAGGGAGTTACATTTTAGCAAACCACTTTGATGGATGGGTAAAGAACCCACAAACTATTTCAATAATCCAGGTGTTGGGCAGATTAGGGCCCCATCAGGGTGGAGCAGTATTAGAAGAGAGAAGGGAGTGCATTTGAGAAATGTTACAAAGGCATTTGCCTTTGATAGGTTTTAGTAACAGATCATATATGGGGTAGGTGAGAAAGTGAGGAATTGAAAATGACATCAAGGCTCTGAGCCTTGGGGAATGGGAATACTCTGATCTTTAAAAAAAAATGAGAGGGAAGAGGGTTTGGGTGGTAAATATCAATTTGGGACATGTTGAATTTAAGATATCTATAGCATATCCACTTTGAGATGTTGTACAGGAAGTCAGAGATGCAAGACTTAAAATCAGCAGAGATTTAGTGTGCATAAGGAGACACTGGGGAAAAAAAAACAGCATAGAGATAATAATTGAATCCATGGGAGCTAATCGGTTCAAGTGAAATCTCTCTCAATACTAGAGAGAGCAGAGGAAAAGTCCTAGGGTAGAGATCTATGAGACTCCTATGGTTAGCAGAGGTGACCTGAATGAAGATTCAGCAAAGGAGACTAAGAAAGAAGGATCAGATAGGTAGAAGGAAAATAAGGAGAGTTTAGTGTTCCAAGAACCCAGGAGAAGAATTTATGAATGAGTAGAGGGCAATCTACGGTGTCAAAGACTGCAGAGATGTCAAGAGGATAAAAACTGAGAAAAGGCAAATAGCATTGAAAATTAGGAGATCATTGGTAACATTGGAGAATTCCGTTTCAGTCGAATGATGGGGGCATGTTAGATATAAAGAGTAAAGAAGAGACTGAGAGGAGAAGTAGAGACACCTATCATAAATAACTTTGTCAATTTGTTTAGTCACAAAAAAGCAAAAGAGATATGGGATGATAGTAGAGATAGAATAATCTACTGAGGGGTTTTTGAGAATGGGAGAGATTTCATATGTTTATAGGCAGTTGGGAAATAGTCAATATACATGAAAATACTGAAGATAAGAAAGTTCAGAGATGTTATAGAGGGGACAAACTCCTGGAGAAAAGTGTATGGATAGGATTAGTTGTGCATGTAGAGGAGTTGGCCTTAGCAAGGAAAAGGACCACTTCACCATGTGAGACACGGGTAAAAAAGAAGGCAATGCCTGAAAACATATTGATAATATGAGGTAATGAAGAGGAGGAAAGAGAGTGCTTTTGGTGAAATGCCTCAACTTTTTCACCAAAATATGAGGCAAGAATCTCTCCTCAGAGGGTAAGAGGAAAGGAAACTATGCAGAGTTTGAAGAGGAATGGAAAGTCTTGGGAGAGCCATTGTGGGAAGTGGGATAGTTATTTAATCAGGGAATTGTTAAAAGATTAGCTAGCAGCAATGAGGTCTCAGCTGAAGTTATGTAACACATTTGTAGTGGACACAGAACAGCTGCATGGTTTTTTTACACTCTCACTCAGGAATACCTGTGTAGAAAAAAAGGGAATGGAAGGTGGGTGTCATCTAAGATTGAGGCATGGCAGTGCACCAATGGTGGTGTGATAAGGGGGAAAGAAACTCAAGAGAGAGCATAGTGTAGGGTTGAATCTAGGTAAAAGGATCGGAAGTTTTAATGTGAACGAAAAAAAAGGTTTTGGTATTTGAAGGCATAGGGAGAGATGGAATTCCAAAGAATATGATCAGATAAGAGGATTTCATACTTTATAAGCAAAGAAATAGTAAATGTGTGTGATGGGAAAATCAAGGGTATTTTTGTGTGTGACTGGGGAGGGTTAGAGGAGTGATAAGTACATTGAGGAACAGAGAGGTTATGGTGTTTGAGGGAGTAATAACATGTATGTTTAAGTACCCTAAGATAAGGGCAGGAGATAGGGAAGAGAGTAAGATTGTGAGTCAGATATTGTACTCATTGAGTCAAAGGGTATGTCCTGCAGGTCTGTAGACAACAGCATTTTTATTGAGTGGTAGAGAAGGATTGTAGCAACCTCAAAAGAGGAAAGGTTAAGTGATCGTGGAGAGGGCAAATTTGGAAATGGCAAAGGGGAACAAAGAGTATTCCATCTCCCCCACTTTGACCAGCAAGTCATTGAGAATGAAGGAAAGTGCAGTCAGTACTGGAAGGAGCAACCAAGAAGGCTGAATCATCAGAAGAGAGCAAAGTATCATTGAGAGGCTGAAAATAGAAAGATTGAGGAAAGGAAAAAAAAAAACTATTTGAGATGAAGGCTTTTTTTATGGAGCAGAAATTCTAGAAATAAAAGTGAAAAGAGTGGGTATCCTTAATTTGTAGGGATGTCTGAGGGCAATGGGAATGAGTTAAAAGACACTGTGAGATGGGGAAGGGAAAATGAGGCTTGAATCATAACATATAAGAGTTCTGAATCACCAAGATGGGGACAATTTGACCCAGGGGAAAACTGTTAATCATTAAGGGAAAATTATTTAGAGTAAGGAGCTTCGCGTATGGAAATGTCCTCTACTGAGGTTGATCTGCACTCATTTGCAATTTAGTGTCTTAGTTGTCTGGAATATTGAAAAATTCAGTGGTGTGCCCATCCCACTCAGTGCATGCCAGGAGTTGAAATTGAAACCATGTTTTCCAGGCTTGGAATACTAGCCCCCACAGTCCCCAAAGCTGTGTAGCTCCAACTTAAAAAATAAAGTCATAAACAAGTACCCTGATGCTTTAATTGAAATTCGAATTTGGATTGCTGTCTTTTTGTTAGGGATTCAACTTTTGGAGTTTGAGTACTTTCTGAGTCTTCTTTGTGCTAATTAATTGAGAACATAAATATTATTACCCTATATATCCTGGTCCCATTTTGGTGATGTTGAATAATGTTCCCCCTCATTCTTTCAGAATGGCAGCCTATCAATCTTCAGCATTCAACCTTGATTAGTTGTAAACAGCTATCTGAAAGGTGTGCGCAGTGTGTGACACTTAGGGATAGAAGTGTGGGGTAATAAAAATCCCTTTACGGTTTGCTGATGCTAACATTCCTCTTGATTAAGTAGGAAAGCAAGGCTCCTGGCTGTTCATAGTCTTGATTAATGTAATGTCTAGGTTATCTCTAGTGCAGGTGTGGTCCAGAAAAAAAAGCAGAACAAAGAACAGCATGTGGGAGAAACAAGGCAGAGAAGACATTGAAAAGCAGAGAAGAGAAGAAAGAAAGGGGGAAAGAGAGAGGAGGAAGGAGAATATATTATTTTCCCAGGGCTTTTCTTAAGACTTGATAAGATATTGATGATTCCCTACAAGCAGCACAGCATCCTTAGCACTGGCTTACTAAATGCATTTTTATCTCTCTCAAGAAGTCAAGGGCTCTATATACTGGTCATTTCTGATTAGCCAAGTTCTCAATTATCAGATTACTTTCAGGCCCCTTGCCCTCAAGTAATTGAAACTACTGTATTGTGATTAGCCTTAAAGAAATCTAAGAAACTGATCTATAGTGACAGAGGTCCCTGAATTGCTAATACTTGTACTGCACTCAGTAGTAATAGGTTAGGAAGATACAGGTGACAGGCATCCTAAGCCTCTTGTTAACTGGACTGAAATATATGGCTTCCTTGCTTTTGATTCTTCCGACATCCTTCAAATGAATAGTAGTGAAGAGATCAATAAGAAGGAGAAAAATACAAAAACTAAGTGTCTTTGCTACACCCCAGGCTTCATTGTTGTCTGTTTTGGTTCTTTTCTAAATGAACAACTGAAATTACTTAAGTGAGGATGTCCAGGGCATCCTAAGAATTTAACTACACTTTTATTATGAGAGGAGAAATGTGATAAGGATGCCCTAAAAATAATGATGGGCATAAGACCATAGATCTAGAGCTGGAAGAAATGTTGTATGTGATGGAAAAAAACATTTAATATGTGTTTAATCTGTGCAAAGAACTGTACTAAATGCTGAGAGTAGAAATGAAATTAAGATAATCGTCTTTAAGAGCTCACAGTTTCATTGGGAATACAAAATACATAGGAGATATGAGTCAGTTGCAAATGCTCTGGAGTGCTTACAGTGCAGTGGTAAAGCAGATAGTACTATAGAGTCTTTAATGTTCTTTCCCTTAATAAGACTATATAAATTTCTGATGCTGAACCATTTGATAATTCCTCATTTTTGTTGTAGCAAGCACCCCAGCATACCCAGGGTGGCTGCCAACACCAGTTCTTAGATCTGCTTTTCTAAAGGAAAGCAACTCAAAATGGGTTAACAACCTTGCTTTAATCAATCAAATATATCATTTACCTAGTTCAGGGGGGAAAGTCAGCACCCCAAACTTCAGAGTATATAGACAGAAACACTTCAAGCAGACAGGCCTACAATTGTCCAACCATTATATCCATACCAAATCACAGTTACCAGAGACGGAAGCATCAACATCTGTTTTTTTTCAAAGCTGGGGGGCTCTCAATTGCCCAGAGTGTCATCTGGTCAAATCATACAACACTTCTCAAAGTGAGCCCCAAAACAAAGCATCACAAGAGAGTTTATATAGCCTTCTCCTGGATCAGAGAATGTAACAAGTTCTTGACTCACTGCCCAATTAAAAAGTATCTCCTGAAAAACAAGCCTCCCACCACAGACTCCAGGTGCACTTAACCTAGAGGAAGAGATCTTAAAAATTTACGTTCCTATAACAACTTTACAAATAATGAGACTAGACCTGACCCTAGTTCAAATTTGTAGTAAATATCAGAAGTGAAATTTTTTAATTACCTCATCAAACACAGCAATATTTTAATGATGATTAGCTGTGAAAGACTTAACTACCCTGATCAATACAATGGTCAGTAACGATTCTAAAGCACTAGTGAATATTACTATCTGCCTCCTAAGAGAGAACTAATGTATTCTGAAAACAGATCAAAGTATTTTTCTTTTTCATTTTATTTTCTTTTACTTTTTTTGCAACATGACTAATATGCAAATAAGTTTTGCATGAAGTCACATATAAAATATGTTTTGAGTTGATTGTTATAATATTAATGGTAGTTGAAGATCTTCCCCACCCATCGTGGAGCTCAAGAGAAGCTTGATTAGAGGAGGATTGTTTTTCAGAAAGTCCCACACCTTTTGTTACTTTTTAATTAGGCAGTGGGGCACAAGGGTTGTGATGCCCTCTGGCTCTCAAGAAGGAAATATATACTCTGAAGCAAGATTTGTGGCTTCCTCATTAGAAGAGAATTCCTATGATTTGGCTAGATGAGCCTCTGGATAGTTGTTAATGAGCCCCCTAGCTTTGAAAACCCAGATGCTGGTGCTTCTTTCTCTGGTAACTGTATGTATAGCTTTGGTCAGACAGTTGGAAGCCCTCTCTTTTGATTTGTGATATTTTCTTGGTCTATTTTTTTTTTGCTTGTAATTTCTGTTTGTACTTTCTCAGAAGTTCAGGGTGCTGACTTTTTTTTTCCCTGAGCTAAGTTAAATACACACACATAAACACACATGCACACACACAACACACACGTGTAATTAAAGTAAAATGGTTGACCCATTTACAGTTGCTTACCTTTAGAAAAGCTGATTGAATAACCTATGCTAACAGACATCCTGGCTATCCTAAGGTGCTTGTTTTCTCAATAAGTCAGGTAGGGGATCAAAGAAGGGAGAGAATTTGGAACTCAAAATAAAAAAAAGAATAGATGAATATTGAAAATTAAAAAGAAAGCTATCTCAGCAGTAAGGTGGTAGATATTTAGAAAATATTTCTCCTCCCTTTCCCCCCACCCATATACAGACAAGAGACTTTTAAATGAGATAGACATATTTTCTCTAGTATTTTATGTGTAGACAATCTACAAAATGGTGAATCAATTCCTGATTTGTAGTGTTTACTAATATCTTAAGTCTAAATCCTCTCTCTGAAATTTTTTTAATTGCCTATAGAGCACATCTATGAGTCATAGTCCTAATAACTGGGATTCCCCATCTCTCTTTGCCAGGTAGATCCTCAAAGAAGTCATTTAGGATAATACATCTTCTATCTTTGCTTCTTTTGCATATATGAGTGTATTATGTTCCATATTTGAAGTTAATCCTTTCCTAGTCTGTTATAAGTTACTCTTTCTATAAGAGAGGGCAATTTCTTATTAGTTCCAAAGAGTTATTATTATTACATCGATTTTTATTATCAAATAGAATTTCACATAAATATTAGGCACAATAATAGCTATCATTATAATTAGCATTTATAAAGTGGTATGTGCCAGCACTTTGATAAATGCTTTGTCTTCTATATAGTGAAGCAATGTTTTCAAATTCAAATGGAACTATGACCCATAACCCCAGTGACTCTGTTCTTACAGAGTTTGGATTTTTCCTTCAGAGAAGATTCAAGTACTACTTATTACTCCCATCTGAAGTAATTCTACCAAGATTTTCTAACATATTTAGGATATAGACCCTGTCTAGATTCTCCCATTTGTATTTAGAAGTTGTACACAGCATCCAGTCAAGCACTTAATATCCTTAAGATACATTGATTATAGGATATGTATGTTTAATAATGTAAATATATGTACACACATATATACATGTGTGTGTCTATAGGATTATATGTGTGATTATTTGGTTATTATACATGATGTATATATAGGATTATAGGATAACTATTATTCAATACCATATTAAATACAAAAGATACAAATCAGTCACAGAAACATAAAGAATAGAAATTCCCAAACATCTGCTAGAAGAGAACTGAACGAGTAGTGAAGGTTGAACCATCCTGATACTACACAAACATCATGTATATAATCTTCATTCCATAAAGAGCACAGTGCCTCAGGAAATCATTTGTTTATAAAAGAAGTGGTGCCATATTTTTCAGTGCCTGTCCTATCCTGGCTTTGGGCAGTGTGACTATGAATGTCAAAAAGACTTGCCAAACTAGAATTTAGTTGATGGATGTATATATAAAATTTAAAAGAAAAAAGATACCTAATATGGTAAAGAAAATTCAACTAATCATTTAGAGTTAATAACATAGTCACCTAAAAATGACCTTTGGTAGTGCAAAAGAAAAATATTCTGCAAGTTTTATGGATAAGGAAATTGAGGGTTAGAGCATTTAAATGACTTTCCTCAGGTTCACAAAGCTATTAATACATGAGCTGTGACTTGAATCCAGATCCTCTAACAATATCTGCAATGCTACCTAAATTATTCAATGCAATCTCTGTTATTTTTCTCCCTCCATAGGAGAGAAAAGGAAATAAGATAGGGAATTTTCAGTGGAGATTATATATTGAATGTCACCTTCATTTTTTTTTTTGCTCTCAGAGAAATTTTTTTAAAACATATTTTCCTCTTTCCTTGTATAGGTTTCTGGAGGAAGGTTCTTAGCTATCACTCATTAACAGGTGGGACAGAGTCAGTGGCTCTATACAAATTAACTTCAGGAAGGCAGGTGGTGAGAGGGCAAGGCAATCAGTGTCGAAAGAAAAATAAAAGACATTCTGTCCTGAAGCATCAATTAAGTTTATTGTTTTGTATAAATGGACAGCCCACAAAAAGATTACCTTGAGCTTCCACAGCTCATTGAAATGTTGCTGCTATGTGATCAGAAAGCTTGACAAATAAACAATAACCAGGGCTGTTCTTTGCAAATGCATTGTATGCATTGATTTTTTTCCCCTGCTGTAGTACTCACTATTGAATGTGATAATGTGCTGTGCTATTAAAGCTTATTCTTTTATGGGCATCCATCGAATTTAAATTTAGCCACTTGTCTTCTTTTTAGAGAAGAATCATGCTACAGTATTACTCTTCCTAGACTGAGATTTGTCCACGTATCATGCATTTATTATTCATTTATATTTGTCTCTCTTTCTTTGGAAAATGACAATTTATTTTTTTTAATACTTAGCAATATTTAACCACTGAACCCTTTAATTACTTACGCTGCTGACAAGTGGGACACATTAAAATGCTGAGGAAATTTGCTTAGTACATGAAAGCTGAATTGAAATGGTGTATGACCGAAACTTCCCAGATTAGTTTTGCTGCCATTTTGAGACAAGATGAGGTCTCAAACCCAAGGTACAGATATACATGCAGAAGGGTATTTCCATGCACAAAATAGTAAAATAATAAATACTATATATACACACATATATACATATATGCATGTGTGTATATATGTGTTTCTATGTGTGTATGCATACAAGCATGTATGTATAGTATGAAGCTTTTTGAAAGACCCAGTATTTCAGCATAGGCTAGGATTCATGGCTTCTGCCTTAAGTATTCAGATCAATAAAATGACCAATGACGATTTCTGTATGTATGAGTGTCTATGTGTATGTATGCATGTATGTATATCTTATATAGCCAATAAAGGAATTTGTTTTGGTCTGATTGTGCATATATGTTGTAAGTTTTTTTTTTCTCAAAGAGGTGGATGAGAAGGAGGGAAGGTGGATTTTTTAAAATGTTTAACTTAAAGAATAAACCACAAACTTATTCCCATTCCTTATTGTCTCTTCCATGGTTTTCAATTTTCAGTTTGTATTTTTATATCAAAAAGAGCCAGACATAAATATGTTTAAATAGGTGCATTTGCCCTAAATATTTAGAGCAAGAAATATTTCCAGTATCAAATTTGCTCTCATGAATTTCTTGTACATGTATGCCCATACATCAGTATTTCATAGAACATGAATCAAAAAAAGCCTTCATCAAGAGCTGAGCATTTGCTACCCACTATATTAAATATTAAGAACGCAAGGAGAAAACTAAGAATGCCTATGTTCTCAAGGAGGATTACATTCTTATTGGGGGAGATAACACAAATAAAAGCATTCAACTACAGGACAGATGGAGAGGCCTGGTGGTCCTTAGAGTTGGGCAGCAAAGACATCTTTAATCGATGAAATTTTATCTGTTTCTGATGTACTATTTGACAATGAAGTGAGTTTTATGGGTCTTTAGTAGCTGTGTCTATTGAGAGTACAGGGGCTACAGATCTTAAAGAGGCATTTAATGGTTTAGGTATTTACGTGGTTTTAAATGAAGTCTTATTGAATATGGTAATTATGATAGCAGCTCATTACAGGCATTTGGGTGTTTGAGGACAGTGGTCACTTCTGCATACATTTAAGTCTGAAGGTCAGGTACAGGTAGTTTATTACTTATTGAGTTACCAGGTTAACATTTAAGATTCCTTAGAAGAACCAGTAACTTCAAACTGGCATATTTCTTTAAGTGTTTAAGCTAGACACTTTGCTTCTACAACTTTTACCAATCTAGCCCATTGCCATGTAGAAATGGACCCACTTGAGAATATTTTAATTTTCATAAGAATTAATAACATTGCTCCATCTTCTTATTACTGAGAAAATTGTTGTGAATATTTTAGACATATTTAAATGTTTTAATGGTTTCAATATATACTTGAACTATTTTCCCAAAAGATATCTTTAACCCCATATCTCATCTCTCATTTTGTACAGCAGTCATTTACTAAATGCCAAGTATATGTGCAACAATAATCCAGCACTTTTTTTTCTTAATAGTTTACTTTAGCCAGTTACCTGTAAAAATTTTTAACATTTATTTTTTCATTTTGAATTCCAAATTTTCTCTTCATCTCCTATCTACCTCCTCACTAAGACTATAGATTATATACATTATGCATGTTCAGTAATACAAAATATATGATCATATTAGTCATGTGGTAAAAAAGACACAGATCCCAAAAGGAAAAAAAAATAAACCGTGAAAATAATAAGTGAAAAACAATGTTCTTCAATCTTCATTCAGACTCTATCCATTCTTTCTCTCAAGGTAGACAGTATTTTTCATCATGAATCCTTTAGAATTGTTTTGGATCATTGTAGGGTTAACAATAGCTAAGTTGTTCACAGTTGATGATCATACAATATTGTTGTTACTGTGTACAATGTTCTCCTGATTCTTCTCACTTCACTTTACATCAGTTCATACTAGTATTTCCAAGTTTATCTGAAATCAACCTGCTGATCATTTCTTATAGCACAGTAATAGTTCATATTTCAACCATATATCAGAACTTATTCAGTCATTCCCCAAATGATGCACATCTGCTCAATTTCCAATTCTTTGCCATTCCAAAAAGAGTTGCTGTAAATATTTTTGTACAAATGTGTGCTTTCTCTGTTTTTTTTATCTCTTTGGGATACAGACTTAGGAGTGGTATTGCTGGATTAGTGGGTGTGCAGTTTTACAGACCTTTGGGTATAGTTCCAAACTATTCTCCAGAATTGTTTGATCAGTTCACAACTCCATCAACAATGCATTAGTGTCCCAATTTTCACAAATCTTTTCCAACATTAATAATTTTCCTTGTAGATACTTTCTTTATCCCTTAATTAGATCTATTTTTGCTTTTGCTTTGTCTGAGATCTGGATTGCTACTTCTGCTTTTTTTAAACTTCATCTGAAGCATAATGTAAAAGACTGCTTCAGTCTTTTACTTTGTGCATGTCTCTGCTTCAGATATATTTCTTGTAAACAACATATTGTAGGATTCTGGTTTTTAATCCACTCCACTTTCCTTTTTCATTTTCTGGGTGAGTTTATACCATTCACATTCACAGTTTTAATTAATGTTTATTTCATTCCATCCTATTTTCCCCTTATTTACCTTCTCTTTCTCTCTCCTTTCACCTTGTCCCACCTCACCAATGTTTTGCTTCTAATCACTACCTCCCTTATTCTGCCTTTCCTTGATCAGTCCCCCCATTTCTTATCCCCCTCCTCTCCTACTTCCCTATAGGGTAAAATAAATTTATATAACCTAATGAGTACCTATATTACTCCATCTTTGAGCCAAATCCAATGAGAGTAGGGTTAAAATAATGCTTACAATCCCCTCCTTTCCCTCTAAATGAAATAGGTCTTCTATGCCTCTTCATAGGAGATGATTTACCTCATTCTACATCTACTTTCCTTCTCCCAGTATAATCCTTTTTCTCAATTAATTTTTGTTTTGCTATCATCTCACCAAAGGCAATTTATATCTTCCCTTTCTCTTTATGTGTATTTCTTCTAACTGCCCAAACACTGATGTAGCTTTAGAGTTACAACTATCACTGTCCCACGTAGGCATGTAAACAGCTTAACTTTATAGAATAACTTCTGTTTGTTTCTTTATTTGTTTTCTGTTTGCCTTTATATGTTTCTCTTCAGCTTTGTATTTGAAAATCAATTGTCTGTTTAGGTGTGGTCTTTTCATGAAGAATGTTTGAAATTCCTTTATTTCATTGAATATCCTTTTTTCCCCCTGAAAGAATATGTTCATTTTTTTCTGGGTAGGTAAGTCAACATCCTTTATATTCCCAGAATATCATGTTTCAGGTCCTCTAATCCTTTAATGTAGAACCTGCTAGATTCTGTGTAATCCCATCTCTTCAATATATGAATTTTTTTTCTTACTGCTCTTAGTCTTTTCTCATTGACTTTAGAGTTCTAACTATAATATTCCTAGGAGTTTTCATTTAGGTATCTTCTTAAGGAAGTGATTGGTGAATTCTTTTAATTATTTTACCCTCTGGTTCTAATATATCAAGGCAATATTTCTCAATATTTTCTTGAAAGATGCTGTGCAAGGTTTTTTTTTTTGTTTTGTTTTGTTTTTATCATGGCTTTCACATAGTAAAATAATTATTTAATTATTTCTACTTCATATATTTTCCAGGTCAGTTGTTTTACCAATAAGATATTTCACATTTCCCTCTATTTTTTTCATTCATTTCATTGTGTTTGATTCTTGATGTCTAGTGGAGCCATTAACTTCCATTTGCTCAATTCTAACTTTTAACAAATTTTTTTTTTCAGTGAGCTTTTGCACTGCCTTTTCCATCTGGACAAATCTTATTTTTTTATATAAGTTCTTTTCTTCAACAAATTGCTATACTTTTAACTAATTCCACTTTTCTGTACTTTTTCACCAATTCACTCCTTTTACCAATTCTAATTTTTAAGGAGGTGTTTTCTTCAGTAAATTTTTGTATATCTTTTAGTCTCTCTTTACCAATCTAACTCTTTTTTCTTTATTCTCTTGCACAGCTCATTTCTTTTCTCACTTTCCCCCTATCTTTCTTGTTTTATTTTTAAAATACTTCATGAGCTCTTCTGTGAGTTCTTTTTAGGCTCATTCATGATTCTTTTTGAGGCTCCACATGTTAGCACTGTAACATTGTTATCCCCCAGAGTTTGTCTTTTGATTTTCCCTGTCACCATAGTAGCTTTCTTTGGTCAGGTTTTTTTTTCCTCACATTGTTTTGTTTTTCTTTTTTTCTTTCTTTTTTTCTGCTCATTCCCAGCCTATTATATAACTTTTAAAGTGGGCCTCTACTCCTGCAGTACAGGGAGCACTGTCCCAAGGTTCTTGTATCAGGGTCCAGGGGCCTTGCCACTGGCCTGTAATGCTAGAATCTTTGGGGTTGGTGGATGAATGCTGTGTCAGGGTCACCAGGCCTGGCTGCTCTTGCTGTCCTGGGGTCACCCAACCGGCCAAACTTTCCCAGTCACCTGCTCTGGTGGGGGACCTCACAGCTGGCCTGCTTTGCCAGTGACCTTGGTTGCTTGTCTGTGCTTCAGCTAGGGGACTCCTGCTGGCTTCTCCAGACAACAGTGTGCTGTGTTGAGCGGTGCTCCCTTTTACCCAAGTGAGACAAACCTTTCTTACAGTCTAAGTTATCTTAGGTTGTAAAATTGTTTCACCTCATCCTTTTGTGAGTTCTGCTCCCTCCGGAAAATTTTTGAGGAATAGTTTTAAAGTTAGTTGGAGGGGAATTCAGGAGAGTTCAGGAAAGCTCCTGACTTTTCTCCATCGTCTTAACTCTTGATAGTTATTAGCACAGCAGTTCTAAGAAGAATATTTCTAATCCTCATACTGTGCATGAGAGAACTGAAGCATTGAAAGACCCCACATATGATTCCTCACCGCAGTTTGCAGAGACTAGGGCTATGATTCATGGCAACTGACTAAAGATTTGTGATTACTGAGATGATCAACCACAATTTTAGGGAATTCATGGTAAAACATGCTGCCCAATTCCAGACAGAGATGTGATGTATTCAGGGTGATAATGCAGACTTTTTAAATTTTATTTTTAGCATGACCAATATGAAAATTTGAATTACTTGGCTCTATGTATTTGTTATAAGTGTTTTGCTATTTTTTTTTTTCAAAAGGAGGGGAATGGGAGGGAGAGAAGATGGATTTTTGTTCATTGAAGAAAATAAAATTTAACTTAAAAATAATTTAAAATAATAAAAAGGACTCAAAAAGGTTAAGGCTGCTGCATCCCAGGTTATTATTTAGCTATTTCAACTATAGGCAAGTTTTAGGAGTGGGGGAAAAGCATATTTAGTGTGAATTCTACTTTTATATGTTCCTTAACTATTCCTTGTCAAAGATAAATTTGGCACTAAAGAAGGCTGCTAACTTTACCATTGGCATGTGAGTTAGGGAATGAACCTGGGATTTCTTTGAAATAGGGAACTCCCAGGGTGGCTAGGTGGTGCAGTGAATTAGAGCACCGGCCCTGGAGTCAGGAGAAGCTGAATTCAAATCCGGTCTCAGACGCTTAACACAAAAGTGGCTGTGTGACCTTGGTCAAGTCACTTAACCCCCAATTGCCCCTCCAAAAAAGAAAAAAAAAGAAATAGGGAACTCCCAAATGAGGGACCTTTCTCAACCAATGAAGGTAATTTTCTTCTTTGCAATTTAACGTATGAGAGATTTGCCTAGACCACTGAGGATCTGTTGAGAGGGAAATATTGAGAGAATTCAACTCTTTGGCTCCCCCTAATCTGCCATCTTGGCTCCTTCCCTACAAATCACACAGTATGTGTGTTTGCTTGTTTGTTTGTTTGGTTTTTAAATAGACTTGAATAAAGAGAACTATAGATTAAAATCACCTTTCCCCATTCATCAGTTGTCCAGTTCTTTTGTTGCTTTGCCCATGATAATCTTTTTTTTTTCTGAACAACAGCGACTTTAAATTAAAAAAAAAGTCTTCTCCCAGTTCTTCCACACCGTAGAGCAGCAATCCTTCACCTAGTGTCCTTGATTTCAGATTCCTTGATTTCCAAAGGTCCAGGAATATGGATGAGAAAAAAAATACATTTTTATTTTCACTAACCTCTAATTGAAATTTAACATTCCTTTTGATCTTGAATGTTGGTCATAAAAAATTATTCTTAAAACAGTTTATTGTCTTCATCTAATGCTGAAGGAGAATGTCATAAAAAAAAGGGGGCGGGGGGAATAACCCTTGCCGTAGAGGAATCAACAGCAATTTCTCCAGTTCTTAGATCCTGAATCTTTACTTCTTTTTTGACAACAAATTTTGTTATTCTTCATCAATTATTTATAGTTAGTTCTTGACATTCTGTCTTATTTGCAATTACATTATCAAAGGGGGTGGCTAGGTGGCACAGTAAATAGAGCACAGGCCCTGGAGTCAGGAGGACCTGAATTCAAATCTGGTCTCAGACACTTAACATTTACTAACTGTGACCTTGGGCAATTTATTTAACCCCAATTGTCCTGCCCTCCAAAAAACAACAACAACAAAAAGTACATTATCCAATATGCTTGAGTAGAAATGATATATTGTGGGTTTGCTTTATTAATTGCTTTATTCTCCTGCAAGGACAGCTATTGTAATATGTCTAACAGTTATTGAAATGCACTTTTTAAGAACTATAATTTTTGGCACATTTCCTTGGAATAATTTTCATCCTCAAATAAAAAAGAGAATTAAAAGCATAAAAAGACAAAAATATGTGGGTATATATACACCATATACATACGTGTGTGTGTAACACATACGCTTAATATAAAATTTCACTCATTTAACTAAAGATGGAAAAATATTCATAGTCTGGTTTCACATGGTCAATGTCATATATTCCATCAACATAATTTGGATAGTTCTGGATGTAATGAATAGTCTATAGCAGTGGATTGAGTGTGAAACTCTCTGATATCAGAGTTTGAATTCACTGAGATGCATACTAGCTGTATGACTTCAGGCAAGTCGCTCTCTCTGTTTCATTTTCCCCATTCATAAAAGTATTGTAAAAGAGTAATAGCACCTACTTTGTAAGGATTTTGTGAAGATCAAATGCGATAACATATGTAAAGAACTTTGCAAACCTTAAAGAACTACAAAAATACTAGCAGTTATTATTATATATGTGGTGAGTAGCAATTCTCACACCAAATGCAGTGCTCTTTTTAACTATATTTGCTATTTCCCACTGAAAACCTTAATTCAGTTTTCAGTAAGTATCCAGCAGGAGTTCAGGAGAAGCTATGGAATAACTGCCATGTTAAAGGTGAGATATTACCAGGAATTATTATTTTTTTTTATAATTACTTACCTTATAGGGTTTGTTAAAATATTTAAACATAGCAGAATAAAATTTCAGGACCTCAATTAATTTGTGCTCTGACAGGTGTGCCATATCCCTACACCCTATCTATATTTTCTCACACAGTGTAATGACCATTTATGCCCTTCATTAAAGACTGCATAAGAGAGGCACCCAATGCACTTGGAATTGTCCTTTAGGTCTCTATAATCTGCGGATGCTACTGCAAAACTTTAGCCATTTATCTGCTATCCATCCATTTCTTTACAAGACCAAACATTTTGTGTTCATACATGTTCTTAATGATCTGTTTGCCACAACTTCTAACCTACTACAATTGAGAGAGGAATTACAAAGACCCATGTAGGCTGCTGGGCTTTAGAGTCTTTGCTTGTCTCCTGAGATACTAGTCATCATTAAGAGGAGACTGCAGCCTATTTACAACCATACTGTATCTTTCCAATGCCCTTTGGGTCAGATGTAATTTTTACTCTTCCAAGACTGTGGTGTTCGAGTGAAAAATAAAGCTTGGTAATATAAGTTCAGCAAATTGGACAGAACTGAAATTTATTGGATTTCTGATTCACTACCTGTCATGTCTTTGGTCATCAGGGAATCACAAATACTATTCCTGATGCTCATGCACTATTCAAAGGCCTTGGTGAATTGGATACCATGTTTTGATTTGGTCCAATTTGTGTGAATTCATACAGATCTACCCTAATAACTTTAAAATAAAAATGGATTTTTTTATTACATCATTTTCTTTCTACATTCTGGTAAGACTGTTGATTCTTGAAAGTCAATATTTCACTGGAACCTCCAAGGTTTTTTTTGTTTTTTTTTGTTTGTTTTACCTTTGGGAGGTAGTAAAAGGTTTTGGTGTGGTATCTATGAAAATATAATAGAAAATCTCACATCAAGACATGAGAAGCAAGAGGTGTACAAAGTATGTTCTAGTTCTCTAGTAGAGCTCGTTGAAGGGAATATTCTCAAAATATTGCAAATAATGCCTCTTTCTTGCCTTCTCATCCTGTGAAATTCTTTTTCCTGCCCACCAATAAGGCATCCATCAAGTATCTACCTCATTCTCTATAGAGTATATATATTTAAACTAAATTTTTATATTTTATTACATAGACAATGCTTATATTTGCATAAAATGCTGAGAAATATCACTGCTTATTTGAAGAGTTCAATTTAATTTATTAAATATTGATTAAGCATTTACTCTATTTACTGGATTAGATACATGGGATACATAGGGAAACACATAGAACTTTCCCTTCGGAAACTTACTTTTCCATTGGGGACAGCTGGAAATTGAAACACAGATAAGTAAAACAAAAACAAAAAGTATTGACAAAATTAAGATAAATAATATAGCAGCTGCAGCTAACTTTTTAGGGGATTATGAAAGGCTTAGCATAACATATGCTGTGTTTTCTACTAAGTCTAGTACTAAAGTTAGAATCATGATGAATGAGAGAGTTCTAGGATCAGGTCAATTTGTACAAGGAGTTATTCTTTACAAACCACAGATGTAATAGAGGGAATAATGTTTCCTAATTTAAAGATTGTTTTGTCACATTATCTTTTTAGGTTACATCATTACATATGGGTATTTTTTTAAGTAAACTTACTTTGTCTACTTACATTAAGTGAGATAATACATACACAAAATCTCCCGTTTAGAAATGATTCCATTAGCATTTTAACAATGAGAAAAACTTTAAGATATGACAAAACAGGAAACCAACCGTGTAAATCTGAATCAATTCCATTGGCCTGTAAGTGACATTTAAAAGGTCTGAAGCTTCAGCTTAAGGCTGACTCAATTAATAAGGTTATTGATTAAGCTTGAGTTTATAGTAAAGAAAATAGTCTAATTTATATAAATTTTCTCTAATTCTAAGGCTAACATACTTAATTCAGGTAATTTATTTTATAATATGACTAAATCCTTCATAGTACTTCAAATAAAATATTTTAAAATACAGTGAAGCCCCTTAAGTGTTGGGTAATATAACTAATATTCACTTTTTATGGGCTACCTATGTAATAGCATTCTGTTTATGGGTTTCCTAATATTAGGGAGTGTACAGCATTTTGATCCTCCTGTAAATTCTTAAAAAAAAAGCAACTTTTTTTTGTTATGGACTACAAACTCATAGATATCAGAAATGGGTTATTGTTTCTATTACTATCATACACTATGCCAGGCGAAGTATTTACATGTGGTCTTACTTAATGAACACTTGTTAAAGAGGAAAGAGATTGAGTTTCTGTATTACCATAATTGCTTCTTCATAATCAGAGGAAACCCTGTTCCCTCCATATTATTGTAGAATGTTATTTTATTCTGTGAGTATTCCTTGCTATAAAACATATTTAAATAAGTAAATTTTTGTTCTTCACACAAACACACACAAAAACAAAATCCTGCTGTTTCCCTTCTGAATTCCAAAAGCTTTTAGGTTGATAGCTTTACAACATATTTTCCCATTCTTCCTCTGTAGTCTTAACAAATTTCTCACCCCCCACCAAAAATGGACCAACTTGAATGACTTATCATGGTACCAGAATTATAGATTCATTATTAGAATTGCTGTCAGTCATATGAGCTGTGTTGATGTCATCATATCATGAATAGTTAAATTTGACCATTTTTTAAGAATGTGTGGACAATATTCAGTTTTAATGATTGAAGAGAGAATTTACAGTGATTTTGCATACAGCAGGGGAACCACATGAGAAAACGTTCCATGCTGTTAATGTTAGCACAAGTCAGCTGTGATGTCTGCTCCAGCTGTGCTTGTACAGCTGTATGTGCCAGATCTGATAACCTAGAAAATGTCCCAAATGAACTTCCACTGTCAGAAGTGAAAGTAATGATCCTGATGAGATTTAAAAGTGAAGGATGAGGGAAAAAAGCCAGAGCCAAATTCAGTCGAGCAGTTTGTTGAGAGAAGGCTTTGGGGTTCCTTATGTTTGCTTAAAAAACAGTAACATTTCATTCTGCTGCTGTTCTTTCAAAAACCATGTCTTAGAAGGTAACCAGTGTCTATTTTCTTAACTATATGAATGAGCTAACACATGTTGGATGAACATTAACCATTAATGTATTGAGGCTCAGATAAAAGAAGGAAAAATGCAGAAAAACAAGTATTTTCACTGTGAAATTTTAGGATCATAACAGCTAGAGTTAAATATTTAGAGACTTCTAGTTCTATCCCTCTCCACTCTCCCATTTTATGGATAAGAAAACAGAGGCCCCAAATGTTAACCTTCTTCTCTAAATCACATTGTATAAGTGGCATAAGTAGAATGTAGAATATAATCCCTGGTCTTCTGATTTCAGCATTACTGAGTGGAATTCCAAAAATCTTTCTTTTCTTTTTTTAATTTGAGTACTATTTCAGTGCACAACAACAAAAAGAACCCTTATATTCACTTCACAAAGTTTCCTTCATTGATAAATCCTACAAGGCATAATATAAAGATGAATATTGTAATGGATCAAGTTCTGGGCTTAGATAAGAATCAGGAAAACTTGAGTTAAAATTCTGCCCACATTCTTAATGCCGAGCAAATTCATCCTCTGTAAAATAGTAAGAAAAATAATACTCCTATTTAAAGGGTTGTTGTGAGGATAAGATGACATAATTTATTCAAAGCAATTTCTGAAAGTTAGAACAGTATATGAATATTATTTTTATAATTATAATGAAGTTTAATTGACTGTTTAAAGAATCTGTGATTTCATTGTAATCAGTGCCCCCAGATCTCATACAAATATATGAAGATGCTCCCAAATGATTTATCTTCATCTTTTTTAGTTCATAGCCCCTTTTGTCAGGCTGGGGATATTAATGGACCCTGATAACTCTCCAGCTACACTGTACACAAATCTGTAGACAGAAAGCCTCAGATGATATACCATGATCTAGCCACAGGACTAATACAAAAATTTTGAAATAGTGATTGATGCAAATGATGTTTCCATATATCTGTAATCACTATCATATGAAAATATCTGCTATTTCTAATGGTGACAAAGTCACAGGACTACTATGGTTTATTGTTTACATTCATAATTAAAGAATATGCTAAATCTCCATGGAGGTTAATGAAATTAAAGCGTTTTTCACCCTCATTCCAAGTTCACATACCACCTGAAACTTATCCATAGAAACTTCTGGATCACAGTTTAAGAATTCTTGACCCAGTAGATGTTATTCACCAGATTGCATGGTTGAAAATATCCAATACTTGGTGGACAACAGTCTGTTCATAACTTTGTGATGGTGCTCAGATGGCTGAAACACACTACATTGCCAGGTTCATATGCCTAAGCCTTTCCAAATTGTCAGGTCCTGCCAGAGTTTATTCAATGCTACTACAACATATCATTTCAAATTGGCAGTTTTTGCCAGAATTTATTTGATGCTAGTACAACTCTTGAGGATCCACCCATTGGGAGGGAGTGGGAATTATTCATTAAAAAAATATCCTTAATCAGGGAAAAAAAATAATAATTTGAAAAAAAGCGTCCTATGGTGGTACATTTCACATGGCTTAAGGGAAACAATGGAGTATATTCATGGATATCTAGGTTTGAACTTGAACAAAGAATGAAAGCAAATAATGTTTATAATTGAACATAAATTAGAGATAAGGGGCAAAAAATGATGTTTCAAAAATTTTGTCCAGCAACAAACATGATTACCCAAAAAAACTTGAACGTCTACAGGAAGACTTCTCATATTTAAATGATAGTATATGTGATTTATTTAATAAAATGAGACTCAGATAAATGAATTAATTAAATAAGAATAGCTGAAATTGGCTTCGTTTTGGAGTACCATAGTATGAATTATTGGATTTCTCTGCATGCATATTCTGTTTCAGTGGCTTCCACATTTTGCAAAAGTTGCCCTGGCTTTGAGAATTCTTGACAATTTCATAACCTGTGGCCCAGTGAAACAATTCTCAGACTCTCCTGGCATCAGGTCTTATTAAATGTATTATTTTGTGTCTTGTCAGTATGACTTATCCCGCAGGTCCAGCAGAAATCAGATCTGCTTTTCATTTACTGGGCAACCAGCCTTCCCTTTATTATTATGATAAGATTTGAGTTGAGTTTCAATGAACTATGTCCATCCCTCAGGCAAAAAAAAAATACCTCCAAACTTGATTTTGCTTGCAAGCTATTTGTGAGGTGAGTTTGTCCTTACTTAGAATGATCAGACTTTGTTGGGGGAGGAGGGAAGAGAGAATCACAAGGAAATAAGAACTCTTCCAACGTAATTACATTAAGAAATAAACAAGTAAATAACACTTTGATTGATGCCCTTCATTACTTTATCACATTATTTTCCAAGTATCTCTCTTCTCCACTACACAAGGAAATGTCCATTATCACAAAGGATATCTTTAAAAAAATTCATTAAAACCTTAAATCTTGTCCAAAAGCACATGTAATATTCCATGGTCGTAGGCCACCACATATTCAATAAAAGGAGAGAAGAGAATGTATACAAACTTTTATTCACAGTAGCTGAAAGCATGGCAAAATGCTTAACCTCTATTTTGATAGCACAGTGTAAAGAAATCTGAATTTCATGTCAGGTTTTGTTTTAGTTGTTGTTCAGTCATTTTTTAGTTATGTCCAATTCTCCATTACCCCATTTGGAGGTTTATTGATAAAGTTGTTAGTATGGTTTGCTATTTCCTTCTCTAGCTCATTTTGTAGATATGGAAACTGCAGCAGAGTTAAATGACTTTACCAGGGTCACACAACTAGTAAATATCTGAGACAAGATTTGAAATCAGGAAGATTATACTTCCTGATTCCAGGCCCAACCCTCTAATCACTGTGCCACCTAGCTGCGCTCAAGTCAGAGGACCTCTGTATTACTTCCTAGCTTGTCACCACCTTTTATGTTTTTGGACAAATCATTTAAATTTCTTGGGCCTTCTTAGTACCATAGATTTAGAGGTTGAAGGAACCTCAGGAGTCAATAAACCCAACCTTTTCATTTTACAAATAGCTTAAGTAACTGTCTCAAAACTATATGAGTAGCAAGACCATGAGTCAGGATTTGAACTAAGTTCTTCTTGACTCCAGGCCCAAATTTCTATATTTACTATACCATGCTGCCTATGTTCCTCATCTATAAAACTAAATGGTTGAATTCAATGATTCCTAAGATTCTCTTCTAGTTCTAAATGCATGTTCCAATTATCACTGCCAAAAAAAAAAATATGGCTAGAGAAAGCAAGCAACGTCATCTGAATTTAGGATTAGACTGAGGGTGACTATGAGGAACATGGTAAACCTCATACAAATAGAAAATAAAGGCTTGTTAATTTAGTTAGATAGAGATATAAAATGCTTATAAATTTAAATGTGTGTATGTATGTGTATCTAATATATATCTATACATATAGATAGATAGACAGACAGACAGATAGATAGATAGATAGACATTGTGTGTGTGTAAAAGGAAACAAATTTAAAAGAGTTATTGATAGTGGCCTTATGCAACCATCCCAAAATCACATTAGGTTTAGATATCAGGAGAAAAAAAGAGTCAATGTAACCTGGAATATGTTCCCAAATCACAAATATTTGTCTCTACAGAAACTACAAGATGAAGAGATGAGGAAGATTGATTCCATGCTTTGAAATCCCCAACAATATGGCAACTTTCTTTACCCTCCAACCATTTATGATGAAAAGATGCTAGAGAAACAGAGAGAATTCTATTTTAATGAAGCTTTTCATCCTGACTGCCCCTCCTTCCAAACTTATAACTAGAAGAATGAGTGGAAGTGAGATTTATTACTTGTTATCCACTGACAATGAACTAGACAGTGTGTAAATTGTTTTCTATTTCCTCAGAGATTACTGTATTATTTTAAAATCAGGAATAAGTCATAGGGAGAATGAAATGCTTTTGAGTCCACATAACAAGTACTGGAACACTTGAGTGTTTTGTCTCCTTGGAAGGTGATGGGATGTATTTGGAAGGGAGGGGGGGAGAGGAGCAGGCCCTGTGTATGTATGTGTGTGTGTATGTATGTGTGATTATATGTCACCCTAGTCAAAATAGAGAAAACAATAAAAGTTTCATGAGTTCATTAAACATTTACAGGTAATTCAGTGGCTAAAAATAATAAAAAAAAAATTCATTGCTAAAATACTCTGCAGTGATTCTGGTTGGGTAGCATCAGATTTGTTGTGGGATAAAGGGTTGGGGATGGGGGGGTGTGGGGGTGGTGGTGGAAAGGATCAAAGAAGATTCAAAAGATTAATCATGATCTGTGAGTCAGAACATAGTCAAGGTTCTATGGTTCCTTTTTCTATGTTGTGTAGCAGAACGAAAACAGGCGCATCAGAAAATGGTGTTGTGTGAGACTTCATGACTCTAAGTCACAGATTTCCCATGTTCATTGGACAGGTTTTTATAATAAGTCAGAAAGTGTTGAAAGGTTAGCCCTCTAAATTCAGTCCTTTCAAAACCATTCTTCTCTGATGTAAGTATTCAAAGTTTCAGAGGGAATCTGAAATATATGTTGTTCTCAGGTGCCCCTAATAAACATAGTTAAGGAAAACAGGGATACATCACTGAATATAACTGATGCAGTTTTTAAAGAAATATACTTGTTTACTAGAAATAACAGAGATTAGTTAAATTATATTTGAACTATCTTAAACTTAACAAATTTTGAAAAGGAAGGACAAGAAATATTCATGTAAAATGGGTATACACATATCTGTCACAAAACTTCTAATAATTTTTCTTACTCTTCTCAGTTACTGAACTATGTGGTGCTTTAAGCCTGGCTTCAGAACCCCACTAAATACTGTTAATTAAATTATCAAAATGCATATTTTAAATATGATATTAATACCTTGATATTGATATACTTGTTAGGAATAACAAAGTTTCAACTTGTTCTGTTAAATCCCCCTGGCATAATGCACCTCTCCGTTGTTTTGGAATAATGTCTGTCTGTCTTCTCTCTCTCTCTCTCTCTCTCTGTCGGCTTCTATAATAGGTCCATTGCAACTTCTTTCTAACCTGTAGATTATACTAGAGACATTTTCTTGTATGTGTTGTGAAGGAGGTGAAACTCATTTTCATCACATTTGCTACATTTGTTAGAGTGGAAACTAATCTTTGAAATGATGTTTTTAAAAATAATCTGCAGGTTTCAATTTGTCAAGTTGTATATATCTTATGTACTACAGATAGTATAGTAAGCTTAAAAATAAAGGGATTACATGTATTAAACATTAAAATCATCTTCTTTCTCTTATAAATATATACAGAGATAGATAAAAAGATTGGGGGATAGATTGATATATGTTTTTTAGTAGCTCTAAGGTACATTTTAATTATACCAGGTGTGCAATACCAAAGCATGTTTACCTAAGCTTTTCTAAATCATTTGAGCCTACTACTTAAGAAAGCCTCAGAATTTCACAATTCAACAGCTTGAAGGTATCGGCCCATTATTTTTGCTAAGCATTTTACTACAAAACCAAACATAGTTAAAAAGGTTAAACCAGAGAATAACATGATAGACAAGCATTATAATGCCCAAATACAGACACAAAATTGTATTAAATTTTGCTATTTTTGATAATAATCAACTTATTAAGGAGTTCAGGTTCTACTTATTGTGAATTATCTACTAAGATTTTGTGAAGGGCAGCAACAAAAGTGAAACTAAAAGTGTTTCTCAAGAGAACATTTGTATCCCCAGCAATATTTAGATCTAACAGCAAATCATTTAATGAATCAATGCACTGGGAATAGAAAGAACTGTTCCTTGGAAATACATGAGATAAAGCTTCTTTATATCTCCCTTAAGTAATATCACACTACATTCTACAAGGCTAATCCAAACTCTCAGTTACATGAGGGGGTTAGTAGTCCATTCTGTGGCTTATGTAGGCCCATTGCCTCACCCACCCCCTTCCTTTTTTTTTCTAATATGGAGATTGATCTAGGGACATTTACCTGTTTGTGTTGCAAAGGAAGTTTAATTCATTGTCATCGCATTTTATACATTTTTGGGGATTGAAACCAATAGTTGATATGAATTTTTGTATTACATCTATCATCTATCTATCTATCTATGTATCTATCTATCTATCTATCTCTCTGTGTCTGTCTATCTATCTATCTGTCTGTCTGTCTGTCTAACTATATTTCTTCTTTATTATAAATAGTACAGTAATTTCTGAAATTAAAGAATGAAAATTAAATTTTAAATCACTCTTCCCAGCTCTATGCCACATTTTTCTTACCTGTAAAATGAGAGATTTAGATGAGATGATCTTGGAACTTTCTGACAGAGTGTTAGGCCTATAAGACCCTATAGACCCTATATGGTCCTCTGACTTGGTAAATTCTTTATTAATTTATTATGTCTTCACTATATAATGGGTCCAGATATTATCTGGTATTCAAAGAAAGGGCCTGATGATATCTTTTTGATATGTGATATTTTAACATATATTTGGCATAATATTTATATTTATATATTAGATATTATATTTATACATTATATAATATAGCATTATTATAACAGAATATATGTTATAATAAATATATATTTTAAGGTTTTGTTACAAAGAACACCAAAAGTGCCCTAAATTTTATGGATTAAGTGCCTACACTACAGTAGGACTGATATTGTTACTGTTCAACAAGTATGCAAGGATTTTAAAATCTGATTGGATTCTATATATCAAATTTTAATGTAACTGACTAACAGGCATACGTATAGAAGAAACTGTGGGGACTAGAGACATTACAATATTGTTGCTGCTATTGTTGTGTTCAGTCATTTCCATTATGAGTTGTGTCTGACTCTCTGTGACCTCGTTTGGGATTTTTTTGGCAGAGGTACTAGAGTATTGCCATTTCCTTCTCCAGCTCCTATTACAGATGAGGATACTTTTAAAAAATAGAAATACATGTAAATAAACAAATAAACAGACATATGAGTAAATAAATACACTTGATATATTGCATCAGGAATTACATTTCTGAGGCAGTCATTTCTGAAAGAGCTAGCTATAAACAATGTGATTCCTGGAATGAAGGGAGGTTTTAATATGTTTTCTTAACCCTTCTGTGCCTTTGTGTCTTTGTACAAATGTTTGAAACATAATCTATATTAATTCTAGAAATCAATTTTGTAATTGTCCATCATTAATGATGCATTGCTCTAGATTATCCAAAATAATTGAATTATTTCCATTATGATTTGTTGAATGCAGCAAAACAGTAAGATTAGAAGAACAATTCTTAATGCTATAAATATATACTATGCACCAATTGAATATAAGTCATTGCTTTGACTTTGGATTCAGAAAACAATTCAGTGTTTGGAGATAATAACAATATTCAAAATCTTTGAATCTACAGTCAGTATTTTAATTTCCTGTTGAATAGCTGGAAGCTCTGCAGATTAAAAAAAACAAATCAAAAAACTGTAATCAAAATGGTCCAATTAAAAAGTAATTGAATATTTTCAATAAGATAAGTAACAATATAATAATATATTCTAATAAAATATATAGAAAGAAATCTTGAGCCGATTAAGATAATATGGAATTTGATAAATATATTGCTTTATTTTCAAACAATTCCCTAAATAAAACAAATTCATGATTGTAAATGGAATATTACAAAATAAACTTTGGCTTGACTCTTCAGATGGGAATTAAGGTTACATAAGTAACTAGTTTTAGACAGAGTGAGAAAAAACTATTACAATGATAGCAATAATTAAAGGCCGTGTTGTTAACCTCAAATAGAAATAGGGGTCACTAACCTACACATAAGGATCCTTACAGGTTGCTTATTCACTTATTTTAAAATGTAATGTTGCTATTTTTTTGTGTTTTTTTGTGTGTTATGTTAAATTTTGGGGTGGGTATGGGAGAATATTAAAACTTCATTTTAGGCTAGGGATCTGTCTATAGCTAGTGCTTTCAGAAATGAATGCCACCTTGGTAAACAGAAATGTAATTTCTGATACAATAGTTCCTGATTGTCTCTAGACAGACAGATAGATATAGATATATACATACATATATAGGTATATGTGTGTATATAAATATATATGTATGTATATATGCATGTATGTATGTATGTATTTTCCTCATTTGAGGAAACTTAATGTTTCCCTGAACATAAGTGTTTCAGTGTTTTCCATCCCAAGTGTTTTTGTTGTCATTGTTTTAACTTCATATCAATGGTCATAGATAGAAACCATTTATCTCGTTTCCCACTCTAACACAAAACCTTCCACTGTTTTCTTATTCTTCTTCCATCTCCAATTTGTCAAATTCTGTTTCTCAAAAAAAGAGTAATCAATAACAACATTTCAACCTGCCTGGTCATACAGGTTTTTTTTTTTTTTCTGAAGATTAGGCAGTTTCAGAGAAATAGTGTGTCAGTTGTTGGAAATGTTCTTCATTTTCCACCAAATTCTCCTTTGTTCCTGTTTCATTGTGGGCTACACGATCCTTGAAATGCTTGACTTCCCCATACCAACATCCATTACAATATCTTTTAACAATTTTGAAGTATATCTCTTTAAAAGATGTAACTTTTTTCTTGATTCCTTAGAGTAATATCCACCCTAAAAAATCAGAAATCATATAAATGTACATACATGTATATATATGTGTGTGTGTGTGTGTGTGTATACACTGTATATATATATGCATATATATATATATACAGACACACTTTTATCTATAATATAAAACACCACATAAGAGAACAATGAAATACAAGTGCATAATTTGAAATCCACAGTCAAATGACAAAGAACAAACTAAATTTAAGGAAATCAGCTCGATCTTGTTTCATCTGTTCACGATTGGATATACTGAGTTAGCCCAGTGTTAGTCGAAACATGTCTGCATACTCATCACTATCATAAAGTGGAAGCATATAAAAATTGTTGTTTATGCAATTGAAATGCATAACTTCCGAAATAATCGAATAAGTCTCATTGAAATGCAAAAGTGTGCTGGTCAATGTTTAGCAACCAAATCTTTTTTTTGGGGGGTGGGGGGACATGTACCTATTTGAATAATACCACATGTACACTTTGAATAATAATAATAACAATAATAATATGTATATTAATGTTTTTTTCGTTACATTTAAAGTTTAGACAAGAGATCAGCAGGCTACAGAGCAGTGTCCGAATCCAGCTCACTGTCTGTTTTTGTACAGTTGAATGGTTTTGTTTGTGTTTTTTTTTCACATTTTTAAATATAATAGAGCTTCATTTTTAAAAATGTAAAGCAACAACAATGGCAAAACCTACTTAGATCCCTGGTTGTAACAAAAAAAGACACTGGATTTAGACTGGTATTCCAGACAATCAACAAAGCAACAAACGTAACCCTTATTTGTAATGCTTACCATTTGTCAATCTCCAAAGAATAAATTGTGAACTCATTTAAGCTGAGGCCCAGTACACATCTGTATCATACACCATTGTTGAATTCCAAGAGAAAGCATATACAGAAATGTAACTAGCACTTCCAAACTTAAACTCAATCATAATGCATGCATTATTTTTAAAATGCCATTTTAATAGAAAAAAAATAAATTCATTATTCCATTTTGAGAAACAGAAGAATAAAAATTAGTTAATGAAGGGTTCTCTATTTTGCTAACAATAAGAACAATAAACTAGAAAGCAGTTTTAGACCAGTTTTTTTAAAACTTATATAACAGCAGTCATGTGCTGGTAAATGATTAACAACATTCTCAAAAAAAATGTATCTATATCATTCTTTTAAATTTCATCTATATTATTAACATATTTTCATCACTTTCTTAATTCTAAATAATTGATAAAACTATAAACAAAGTCCTGATTTGAAGTATGTTTTCCAATTTCTGATATGTTAATACTTACATTGAAAATATATCACTTCTCATGAGCTGTATTTGTTCACTCCAGAACATCTATATATAACAGGTTAAAATTAATGTATAACTTGCATTTTAAAGATGGTAAGAAAATTAGAAGAGAGCCAGGTCAGGTAACTTTCAAAGTTATGGACATGGAAGGAATTATCAGGATAAATGAATAGACATCATCAGAAAAGAAAGATTATTTTGAGAAAAATAAATGATCTTTTCAGAAATGGAATTAATTCAACTAAGTCAAGAAAGAAATGCTTTAATGCAGTAAAAAAAATGCTTAAAGCATCTGAAATAGCTTTAATGTATAGGAAACTAGCACATTATCCAAGAATAAAATCCTCTCCCAATAGATAAGATGTCAAAAGATATAAACATTTTTCAACAGAATAATCACTTACAATTAACAATCACATAAAAGACTGCTCCAAATCAGTAATTATAAGAGAAATGCACATGAAAACACTTTCCATTTTACCTCACAAACAAGAAATATGGAAAGATGACAAAAAAATTGAAAAAAAAATTAATGACTCCGGGATTGGAGGGGTTATAGAAAGAAAGGTATATTGTTCTACTGTTGGTGGAGATATTTATTATTGCAAACCTTCAAAACAGTAATTTGGAATTATGGTTTAAAAATGAGTAAAATGTTCAACTCTTTAATTGGAGATTCAACTATTTCCAAAGAAGTTCAAGATTAAAAATAAAGTTCTAAAATGCCACCAAGATATTTAAAAGTTTTAGTTTTTTGGTAGAAGCAAACTATTGGAAATTCAGTAGGTGTCCACCAATTGTTGACATGTCTAAATATGTTGTGGTTGATGAATGTAAAGCAATGTTAATATAACATAATGAAGGATGAATAAAGAAGAATGTGGAAAGACTTAAAATTAATTTGTAACCTGAAGTAAGCAGAACTAGGGAAGTCATACACAATGGCTACAACAAAGTAAATAGAAATAATTATAATAAAAATAAAATCTGCCCTGAATTCTATGAAATTATAATGACCAAGTTTTGTACTATGGGAAAATATATATTTCTATCTATTTATATCATCCCTAGCTATATTTATATCTATGTCTATTTGTGTCATACATACATATATACAAATATATTTCCACATCTAGCTAGCTAGCTACCCATTCCTTTTCTTCAAAAGTATTGGTGGAGTTGTTGGCTTTTTAAAAGATAGAATAAATAGACTTGTCTCACATAGTTTTTGTTTATATTTATTGAAATATTGCCCTGGAAAACCATGCTTTGATAAAGCCCATTGGGATTCAAATGGACCTACTTGACTATGCCTTTGAACCCAATGACTCTGGCTCCTACTGATTGATCGGTAAGTCCCAGTCAAAGCCTTTCTTGCTCATTGTTTGGGTTTTGATAGCTCAGATATTTCTATTTGTATCAAAAACCCTGAGGATCTTCCCCTTTCTGATTGATTCTCTTGGGAAAGCAAACTAGGACAACTTTTGCCACATTCTTGCCTACCTTTAATGAATGAATGGGTGTTGCCTCAGGAAAAAAACTGAGACCTGGGAAAGCTTGTAGCTTAAAAAGGGCAAGGCCTCCCACTACATCCAGAGCCATCACCAGACATCTTGACTTATGTCTTGACAATGGATTCTGTTGACTCTGGAGGTAAGAGTGAGGCTAATGACTGCACTGTTCTGCTTCTCTTAAATCCAAGTTACTTGCAAGTCAAGATGTCACCTTCCTGATGTCATTGATCCTCTTTGAGAATGAAGAACAATTAACAATTGGTGTAGTGGGTAGTTGTCGCTCATTCTCAAAGAGGACCAAAATGACATCACTATGTAAAAGTCAGGTTTCAATGTGTACGATTGTGGCTAATCAGACCAATATGAGCTCGGAATGCTCTACCTCACGTGAGGAACCAATAGTCTGTGTGAACATGTGGGGTGGATTCTCCAAATTTGTGCATTCTGTGCTTCCTTTGCTTTTCTCATACAACACAGCATCTTCTCTGATGTGGGCACACCACACTGCTGATGAGGGATGGCTCCCAATAGGTTCAACAGGAACTCTGATCTTATCTAAGACCAGAAGCTGCAATTCAGTCTGGAAAGAATTCAGCTCAGCCTTACTTGGAGTCAGAGATGAAAAAGTTTATTATACGCTTTACATCGGGCAAGGATCTTTAGAGGACCTGCAAATGAAAGGGAGCACAGGTTTTTTCTTTTAAAGGGCAGGGCTACCATTGTCAGGGCTGACCTGATGAATGTGAGGGAACCAAGGCTAACTTGTGACTATAGGTAAAAGTTAGGGCTGACTGAAAGGAACTTGTGACTTCAGTGCATAGATAAAAGTTTGAGAAGTTTGACTTGGAGATGAGATTTGGGCCAGACAGGAGGAGACATAAGGAGATTAAGCAAGAACAAAGGAGTCACAAGTTGTTGCCTAGGCAGAGTGCAATAGGGGGAAGGGGCAGAGTTTGAAGCTGGGAAAGGGATTTAACTGACCTGTTTTACCAATCGCTATTACAATTTTACGATACAAATTGCAGTTACAATTGTACAAACTGGTTTTACAAATTGATGTTACAGACTGATGTTGCCATTTGGTTTTACAAATTGCTGTTACAGATATAGATCCCAAACACCCCAAGCATCCCATCAGTGCCAGTGTCTCCCATGTCACACGATCAATTCCAAAGTTCATGAGAGAGACCTTGAGAGTGCTTTTGAATGCTGTGGATAAGTTAACTTACCTTAGTAGTGTACTTTCCAAAGATGTACACATTGATAATGAGGTTGATGCATGCTTTGCCAGAGCTAGCTCAGTGTTTGGGAGGCTCTGAAGGAAAGTATGGGAGAGAATAGGTATTAGGCTGACTACAAAAATGAAGGTCTACAGAGTTTTTGTGTTGATCTCATTGTTTTATGCATGTGAAATGTGAACAGTTGGCTAACACCATGCCAGGAAATCAAAATAGAGGAAATACAGGAAATAGACAATTCTATTTGAATTGTCTTAGGAAAATTCTGAAAAATCATCTGGCAGAATAAGGTACCAGACACCGAGATCCTTACTGAAGCCCTGCTTCAGAGAGTGCAACTCCAATGACCTGGCCATGTTGTTCAAATGCAAATTGTATGCTTGCCAAAAATACTATTTTATGGAGAACAGGGCAAGCGTTCACATGCTGGTCAGAAGAAGCAATAGAAAGACACTCTCCAGGTCTCTCTCAAGAACTTTGGAATTGATTGTGTGACATGGAAGACACTGGCACAGGGTGGATAGTTAATGGGTATGGTGATGAGGTACAGAGTCTGGGCTCCAGCCCACTGGACCTGGCATCAAGCATGTTCTGGAGTCTGACCCCTTGAATGTGAAGTCTGATCCCCTTGAACAGGACCCAGAGAAGCAGGAACAGCCCTGTGCCCCTTGCCAGCAGGAAGCACTTTCAGAAGCTGAGACCTTCACCCTTTACCCCAAAGTAATTCTTTGGGTTAAATTCAAAGGAATTTGGGTCCCATTTGTTTGAGGAGGGGGATGATGAGGTACAGCCTCTGGGAACTCCCTTGAACTCTGATTGAATCTTCCCATTTGATGAGGAATTTGCTTGAGGCCATAAGCCTTTCATTGTGGCTCAGCCTAAACCTGTTACTAGCCTAGTCCTCCTTTGCCCAGCTAGCTCCCACCCTTGATCCTTCCAACCCTACATTGTCTCATCTCCAGGTAGCTTCCAGTTACCTCTCACCCTTAATCTCTCATCAGTGTAGTCTGAACTAATTTTACTCCTCTTGAAGAATCTCCTCAATCTCCTCCCCTAAACCACCCCTAGATTCCTCCCACAACATTTCTATATATGAGACCCCATCTTGCCTCCATGAGGTATGAGAGCCCAGAGAATGATCTAGCACAGGCTTGTTCTTTGTCAGATTATTCTGGCCCACTTGCCCAATGCAAGCAACACAGATACCAAGGCTCCTTAAGGGTCAACCCAATATGGCGAATCTTTAATAAACTTTGCTTTACTTTGAGAGAAGACTTGAGCTGAATTCATTTGGCAAGACCCATTGTGTTGGTATTTTGGGGTGTTGAACACCCCTAACCCTATACCTCAACATTTTATTGTGACCTTATCAGTGGAACACTATATAAATCAGTATTAATAGATTTGGTTGATACCAACCTTTCTCTCTCTCTCTCTCTCTCTCTCTCTCTCTCTAGAGGATAAAATTTTAGAAAGAGGAAGAATATGATGAGAAATGTGAACAATGTCTATTGTTTAGAATAAGATACGTTTTTGGATGAACTGAAGAGGTTACCCATAAAGAGGGTTAGGGTTGGTCTGGAGACCCCAAAATACCAACATGCCAGGTCATGCTGAATGAATTCGACTCAAGTCTTCTCAGCCAAAGAAAAGTAAAGTTTATTAAAAGTTCACTTATATTAGACATAGAGTTAAATCTGTGTTTGGTCACTCTATGGCACTCACACACATGGAGAGAACATTGGGTCTTATATACAGAAGTTTGTGGGAGGAATTTAGGGGTGGTCTAAAGGAGGAGTTTGGGGAGGGTCAATGAGTGATTAAGGATGGGAAGTTGCTGGAGGCTACCTGGAGACTAGAGATAATGGTGGGCTAGATCAGTTCAAGGGTAGATTGATATTTTGATAGGCTCAAGGGTAGGAAGTCTAGTAATAGAGCCCAGCCACAATGTAAGGCTTATGGCCTCATATAAATGTTTCATCAAATAAGACAATTTAATCCGAGTTCAAAAGGTGTTCCCAGAGCCTATACTTCAAAGATTCAAGGAGAACTCAAGGGGGGTCCCAGAGCCCATACCTCCTCAGAACAACTAATGAATTTACTTTTGATGAATAATCCCTTGACTAAGAAATGACTAAGAAGATAAAACAAGACTAAATAGCTTTTAAAATATTTTGCATTGCTTTTAATTACCCTGAGAAGATACCTAAAGCAAACATTTCCTGCCTTTCCGCTCAAAAAAAAATTTACATCTTTTAAATTTCTCTGATAAAAGAATACATCTGTGAGTTGGATGATTCCATAGACTTTCAAGAATTAAAGTTCTATTCATCCAACCAGAATGGAAAAGTCCAGTATGGCGAAGAAAAAGCTGCAATGTATTATCATCAATGAATGCCATCAAAATGGCATACAAGTTATTGATAGATATGTCAATCTATAGAGTTTGGTCTAAAAAAGACAAACAGAATTAGGTTGTATCAATGTTTATTTCTCTCAAAGCTTGCAGCATGCATGCATCCATAAATGGGAGTCAGTCTGCAATTGAGCTTATTTTGGAGTTAGGGTGCACAGTTTATATTCCCTTTCTACAGGAGTTGATGTCACACCATCATCATTTCACCTCTGATCAGAGGGAATGCCTTTTTTATCAGACCACCCCCTAGATTTGGGCTATTTAGAAGAAAGAATCTATCTCCACCCAAGCTCCAGTAGGACACAATGGGCTTCCCTATCTTAGATTAAATTACTTACATGCTTGGGTGGGGGCTGACCAGGATAAGGAGAGTCCCTGCAATAATAGCAGCAATGTCCTTCTGAAGAAAAAAGAATAACTGAACTTTAAGTCAGGACTTTGGAAGAAGGGGGCAGGGGGAAACTCTTAATCTCTAAGATATTGGCTATTAATAATCATTTTTTTCATAGATGATAGATAATAGATAGATGCAAAACCAAAAGAAATAGACCTGTCATAGGGCTTGAGAGAAACAAAATTTGTGGAAACACCATATATTCCATTGTTATCCACAGAATATCAAGAGATATAGAGAAAGGCCCTTAATATGTTGGGTGGCTTCACTGCCAAGGACTCACAGGAGGACATAACTAAGTGTGAAACAGAATTCAGTATCATTGACAGCAGAGATGATTTATGATTTTTCATTTTACCTTTGTGTTCCATGTGCATAGCTCAGTTCCTTGCATGTAGGAGAAACTTTAAAAAATGCTTATCAATTCAACTGAACTAAGAATAGTCCCCATATTATTGGTAACAGATCCACCTTTCCAATACTACCTTATTCTTATGTAAGCAATTTGTTTTTGTTGTCAAAAGGGGTAAAAAAAGATGAAGAAAATCAACATGTGAGGGATACAAACTATTGTCCCTCCTTCATTGAGATCAATTCGAAAGGGGCTGAAAAATAATGTTAAGGAGGAATAGGTAAAATTCAGACATCTTCATATGTTCTTCAATCTTTCTCTGGTGAAAGTACAAATCTGAGACCAACAGCTGGAGTTTTCCTGTCAACATCTCTCTGGACTCCTGCTGCTTTCTTGAGTCTTCTGCTTCCACTACTGTTGATGCTGAATTCTTTTTTTTTTTTTGTAGGGGGGAAGGCAAGGCAATTGGGGATAAATGACTTGACCAAGGTCACACAGCTAGTAAATGTGTCAAGTGTCTGAGGCTAGGTATGAACTCAGGTCCTCCTGACTGCAGGGCTGGTGCTCTATTAACTGTACCACCTAGCTGCCCCTGCTGCTTAATTCTTTACCATGTTCAGTGGCTCAAATCACAGCCTCTTGGTACTCAATTAATCATCATTATCTAATGATGAAGGAAAACACAAAATTGACCTTTCTGTTTATTTAGAAATCAGCATCCTCATTTAATTATCCATAGTTTCTAAATAGTTATTGAATGTGTTTTTTCTGTGTGTTTTATTATCTCAAATTCTAAAAAGTCATATTCAAATGAGTGAAATAACCACAAAGGCCTGTTGACTCATTCATTTATCTGTATTCATATGGAAACTGTCACCATTGTTTGTCCTTCTGCAAATCTGCTTTTCATATTTTAATGGAAGAAAAAAACAACCCTACATTTCTTTACACATGGATTTTAACAATAATTTTTATGAACAAAAGTTATTTTTCTGCCCCCTTTCTCAATTAAGTTCTAAATATATGAAATGACAAAATTTTGAATGCTTGATAAGATGATTTATTTTTTCCCACTATAAAAATTCTCCAGGATTATTAATTAAGGAAAAGTGACTGCTATGTATTGGTGGTTATGATTTCCACAGCAGCTGTTTCCTCTTAGTGATGAAATCACAGGTGCTACCAAGGAGATGAAACAAGGAAACATGTAGTTCTAAATCCTCTGCAATCTTCCCCCATTATTATGTGCAATTGCTAATTCAAAGATGTGAGCAAGAAATGAATCCCATATCTCTCAGGAAATACAGCTTGGAGTGAGAGATCCAGTCTTAATTAATTGTGGGGAACACAGAGTATGACATTTGTACAGAGCTGAACTCTAGTTGGAGTGCATATGTAGTGTGAAATGAACATGCTTAAGCAAAGTTGTTTCATATATTTCTCCACAATGAAGACCATTTTATATAGCGCTAAAGCAATCAAAGGCAGAGACATCCTAAGTGTGGAACGGTGAGTGGTCCTGACTATGTGAAAACAATCACATGTCTTGGCAGTATTTTGTGTTCAGGTGCCCTCAGCCAGTCCACCTAAAGCTACGGTGTTCTGCTGGAGGGGACCAACATAAACAGATGTAGGTTGAGTTAAATTAAAAGTATATACCAAAGAATATAGAAATTGAGGGTACGTTCATCACTTAGGGAATGGCTGGACAAGTTTTAGTATATGAATGTAACAGAATAGTACTGATTCATAAGAAATGATGAAAGGTGGACTTCAGAAAAAGTTAGAAAAGATTACATAAACTGATACTTAGTGAAGTAAGTAGAACCAGGATAACACTGTACACAGTAAAAATATTGTGTAATGCCCAACTTTGATAAATTTAGGTCTTCTCAGCCATGCAATGGTCTAAGACAGTTCCAAAGGACTCATGATGGAAAATGTTATTCACATCCAAAGGAAAAAAAAACAACTATGGGATCTGAATGCAAATCAAAGCACACTATTTTCTTTTTTATTTTCTTTCCGATGCTTTCCCCCTTTGAATACATTTAATATGATTGTACATGTATAGCCTATATCAGATTTCATGGCATCTTGGGGAGGGGAAGGGAAGTAGAGGGAGAAAATTTAGAACTCAAATTCTTCTAAAAGTGAATGTTGAAAATTAAAAATAAATAAATATTTTAAACAAAAGCATGGAGTTGAAAGAGGAAAGACAATCAAATAAGCCCTGATTGAGTGCCTGCTATATTTCTGGTACCGTGCTAAGCACTGTGGATAAATGGAGAGGCAAGAAAAAAAAAGAAAGAACTTCCTTCTCTCAAGGCGCTAACAGTTTAGTATGGGAGACATTATATAAACTATGAACAAATGATAAATACAGGATAAAGTGGATATAATCAAGAGAATGAAGGGACTAAAGTTCAAAGAGATTGATAAGGGTTTCTTGTATAACATGAGACTGACCAAGAAGAGATGGGGAAAGAGGGAATTCTGAGTATGAAATAATTGTGTGTTATTGAAGTCCTTTGTAATGATCCTTTATTGCTTTCTTTAGCCTTTTAACCAACAATAACAAATGATATTCAGTTGTTGAAGAAAGGAAGGAAATTAGAGTAAAGAGAAATTTAAAATGACTGATGAAAACAAAATTTGGCAACATCATTTGAGTTAGTCTATTCTTTAAGGTGTTATTTTCTTCAGTCAGGCTTTTCTTGCATTGTTCTCATTTCTCTTCCCAATTTTTCCTCCACTTCTCTAATCTGCTTCTTAAGGTCCTCTATGGCCTGTAACCAGCTCATATTTTCCTTTGAAGCTCTTAGTGCAGGAGTTCTGACTTCACTGTCTTCCTCCTGTTCCATGCTTTACTCCTTTTTGTCCCCAAAATAGGAGTCTAACATTGGAATCTTCTGTATGCTTTGTTTCCTTTGCCTGGTCATGTCTCCCCTCAGTCACTTGACCACTGGGCTTTTTGCCACAGTAGGACTCTGCCACCAGCTAGGGGAGCTTTCGTTCCAAACGCTGGAGCTTTCTCAGCTGCCAGAGGTATTAGATGGATGCCCTCTCTGAGGCCTCCACACACTCTGGCAAGCTGGACACACATCCCAGGACCTTCACCCCAGATTGCAATCCAGATTCAAGAAGGTTAAAGCAAGAACAATTTCCCCTCAGATTGGTGCTTGGTCCCCCTACACACTGTAGGCCAGGAGCTGAAGCTGCCACATGGTGCTGGCTGGCTGTGCCTGTGGCTGAGTGGCTTCTCACCCCGGGAGCAAAAGCCATGCACTCCCACTTACTGGGTCCCAAAGTCCAGACTGCACTGACCTCTCACTTTGTCCTTGGAATCTATGTGTTGATAAATCTGGAAACAGCCACAGCTGCTGCTTATCTGGATTCTCTGTCTGGTCAGGCCTGCCCTGGGGCTAAAGCCTTGGCATGGGTCTGGGTTCCACCCCCAGAGCACTGTGCTGGCTGATTCCTGCCAGCCTGCTGGACTGTCCTCAGTGGGATGTTAGTTTCTCTGCATCATTTTGTGGGTTTTTCTGCTCCAAAGTTTGTTTAGAGTCCCCTTTTACATGGATTGGGGAAGGTGGAAGTAAGAGCCCAGCAGAGGTCCTGCTTTTACTCCGCCATCTTGACTCCAATTTCTTTCAAAATATGTAAATATACATTTTTGAATCTCACATCGAAGCAACAAATATTTTTTCAGTTTTATAATCAAACCATTTGGACAGTACTGATATAGTGTAGTAGCCCCAAATTTGGGTAAATCAATTAGCTACCTTGAAACTCAGTTTCCTCAGTTTCAAATTAAAGATAGCAATGTTTTCAAAACCATAGGTTATGCAGGATTGGTTTATAAGTTGAAATTGAAGATACAATGTGAATATGTTAAGGTGTTTGATAGATAAGATAAATAGAATGACATTATTCACTGATGGATATAATTTTTATGTATTTATGTAAACCACAGCTCACTTTCTTTACAATTTTCATTGTCTGTTGCTTAACTCCTTTTCTAATTTATAAAATAACTACAAAGATCATTTCCACCACAGAGGAAATAAAATGAAAGGGCCCAAAGGAAATATTGTCAAAGCCACAAAAAGGTTTCAAATATTTGGAATGACTAATTTAATGGCAAATGTTAAAAAGCTATTCTTGCCTTCTAATTAATTGAATAAGTTTTCTAGTGCTTTAATAAAAGGATTTCAATTATTAAAATTGTTTTGTTGGGACATGCTTCAAATTAATTCTCATGTCAACTACCATTATCATAATTAATATGTCTCAAAGAGATTTGTGTTTTTTCATGGCATTTGTATTTGTTAATTGTTATTAGATGAGATTAGGAGTAATGGAACGATTTTTATGTTTGTTTTATCATTGTATTTAAGCAACATATTTGATGGTAATAACCTAGTGCAATGATGAAATTATACGAATCATTCTCTTTTAAAGAGTGGAAAGAAATGTCAAAGTAATATGATTGCATTTGAATAAGTTAGGCAGTCACCCAGTACTTCGTTGGTATAAATATGAGGTCCATACTTAGAAAAGGATTAAAATTAATAACAAGTCACTGACACGACCCTGTCCTACAAATAATCAGCCTTTATATTTTTGCTCATTTTTATTTCCCCCCAATGACTAGGTAAGTTATCCCTGTTCATCACCTCTATGATTTCATAAGGGGAGACCAGGTTGTAAAGTTAAGAGAAAGGTGACATATCTTGGTAAATAGGGCTCTGAAAATATATTTGCGGAAAAAGAAAACAAAAACTGTTTTCAATCCCTCCGCAAGCACTTGTTAGGTATTTGACCTTAGACATGTGACCATCATCTCTCTGGGCCTCAGTATCCACATCCATCAATTACGTGGATTGGAAGCAATGACCTCAAATATCCATTCCAGTTTTAAATCTCTATTCCTAAACCCTGAAGGGTGATGCTGTTGAAGTGCTGCACTTAATATGCCAGCAAATTTGAGAAACTCAAGAGTGGCCTCTGGATTAGAAAAGATCAGATTATGTCCCAATCCTAAATAACATCAATACCAAGAAATATTCAAATTACTTAATGATTGTGCTCACTTCACATTACATCAAGGTCTGTACATTGTCTGACATTAAGATTGATACAGCCTTCAGAAATACACAAACTAAGAATTTTCAGAAGAGCAGGCTAGCTTTTCTTTTTTTTAGGAGAGAGCAAGGCAAGGCAATGGGGGTAAAATGACTTGCCCAAGGTCACACAGTTATTAAGTGTCAGGTGTCTGAGGCTGGATTTGAACTCAGGTCCTCCTGACTCCAGGGCCAGTACTCTATTCACTGTGTCACCTAGCTGCCCCCAGGCTAGCTTTTAAAGAGACAGAGGAACTAGAGAACAAATTACCAACATTTCCTTCATTATGGAGAAAGCAAGGAAATTTCAGGGAAAAAACAAACAATTTCTGCTTCATTGACTACACTAAAGCCTTTAACTGTGTGGATCACAACCAAATGTGAGAAGTCCTCTAATAGATGGGAGTACCATACGATCTTACTTGTCTGCTGAGGAACCTGTAGGTATAGAGGCCCACAGGCCAGCGGAACTCTGACCCTGATGGCCATGGCGTTATGTCCTCTTGATAAGTGTGGTAAACACCCCTGGCCTGGAAACAAGGAAGTGAGCAATGTTCTCAGGGGAAAACAATTAGGAAGAAGATTTATGGCTTTCTAAAAACTAGTGCTTGGAATAATAAAGTGGGGAGTCTCATCTCTTTTGTGCACTCTCTCACCCTCTGGGTAAGCAATTCTTGGGTCAGGATGGCAGGGCTCCCACATGGAGGCAGGTCAAGAAAGAAGTGGTAGTTACAACTGAACATGGAACAACTGATTGGTTTAAGATTGAAAAAGCAGTTGTATATTTTCACCTTATTTAGTTAATTTAAACACAGAATACATCATGTGAAGTGTCATGATGAAATGTTAGATGAATCAAAAACCAGAATTAAAGTTACTGGGAGAAATATCAAAAATCTCAAATATGGAGACAACAACATTCTGATGGCAGAAAGTGAAGAAGCATTAAAAAGTCTCTTGGTGAGGATGAAAGAAGAAAGTGTAAAAGGTGGCTTGAAGATAATATTTAAAAAAAAAAGCTAAACTAAAATCTTGGCAGTTGATCCCATCACCTCTTGGCCAATAGAAGGAGAAGAAATGGAAGCAGTGTCAGATTTTATATTCCTGGGCTAAAAGATCACTGCAGATGGCGACTACAGCTATGAGATTAAAAGACATTTGATCTTTGGAAGGAAAGCTATGGCTTTCCTGGATAGAAAAATTAAAAAAAATCTGGATAGAATAATAAAAAGCAGAAACGCCACCTTTGAAAACAAAGGTCCATACAGTCAAAGCTATGGTTTTCCTAGAAGCAATGTATTGGCAGTGAGAGTTGGGCTATTTAAAAAAAAAATATCACCACCACAGAATTTATGCTTTCAAATTGTGTATCTGGAGGACTTTTGAGGATCTCAAAATGGAAAGGTAACATCATTGAAACAATGACCATAAACTTCGAAAGATTTCAGAATATAGTAGAGGATAGAAGGGCCTGGCATGCTGTGGTTCCTTTGGTCATGAAGAGTTAGACATGACTGAATGACTTAACAACAACAGCAATCTTACCGATCCATCACCTGAATCATCAACCCTGAAAACAGGGGAGAGGTTAGTAAAATTTGGGTATCATTAAAGGTACTCCCACAATCACTGAGAGTGACAACATCTGTGTACCAGTTTTATATAACACATAGAACCAAAGAATATTCCAGTTCTTATGTTTGTGTAACTGTTTAAACCTTTGTTTTCAGTTTTGCTTCCATAAAATATTAAAAAATGACAACATGAATTTTAATGAAAAAAATAACAACAAAAAACAAACCCTCCTATGAAACTCTTATTCCATGTAAACAAATTGTCTACGAGGAGGCTCTTTGAACTGGCTTTGTAAAAGTAGCAAAGAGAATAGCTCTGAGAATATCTATTGTTCTGTTTACCTGTTTTTACTTTATCTCAGGATGCCCAACTGGTAATGCTTCAGGCATATATATCAAGTGAAGAAAAGAGGAAAGAGCTTTCTAAGGGATATATCTAAGGGATATATATATTCCCTATATCTGTTTTAGTGAAAGGCTAGATGTATAGATCCTTGATTTAAAACTCAACTAGGTAATATCTGCTTTAAAAAAACACAGAAAAGTCTCTACTTCCTTTTGGCTTTTGCTACTAAATCCCATTAAAGTAATTATCTAAATGTTCACTTGTCTTCATGCAGGGTCGATTAATTCAGCTCAGTAATGCAATACAATTATAATCTGTTATTTTTATGTTTTGAAAATAAACAGTGGTATCTTGTAACATGACCTATTTCTTTGAAAAATTTGGTATAGATTTTCTTGAGATCAGAGCCTTTTTCATTATTGCTGGCTTTATATCTTCCTTTAAAAATTAACATACAGTATTAATTAATTAGTAGGATTAATTAACATTCAGGTTTGCAGGAAATATGTACATATGTAAATAAATTGTTTACTATATGCATGTATGTATATGATTATCTACAGATAAATATATACTTAAAAATATACATTTATATACATATATAGATATATTCATTGCAGAGTGTTTTCACAAAGTCAGAAAATGACATCAATAAAAATAATGTGTTTCCCACTATCTAGCACAATGGAGTCACCATGCTAACTGACTTAGGAAAAGGAATGAACTTTGTTCCAAGACACAATTCAATGAAAGAGAGAGAGAGGGGGGGGCGGAGCAAGGGGAATATACTGCTGTGTAAAAGCTTCCAGGATTGAAAACCTGTGCTACTTTGTTGTTGCAAAATTACTTGAAACTGGATTAAGGAAGAAGTTGGCAGATGCTGAGCTATTTACAAGGATTTTTGCTATTGCCCTTTGTATATATTCACATTCTGTGTTTCTGAAGTCTTGTGTAGAGAAAGTTATAATGCTTTTTCCCTTCCCTAATTGAGTTACTAAGGAAAATATAACATATATTCCAAGGGATAATCATGCTGATAGTTTTGGCTAGAAACTGGACAAGATAGAAGAATTCAGAGAGGAGAAATGGCCTAGGGAAAAGTACTCATAGCAGAAGAGGACTTTGAGGGGATACTAGGTGGCACTGGCCCTGTAGTCAGGAGGCCCTGAGTTCAAATCCAGTCTCAAACACTTCACACTTTCCAGCCACATGACCTTGGGCAAGTCACAACCCCAATTGCCCTGCTTTCCCCCCTCCAAAAAACAGAAAAAACATACTTTGAAGAATTTCCTCCCGAATACCACCATTTTGCATTTGAGTGACATCATTAAAGAAATCACTCTTTCATGGATTAAGAGATTGTGGGTCTGTGAGACTTTGCTAAGGATCTATGAAAAATACTGAGGAGAAAAAAAAAAGAATGAAAAACACCTTCTTGCAAGTAATAATGAGTAGTAGGCCAAGGATCATTTGAAGTCTCAATCACAGAATCTCAAGATAGCAAAGGAGAGTTTAGTGTTCATCTAGGTCAATCATTATTCAAACTGGACTCCTCTCTATAATATCCTTGTCCATCATGTAGGTGTCTATATTGTGTCTAACATCGGTGTAGAACAGGCAAAGAGAAGGCAATAAGCGTTTATTAATATCCTAACAAGGTGGGCAGCTAGGTAATAAATTGGACAAAGTGCTGGGCCTGGCATCAGGAAGACTTATCTTCCTGAGTTCAGATCTGAACTCAGACACTTACTAACTATAACTTAGCTGTGAAATACTGGGCAAGTCACAACCCTTGGCAAATCATTTAACCCTATTTGCCTTAGTTCATCACCTTTTACAGAACTGGAGAATGAATTGGCAACCAGTCCAGTATCTTTGCCAAGAAATGCCCCAAATTGGGTCTTGAAGAGTCATATATAATTTAAACAACACAACAGTAACAAATTCTTTCTAAGTACTAAGCACTTTTACAAATATTATCACATTTGATCATCACAAAAAAAAACCACATGTGAATTAGTTCCTATAATTATCTCTGTTTTACAATTGAGGAAAGAGGCAAACTGAAGTTAGGTGATTGGGTGAAAGTCATATAGCTAGTGTCTGTGATGAGAGTTCACTCAGCTCTGGTTGATTCCAAATCCATAATTATACCACCAGCTGCCTCTGCTAGAATATGGCCACCATTCAGGTTAAGGCCTTAAGTAAGGAGTCACTCACTATCTCCCGGAGGGTAAAAGAGGGAGGACTAAGCTTTTATATAGCAATTAAATTCCACTGTGCTTGCTGCTGCTGTTAGTCCTTTATTCCTGAAGAAGACCATGATATCAGGGAGATGATGCCATGACATGCAAGTGAATTGGATTTAAGTGAAGCAGGGCTGTGCAAAGTCACCAGCCTCACTTTCTCCTACAGAGCAATCTGGTTCCAGTGGCCAGAAATGGATTAGGATAACTGGAGATGACCCAGGATGCAATGGGAGACTTTGGCCTTTTCAATGTAAGGTCCTTAACAGTTCTCAAACAGAGAGGTGGTTACTGTTATTATCCACATTTTGAATTTGAGGCAACTTGGGATGACAGAGGTTGTGACTTGCCCAGTATTTCACAGCTAAGTTTCTGAGTGCAGATTTTCACTCAGGTCTTACTGACTCCAACCACCCCAGTACTCAATCCACTATATCACCTACCTATCTGACAGTTCTATCCTCAATGTTTTTTTTTTATTGTTTCATTTTCTTTTTTGGAGGGGGAAGGCAAGGCAATTGGGTTTTAGTGACTTGCCCAAGGTCCCACGGCTAGTTTGTGTCAAGTGTCTGAGGCTGGATTTGAATTCAGGTCCTCATGACTCCAGGACCCATGCTCTGTTTACTGGGCCACCTAACCACCCCTTCATTTTCATTTTTTCAGATTAATGTAACACTGTTGCCACATATTTGTATTTTAGATCTCTCATAAAGCCTTCATGGATAATCCTAGGACTCAATCTCTCCTTCTTCTGGATTTACATGCTACACTACACTTTTGCCATGTCTGTAGGATGCCTCAACCCCATTGTGAAATCTCCCCTCTAGCAACTAAACAGATGGCAAGAAAGAAACAAAATAGAATCTCAATGATAATAAGAATGTCTAAAAGAGTTTGAAGAAAGATAATGAGTTCAGTTTGTATATGTTGAGTTTAACATGGATATGGGACATTTGATTTAAGATATCCAAAAGGCAGCTGGAAATGTAAGACTGAAGGTCACCAGACAGGTTAGGGTCAAATAAACAGAAATGAGAGTCACAGCATAGAGGTGAAAAGAAAATTCATGAGAGGTGATGAGATCAAGTTAAATGGTATGAAGAGAGAAGACAAGGGGGTCCCAGGACAGAGTCTCCTTTCTTTGTACTATCATAAATATGCAAGCTTTTTTAAGGACTATGAACTCAGGTTTCACATGTATGTTCATTTCTCTTGTAATAAATCTGTTTTTCACATGTCCCATGACATTGTGATCACCTGTTTATAATATGTATTTGTATGAATATATGATTGCATACACACATCCACATATCCACAAACACATGTGTGTCTCCAACTTGTGGTGGGAAGATAAGGCAATTGCCACAGGAAAGAGGTCAAAGCTTTTCAGAAACCACCTTATCTAATAAATTTTCTTCAATCTCCTTGCCTAGATACCATAGTACAAATCATTTCCTAAACAATACAGTGGAGGATGGAGGATAATTAAAAATTGTTCTTCTTCAAAGAACGAACAGTTGCAGAGGTGACTACAAATCTACAGATAGCATGATCTAAGACCCAAACTGACAAGGGAACAATAAACAGGTAAGCAACACCCTTCTGTATGTCTAAAAACACCAACTTTCAGTATTAGTGATAGAAGACTCCTCTGATTTGGATCCTTACATTTCTATCTCTACTGTACAATATGAAAAAAAGTGAAATTTTAAAAAGTTGCAATTAAGAAATGGTGAAATTGGGGAAAATAGTTGTGATAAGGAAAGTACATGAATGGAAAATCAATTTTGGAAGAAACGTAATTTCACAAGCCCCAGTTGGTCATCTAAAACGAAAGAAGGAAAATACCAAAGAAGTGGGAGGGGGAATCACAGACCATTTTATTAAGTGAAAAAGGTTTTTGAGAAAACATCAATAAGTACCAACCCATATTCCTACTTTCTCATCTTTATAAAATCTTTATGAGAATGACATACCCATATCAAGTGTAACCTTGAAGAAAATAGAGAGGAGAACAGGCAGCCTCTAACAGTTTTCAAAAGCAGAAAAAATGTTTGCAGTCACACGATAACCTGAAAGTTTTAAAGAAGACCCTGCTACTGGTATTTTATCTCAGTTACTAAAAAGGCATCAAAATTAAGAATAATTAAAAAACAAAGGTTTAAGTTTTCCCTACACCAATCCTTTAAAAATGTAACCAAAGAGCTTCAATAACCTTCTGGTTATTAGTCATTTATATAACAGTAAAGTATATCATTAGCAAAGTTGTCCAGCACTGCCATGGAAGGTGTATGGTGCAAGGTGGAAGGGGGTTATCCTGTTAAATAATCCAGATGGCTTATGTTGTGAATGATGCTTGAGCTCAAAATGTCTGTTGTTCTTGTCTCACTAAGCAATACCCCCCCCCACACACACACCCTAATAATTAAGTTTTTAAATAACTAATAGAAAATAATAACAATTGGAAGTAATATTACAGAAGTTAATTAGAAATCACTTGTAAACTATCTCATCAATTAGGGGAGCATTGAAACCACCTAACGTGGACCATAAATGACCTGAGGCCATATCCTGAGACTACGTACTATATTAAGGGAAGCCTGCTAACAGTTAATGTAAAGGTCTCAGATGCTCCAGACATGCTCAGTAAGACCAGCAAAACACCAGCAAATCATTGTGCTAATGAACTAACCCTGAAGTGTTGCTGATAACTTGGAGATGATGTGAATATTTAAATGAACTAATATTATGGTGGGATGGATTAGTGTTAGTCTTCCTTCCCCAACAAAAATCCTATAAAAAATGCGACCCCATACTCGTGCCCCAAGAACACTCCTCCACCTGCTATGAGTCCATGCTACCCAAGTTCTCTTAACTCAGATCTGGGAAACTTATATGACTTTTTGTCCCTCCCCACTCCCTTTTCTCTTCCCTGGCACTACCTATCTTCCTCTATCATCCCATCCCCCATGGCCAAAATGTCTGCCTCCCAACTTTCTGTTCCATTTTCCTCTTTGCTCTTTGTGTCTTATTGAAAGTTATATTGAAGCATTACTCCATTATGATAAAAATGGGGTTTTACTGCCCCCCAAACCAAAAAGACCCCTTAAACATCCCATTCCTTTAGTCATAAACAATGAGCTCTAAGCCTAAAACTATATATTACTTGCAAGCACACCTACCCATGAAAGAACAAAGTGTAATAATTTGATAGGTAGTAAGCAAGAGTGAGCAGCTGAAACTTATGTCCTCTCCCAGGAGGAGAACAGTTTATTTATGTCACAATAAATCAATTAATAATTCTATAAATTAACTGGCAATTCAATAAAGTCTGATTTTTCAAGCCTTAGAACAATATAGGGCCCCTTAAATAAGAATAGCAATTACTCAAAATATGTGGACATAATTATGAGTTTAAAAATAATTTTTAAAAACTAAATAGATAAAAATACATAATAAAAAGAATTACGATATCTAATTGAATGATTAATCCACTGAGAAATTAGTGTAAGTGTTTGGGTGTGTTTATGTGTATCTGTGTCTCTATGACAATGTGTGTCTATGAATCTGTGAGTATATCAATCAATAAATTGATATATAAATACATGTTCCTTCTTTTCCAACAAACCTATAGATAAGTGCTATAAAGATATCACTCATCCTATCATTTGGCACTAAAATTATTCACTAAAGTTAAAAATTTAGGAGAGAAAGGAAGACAAATTAATGTTTTTCCTCTAGCTCTTCTCAACGTGTTACGATTAATAGGCTAAGCTCCAGGAAAAAAAAAAAAAAGAATTAAGTTGGAATGGTTGGGACTATTCACATAAATCTAGATCACCTTCTATCAGCCCAGTCAATATTTTAGCTACTATTTGTTTAGAAGCCAGGTGACTTTTTAGGAAATGACTAAAAATGTCATGAAAGCCCATTAGATAAGTTAAATATAGATTGAATTCTATCATGGCTACAGACTAGAAGTTGAGATGACCTGATATGTTTACCTTATTTGAAAAGCCAAGAACCATAAATTATAGCGACAGTGTGTATAGCTATACACATGGCAGCACATGCTTGATATATCAGTATGCTACATTGCATTGCTATATTATCTATCACCTGAATGTAGTTAGGAACTGCTGGTATGTATTGTACTTCCACTCTAGACAAATGATTTTAGTAAGACTTCTGCAAACAACAAGACAGGTGTATTTCACCATGAGAAATGAAACTGACCAGATTACCTCACAGATTTATATATGATCATTTTAAACTGTATGCAGAACACTATAATAAATGAAAAATATGAGCAATTTAGAAAAAAATCACAAGACTTATGTGAAAGGCACAATATAAAGTAAGCTGAATAAAGGGAAAAAATATATCTCCCTATCATCTCTATCTCTATAAAATATCACTATCTCTTCCTCAACATTTATCTCTATCATATATTTTTCTATCTATCCCCATATACATGCAAGCATATAGACAATGAGTGAGACAAATATAAATGAAGAGTAAAACATGATATCAGATGCTCTGAAAGTACGATAATTAATCTTGACACAGAAGAAGAAATGTGGAAAAGTGTCACCCTTCTTTCATTGAAGAGGCAGAGAACTAATTGTCTAATGCTATATATACTATCATATCAAATGTGTCAGTTGATTTTATTTATTATTTTTTTATTGCAAAGAAAAAAATTGGAGTGGGAGAGCAATTGGGAAGGTTTTGGGAAGGGTATATGCAGACAGATCTTAGTTATAAGACCAAAAGTCACCAATAAAACTTGGAAAGGAAATAAAAACAAAGAAACAAGTGAATGAATGGGTCACTAAATTAACAAATTCATTCACTAGTTAACTGGTTAATTAATTAAATGCACAAAGAACCAATATTCCCAATACTTGCTTACTTGTTGTTTTTGTTATTGTTAAAATTGGAAAGAAAGCTACACAAAGGGAAAACAACATTAACATCAAGAGAGATGAGTTTGCTCTCACTCACAAAGGGCTGTAATTGAACTAAATGAGAGGGTAAACATTCCTCTTAGAATCTCTTTCTTTCTTCAAGGCTCACCTAAAGTTCTATCTCCTCTATGAGACCATTCTTGATCTGCCCACCTACTAGTTCCTTCCTCACAAAATGTTCCTTATATTTGCTATCGATATGTTTTCCATACACCTACAAGTATACAGGTTTTTTTTTAAAGAAAACATAATTCCTTAAGGGTCAGGGATTATACCACCCACATTATCAGTTCCTATTACAGTGCCTGTTATATGATGGAACTTTAATAAGTGCTTATTCACTGATCAATTCTATAAGGGATATAGTTTTCCAAGGAAGAGGCACTGTTCTGTCTTGGTGCTCTCAAAACACAGATGTGGGGAAATTTAACAAGAGTTCTCATTAATCTCAAATTCAGGAAAGAGACATGGAGCATAGTGAAAACAAAGAGAAGCTGGTTTCCTACTCTATTACAATTGCCTGTCAAACATAGATTTAATAGATTTAATGAACAAATCAAATTTCTAAAATAAGTGGGATTAGGAAGAATTGAAGGCATGGAAAATCTTTTAAAACAGCATCATGTTTTATTTTGAACTTTATGAATGAAAGATGAGACTACATATCATATTCACCTCAATATGATGGAAATTAGTAGAAATTCATATTACATAATCTCAGTTGGCCCTTAGCTACTGCTCAATATCCTTACTGTACTCTTATCAAATTCCTTATGTCACAGTCCTTAATGACAATTCCAAACTCATTGTCTCCTTCCTCTATATTAACCAGGCATACATTTTTTTTTAAAGCAATAGGGGTTAAGTAACTTGCTCAAGGTTACACGGCCAGTTATTTCTGGGTGTGGTGCTGAGTATCTGAGCCCGGATTTGATCCAGGTCATCCCGACACTGGAGCTGGTGCTCTTACTCGCTGAGCCACCTGGCCGCCCCTGATGCATACATTTTTAACTAATGATGCCACTTCTTGTTTCACTGAAGAGTATTGAATTTTAGGGTGCAACTCTTATCTATTCTTCACTACACCATCATCATTATCCTTCCTTTTTTTTCCTCTGTCACAGATGGTGACCAATCCTGACTATTCCCTCAGGTTAACCCCTCTATTCATTGATGCTATTCTTTTTTTTTCCTCTCTAATATTTGTGGACTTTATTCTTCCTGTCTCTCGAGCTGTCATTCATTCTATCTTCCATATTAATAATCATGGAGTTATTACTATTGTAATAGAATGCTGTGGATAATTTTGACTGGTAGACAGAGACTTTAACATTTCCTTCTTGCAATTGATGAGGCCTTTCCAACCATGTGGGAGCAAGGCAATGATAATGATAACAATGGCAACAATAAAAATAAAAGTAATAGTGGTAACAGCAAGCATTTAATGTAGGTTTTTAAGATTTTCAAAACGTTTTATATGAGTCACCACATTTTATCTTCCAAATGCAGTCTCTCAAGAATCAGGCATGTGCAAACAGTCTGACAAACATCCAAGAGCTCAACAAACAATTCAGGTGTGATAGGAAGAGAGAAAGAAGAGAGGTTGTGACTTGCTACCCTGCAACACAGTCACTAAGGCCAAGTGGTGGCCACCATACTGCCATAGCCTGGGAGCACAGAGATAAAAGTGAGAAAGATAAGAAAAAGAAAGAGAAAGAGAAGGAAGAACTAGGGCCCTACTGCCATAAATGTGAGGAACAAGCAAGAACTAACTGCAAGTATTATATGCTGCTAAGATATTAAAATTTTAGGATGTTTACCCCAGCTGGAAGAATGTTTCTTTGGACTACATAGAGAAACATCTATTGTTTATTTATCTTTTCAAGATTTGGAAAGTGCTTTACCTGTTGTAGTATTTAATTATCAAAATCTGGCAGGTAGCTACATTCCCCATTTTACAGATGATGAAATTGAGCCATACGGAGGTTAAGTGACTTGCCTAGGTTCACGTAGCTAGTGCAAACTTGACATAGGATTTTAATTCCAGCTTTGCTGACTCCAACCTTTCTTCTGAACCCCTCCCCTTATTAAAGCAGTTGGAGATGGGATGAGGTAGGTGACATATTGGAGGAGTTGGGTGTTTCTCCATAACCAAGCATGTGAATGCGAAAGAAAGGGAGTCTCTTTTCTTGGTCAATCAACTCATACAATCCTTACTCTTAAATGGTGATGATTCCTCTTTCTTACCTCTCATATCTAATGAATTACCAGATTCCTTCAATTTCAAGACTACAACTTTTCTTGCATCTGTCCTCTTTTCTTTATTTCCACCGCTACCAATAAGCTAATACACGTGCCCAAATTGTTGTATTTGACTCTTGACATATCTTCACACTCTGACTCTTTTCTTGATCCAATTTATCCTTCTTTGCCCTGTTATATATAACATTCTTGCATGTTTATCTGTCTCATTCCTTTTCTCTCAAATTTTCAGAGACTCCCTTTTGCCTAGGGAATAAAGTTCAGGCTCCCCTCTAGCATTTAAGATTATTTAGAAACTATCACCACATAAATGATGTTCTATTGTCTTAATCCTTAACATTTTCTTCCATGCTTCTGGTGGGAAAGCTACAAAAATTATGGAGTTCATCAAGAAATATTTTGGGTAGAAAATAAAACTTGAACTTCAAACCAAGTGATAGAATGGATATACTTTGGTACAAAGAAAGTAGGAATGTCCAAATCACATTTTCTGAGGAAAGGCTTAGCAGTATTTTGGGAAGAACAAAAAGATGGAGTTTAAGAATCAAGAAGAAATTCCCATTGATTAACTGAATAATTAAGTGGAAATTATATCACAGCCTTATATATCCATTATGTTCTTTTACCTATTTGTTTGTTTGTTTGTTTTTAATAAACCTTTGATCCATGAGGTATAAGATTTTGGTAAAAAAAAAAATATCTGAATGTATATGTAGGCAGGACCAGATCTGGTAAAATATAAAATAGGTTGTTTGACTTTACCTTATTTGGGCAAATTTACTTAGTTTATCTCTTTTCACTTTAAATCAATGCCCCATTACCAAAAATCTATGTTCCAGGTATACTTTGTATTCTTTTTGCCAGTCAGTGCTTGGAAATACTAGGTTCTCCATGATTCAAATTTTATCAGTGTATCTCTATCTCTTCACCGCTCTCATTAGATGAATTAGATAGCAATAACATCTTAATGGGAAAGGACTAGATACTCTTCCTGATAAGTAACATTCATTTTTACAGTGGACTTTCAGCAATAATATCCCATGTTGGCTAAGAAATTCCACCATTAAAATTTGAGTCATATATCCAGGTGGGTGAGTTCTTCATTCTACTGCCACTATACTCCCTATGTGAAGCACAAACTCTAGGTATAGATTGCAGGTAGAAAAAAAGTCTTTTTTTCTCTCCCTTTTGTCTTTCTCTGGTTTATCAATGATAGCTGAAACTTGGCTCTGAATCCATCAATAGAAATAGAAGTTAAAAAGAATTCATTAGAATAAGAAGTAACACAGATGCAAGGCCAGTAACCATGGGTGACTTTAGTTACTGGGGAAATAATCCACATGCATTATATCTCCAGTTCTCCTTTTTCATCATTATCAAAGCTTGTGACACATCTTGCTGTATTTTGGATTCAGGGACACGAGTCATCGCCAAGTTGTATATCATTTGCATCATCAGAATGTTAAGAATGCAAGTCAAGGGCACATTAGACATGGGACATGAGGCTCAAAGTGTATTCATCAAACAATTTTGATCTCTTCTCTTTTGAAAGTTATCCCACTAATCTTATTATTGGGGTCTCCCAATGATGTATTAAGGACTTCTGCTGTTAAACTAGCTCATCATTTTTTTTTAAAGCTATCGCGGTTAAGTAACTTGCTCAAGGTTACATTGCCAGTTATTTCTGGGTGTGGTGCTAAGTATCTGAGCCCAGATTTGACCCCCAGGTCATCCCAACACTGGAGCCGGTGTTATTACTCACTGAGCCACCTGGCCGCCCCACTAGCTCATCATTTTAAAAAGAATAATACAAGTAGATGCCCTTTGGGGTAAGACTGGATTCACCATCTTTCTAATTCAGATATGTTTCAGCAACAGGGACAGGCCTATAGTTTAGATGCCATGAGGCCTCTGGAGGTAACTTCACAATGAGATGAATAATAAATAGAATAAATCTAAGAGAAGTATAAAATACTGATTCTATGAGCTAAATACTTGTGGGGACATGTTGATGTCAAATAATGAATATTTTAAATTTTCACTAGGGATGATTATAGCAACTGTAAGGTTACTTTCATCACCTATATGTTAGTAGTAGTATCTTTTCAGCTTATATTCCTTTCATTGTTATTCAGGATGCAACAGAGCAAGAATCATTTTCTTATTTTAGAAATGAAGTTAATTAAACTGTATTTCTTTTTTTTTCCCCAAGTTCATTTTATAAGTGAAAATGAGTTTAAATTTTCACTGTCATAAAAGAGGGGGGGTTGGGGAGGAGGGCTAAAGCTAGGAATATTAAGTTTAATGAAAGTATTCTTTATAATTCCTTAATGTGTTCCTTAAGTGTTGGTAGCATCTTTTATAAATGTGCTAAAACGTGAATAGACAAGTGTTGCTTGGATTTCCATTCCCAGTTCTCTTTTTTTCATATCTCATAAGCCAATACGAACTACAGAATTGTACAGAAAAGTGAACAGCAGAATTGTTCCAAATCCTTATCAGAAATAAAGTGGATACCAATGATCCATTTGCCATCACAGCTACTATAATCTTTTCATGACCTGATTAGGCAGAATGTGATAGTAGCAGGAAGAACAAAATTAAAATATGTACATTTATTTTTAAAATAATGGGACCAAAATGATAATAGAAAATAAGTTATAAAAGATGTGAGAAAAGGGGGGTGGGTCAGAAAAAATGGTGCAATAGCTTTTGGGGCAACAAGAAAGAAAATTCTCTTACAGTGGGAAGTAAAAAATGAAATGGTAGCTTCTAGGTTTTGTAATAATTACTCAGAAGCAGGTGGTTAACAGTATTAGATAGTCACCTGGGAAATTCTTTATTAGTTGAGTGCAATTTGGCCTTTATTATCCTAACTTAGCTTTCAACATGAAAGTGTCTTCACTTTATATGCAACATGAATTTGACATTTTACATTCCCTTATAATTAAAGCCATGCCTTTTTTTGTCCTCACAGTGATTTTGGTGACATCTCCCCCTCCACATATAGACTAAAAAGGAGAGAGACAGACACAGAGACAGAGACAAGAGAGAGATGGATGGGATTGCATATTTAAAAATCTACCCTCGACCCAAGTTATGTGGGCTGAAGTTACAAGAATAACTGTTTAAAAGTGTGGCTGCCTGTTTTCATGCAATCAAAAATCCTAACTGTTCAGACAATTTGGAGTTGCTCCAGCTAGCAAAGTAATTCATTCTTTTTAAACTTATCACTTTATGTTAGGTGGAGTTGTGCTACTTGAAACCTATGACTGGTCTATCTGGAGTTCAATTCCTAATCTATGAAACGTCAGTCTTTTTCGAGGATGCCAAGTTCTCTGAAGCTGTGGCACAGAGTTGTGGTTTGTGTAACAAGAAATAAAAGAAGTTCCCATTAGTCACACCTACTTTTTCTAGCCATTGGACAAAATAGAAGTTTATCAGTTGCACTGATAACAAAGTAAAAGAATGCAACCATTTTCCAACTAAAATAGGTGATCAGAATGCTTTCAGAAAGGTGCCCTTTATTTTGAAAAAAAAAAAAAAAACCTCCACTCTCCATGTTATCTTCAGTACTCTAGGCTCCAGGCTCAGGGGTTCTTTTTAGGAGGTTAAACAGGACCTCCAAAGTGCTGACATGAATGTTGAAGGCAACTGGGAAATGATTCTTTCGGGACAACTTGATGGAGGAGACCAAAAGAGGATATCTTGTTGATCTCCCACTTTCAAGCAAAGTTATTCTAAATTATACCATTAAGAGGAGAAACTCTTACTTGCCTGTACTAAGATGGACTGAGAGTTACAAGTGATATCCAGAGTTGTGCAAACAGTGCCAAAAAGGGGGAAGAAAAAACAAACAAACAAATAAATAACTAAATGCTCTGGAACCTGGGAAAATTGGTAGAGGCAATTAAAAAAGGGTTTTAAAAGTTATATTCCAGGAAAAAAGATTAAAAAGGGAGGGGTAGATTCATTACAATTAACCAAAATTTAAAAGGACATACCTATGTAACTGCTGTTACTTTACCTTTCCCTGGGGTGGGGCATCTCCAGTCATTCTGATCTATATCTTGCTATAGGATCCAGATGGCTCTGGAGGAGAAAATAAAACTGGTGACCTTGCACAGTGCTCCACTCACTTAAATCCAATTCACTAGCAAGTCATGGCATCATCTTCTTGATGTCATGGTCATTTTCCTGAATGAAGGACAAACCACAACAACTTTTCTTACCAAAGAGAATGATATTCAAGCTAGAAATGATAAAGCAAATGCCATTAAAAAGTAAGAGAATTTGATACAAGGAGAAAAAATGTAGATAGTAAAATCACATCTGATGACTTTAAAAAGCTTCAGATTTTCAGGATAAACTAAAAATCATCCCATTGTGCTGAAACAACCTGAAGATATAATCATTGAGCCACTATCCATAATTTTTGATAAATCATGGCAAATGGGAAAATAGATTTTAAAAAACTAGAGATGGACAAATGCATTTCTCAATTTTAAAAAAGGTGGGGATGGGCAAACTGTCAAAATAAAGAAAGATATTTTTAACAGGATGAAATAATCATAAACCATTGTGGGTAGGAGAATAAGTAAATTAACTAAGAGTTAGTCATTAATATTTTTTTTCTGTTTTTGACTAACAACTACTTAAAATTCTATAGGAAGTTGCTATGTACGTGTGTGTGTGTGTGTGTGTGCCAGTGTGACTTAAAAATAGGGCCTTTTCTGATCCCTCCAACTGATATTGCCCTCCCCTCCACTCTTTATCTACCCATTCATTCATTTACTTTTTTATCTGTGCATTCCTTCATCTATTGAACTACTTATTTATTTATTCAGTTATTTGTTTGATGTTCTATTTATTGGCCTATTTATGTTTACTGTTATTTTGTACACAAAGTATGTGTATACAAACATAATGTATACAAGAGTCAGAGTTACACACTTGCCAGACAGCTGGCCTTGAAGTCTGAAAAGGCTGAATTCAAGGTCCATTTTTGGCCTAAACTTACCCTGTGACCTGGTCATATTTTTTCCTCTCTCAGTGTTCTAGATATTTCTATGCGTTTAAAAGAAAATATTCACATCAGTTGATAGCATTTTCTCATCTGGGATTTCCCCATATAAATGAAATCATGTATCTAGTACCTATTTTAATCCTTGTATGCATGTACATTTTGTCTTCTCTTGTAAAATGTGAGTTTCTCTGTTTTGTCCCTTTGGCATGGATCCAAGAAATAAAAGAATTTCCCAATATTCATAAAACAATTTCACACTTCTCCTGAATCACATGGGCATAGATTATACTTCCATGGGGATCCTAAAATTCTTGACAATGATTATAAAGATTTGGAAAAGAAACCGAAGATTATGGGTAGATGCTTTATGTTTTCCTGTCACCCAGCAGAGACAAGAAAAGCGGAAGAGAAAAATTACCTTAGGATGTGAATGGCTGGTTAAGAAGGTGATATCTAAGAATTGGATATAGTTCACTAGGTCATTGTTTATAATAAAGGATTGACATTTTCCTGGTCAGAGATGGAGTACATCTGAAAAAGGATGGTAAAAAACCTATTTATCAGATTTCTTGAAGATCTAACCAAAAAAACTTTTAAATAAAAAGTGTGAGGGGGAGGAGATGCCTGATTTAATCTATATATACATGAGATAGATAGATAAGATAGATAGATCCTGTTAGATAGATCCTACTTAGATAGATAGATCCTATAAGTAACATAGTAAAATGTAGCTACAAAGAATAACTGTTGAGGCAGAGAGAAATCCATAGAAGACAAATTCCAAGAGCGTAGCTAATGATAAAAACCCATTGTCTCAATTGCCTATACATAAATATACAAAATTTTAGTAATACACAAGAGGAAATTTGGATCCTAATGCAGGCAGGGAAGTTTGATCTGTCTCTGAAACTTGTAAAGAAGCCTGTGATTGAACTATGGCCCTGAATAAGTAAATCTTACTTTTTTTGTCTTTTTTTTTTTTTGGAGGAGGAAGGCAGGGGAATTTGGGTTAAGTGACTTGCCCAAAGTAACACAGGTAGTAAAATGTTAAGTGTCTGAGGTTGGATTTGAATTCAAGTCCTCCTGATTCCAGGGTCGGTGCTCTATTCACTGTGCCATCTATCTGCCCCATAAGTATACCTTATTCAAAAGAAACAGAATAGGTAATGGGGGAGGGGCCATTACTATACCTTGCAAAGACACATTCACTAGGGAAATATAGAAATTGGAATGGAGTGGTATATTTTTATAGGCCCAGATATTATTGGGGGAAAGATATTATTGAAGGACAAAAAAGGGTAATATAGAAATGATTTCATCATTTAAATATAATCAGAATACTTGTAAAGAGCTAGGAAATAAATTAAGAATCAGAGAAATGTATACCAAACTTGGCATAAAGAATGATTGGGGACTTCAATTATCCAGACATCTGTTTTAGTTATATTTCTGCCAAAATCCTTGAAGCTAATAACTTCTTGACTTTCCTTATTAATAATTTCATACTTCAATGAGTAGAAGTGTGAACCAAGATAAATTAAATTCTAGATCTGATTCTCAGTAATAGGGAGGAACTGTTTTTTGAGGTGGAAATAATGGGAAATCTATGGAGAAGTGGTTGTGTCATTCTATAATTTATGATAGAGAAAGAAATAATATCTGGGCACAGTCTGACATGGTGTACCCTAGACTTGGGGAATACAGAAAAAGGATAAATAGGAAAAGATAGAAGAGTCTCATGGACAAAAATTCTTGGGGAAAGTCAAACCAAGAGAGTTGAAGAATGCTTAAGAATAAAAGTCTGAACACACAAAGGTAAACAGTTACAAAAAGAAAGAAAAATTGAATTTTTCTGAAGAGACTATCATGGGTGTGCATGGAATTTGACCACCAATTTAGCTTTAAAAAGTATAAACACACACACACAATACATATATATATATATATATAATATATACACAAAAGGTGAAAGCAATGTTAAGTAACAGAAGATTAATGTATGAGCATAGGGTAGTCCCATAAAAAAAAAAAATAAAGACTATGGGAATATGAGGCGGCTAGGTGGCACAGTGAATAGAGCACTGGCCCTGGAGTCAGGAGGACCTGAGTTCAAATCCTGCCTCAGACACTTAACACTTACTAGCCATGTGACCTTGGGCAAGTCACTTAACCCCAATTGCCCTCCAAAAAAAAGTAGTGAATAGAATGATAAAGGACAAGTAAAGAAGTCTAAGGACAACAAAACACTTTTGTTTGGTTTTGGTGTGTATGTTTGTTTATTCTATATAGAGAAAAAAGGATACTCTAAGGAGGGATAGCACCTTTTTTGAAATGGATGCAATGGAAATAACTGACAACAGACAGAAATCAAAGCTGTTCAACTCTTATTTGTTTTTCATTATCTATGAAAAATAATGCCCTTTACAATGAAAATGAAAGAACAAAAGTAACTAGTATAGAATTGATACCCTGTATAAGTAAAAAAATAGTAATAAACACCAAGATACTTTGATGAATTATAGTTAACTAGTCCAAGTAATCAACTTTCTTGAGTCTTCAAAGGACTGGCAGCTATGATTACAGAGCCACTGTAAGGGATATTAGAAAAATTAGGGAAATTAATTTTAGGACCATAAGCAGCTACATGGTAGCAGTGAATTGAGCACTGACCCTGGGGTCAGGATGACCTGCATTCAAATGTGGCCTCAGATACTTACTATTTGTATGACCCTGGGCAAGTTACTTAACTCCATTTTCCTCAGTTTCTCATCTCTCAAATTATCTGGAGAAGGAAATGGCAAACCACTCCAGTATCTTTGTCAAGAAAACTTAAAATAGAGTCAAAATCATATGAAATGACTCAACAACAACATACAGTACTGAACAGGGCTAATTTCTCTTTTTTCAAAAAGAGAATAAAACAGTTTTCAATCTGGAGACTAGTGAGCTTGGCTTTCATGACTTAGAAAATTTCAGAGTTAATCATTAAAGGAATGATTGTTAAGTATCTAAAAATAAAGGGATAATGACAGAGAATCAACATGGTTTCCTCAAGAACTGGTCATGAGAGCCAGTCTTTCAGGCTTGATTTCTGTTACATAATGTTGCTACTCTTAAGACTTAACCACAACCAGATCTAGTTATAACTAGATGCTAAAACTCTTCTTCAGGATTGCTAAGGAGATAAAGCTTTAATACCACATTCCTCATCCTGAAAGTTCCTCACCTCCATGCCTGTTGGCCCAGTTTGAATAGGCAATCTTGGTTTATCTTTAGAAAACTCATTACTGCTTGTCCTTGTTCCTTGTATTCACCACTCTGTCAGCAACATAGAAGCTCTGTTCCTCCTGGCTACCACACAGCATGCTGCCCCATCAAGCAGTGGGAATGAAGGAGGCACATGTTACTCTCCTTAACTAAATCACTGTCTATATTTTCTGATAGTTTAGCTATTAGTATCATTGTAAGATATTGACCTATCCAATTATTGCTGCATTCATTTACCAGGTGTAGGGAACCTGCTACCTCAAGTCTATATATGGCTCTCTAGGTCCTCAAGTACAACTCTTTGACTGAATCCAAACTTCACAGAACAAACCTCTTTAAAAGGATTTGTTTTGTAAAACTTGGATTCAATCAAAAGACCACACCCAAGTACCTAAAAGGGCACATGTGACTTCAAGGCTACTGGTTTCCCACCCTTGAAACTCTGCTCAAAATTTGTATTTAAAAAAAAAGTAGGTAAAGAGGACTTCACGGTTATATTTACTTAGATTTCAGCAATAATTTTGATGACATGTATCAAAGAGGAAGTCAGCAGGCTAAACTACTGAAAGCCAGAACCAAATTCAAATGTGTTTGGGAAATGTTTAATGAAATTAGTTAATACACAACACAAGTTAGATAATGGTAATTGGTGATTTCCATGTCAATTGGAATGCATTTCTATTTGATTTTTACACATTCTAGAGACTATTCCTGTGGAGGAGATGTTGAAAGATGGAACAGTTAAGACAATGAAATTGATTCAGAACTGGATGACCAGATGTAAAGGATAGCTATTAATGATACAAAGTCAATGTAGTCGTAGGATTTCTGTGAAGTACCCCAGGGTTATGTTCTTGGGTCTAATAACATATTTATCAATAATTTGAATAAAGACCTAGATGGTATGTCTCTCAAATCTATAGATGACCCAAAGCTAGGAGAACCTCAATGGATGAAGGAGTCAGTATGCTGAAGGATCTCAAAAACTAAAGCATTGAATTATGGCTAATAGATGAAATTCATTGGGATATATGCAAAGTCTTGCACTTCCATATGAAAATTTAACATGTCAGAGGCATGGTCAGAAAACAGTTCTAAAAAAAAATATATATCTGGTTTGTTGAATGGTCTTCACAATCAACCTGACTTAGCATTATGTGATGACAAGCGAAAAAACTAGAGCTATCTTAAGCTACATCAAAAGCAACCTAAATTCCAGGAATTTAGGTGTTAATCCCGCTGTCAGCTCCTCTCATCAGACCTCATCAGGAATATTGTGTTTAGTTCTAGGTGCCATAGTTTAAGAACATTGACCAAATAGAGGGAAGCAGGCTACCAGAATCATGAAAGGTCTTGGGTTCACAACAAATAAGAATCACTTGGAGGATCTGGACATATTTAGTCTACAGAAGAGAGAAAAAACTCATTGGGATCATCATATCTATTTTTTAAGGGTTTATTGAAACATTTAATAAGGCTGCTAGGGGTAAAGACAAGGGTTCTTAGCAAGTGGCTGACCAGAAGGACCCCATCTAGGCCCTGAGGACCCAAATTCCCTTGTGTACAGCAGATGCCCTTTATAAAGAAAAGAACTATTCCTTAAACCCAAAGGCTTTGTCCCCACTGGTAAAACAGAACCTGACTGTAAGGATCTGCATAATCTATACCCAGAGGCAATTATCCAGGTAAACAACCCTTTTCTTCCCCTCCCCCCAACCTCCTCACTCCTTCCCCTTCCCTGCCCCAAATCATAATTTTATCCTGATTTGGTTCTAATAATGTGAACTTATCATTTTGTGGAAGTTTTACTTTTAAGGAGGTGGGTGGGAGGGTAAGTGGTTAATAACACTTGTTAAATTATCTGGATAATTAGTCCCATTCTGCACTTGAAATGTGTAGACACATACCCGTGAGGGAGGAGAGCTTATTCTGAAGGCAGGCAGTGAATGAATTGTTCGGTTGTTAGGGGTACAGTTTAAACCCTTTAAACTCTGTCTCTTAGGGGCTGGTGCAGAATTGGCATAATTGTCAAGATAATCTGAACCTGAATTCCTCCCCCTGTCCCAAGAATCTGCTTCTCATTCCCTTGAAATCTTCAGGCCATGGAGGCTAACATGAATTTCTTTTGTCATTTTTAGCTTTGAAAGTATTAGCTACCTTCCTCTCCCCCACATTACTGCCAAAGGCATGGAAAAATACTACTGGCAAGGGGGTTGGAGAGTAGTTACTGATTGTGTCTGCCTGGTTTTATTCCCATATGTTTGGCATTGCAGTAGTCATTCCAAAAGGAGACATGGGCCAGACAGGTGACTGGCCTCCAGTCATATGAGTAGGCTGGGGCAGGCAAGCAGAAGCCTGGAGAAGGGAGCCTAGCTCTACCCCAATGACATTCAAGAGGATTTCCTCCCTCCTCATACTCACCACATCATAAACCAACCAGGCCACCATGCTGGCTTCTCTCCTAGGCATTTGTTTGTCCATTTGAAGAAGGTGACCCAACCCAATTGGAGAGGAAAGGGGATGGTGTTCAGCTATAGGTCTATTTGGGGAGAGGAGTGGTTGTGTGGTGAGGGTGAGTTAAACAGTGTCCATTTTCATTCCAAATCTCCCTCTCTCCTCCGGGTACTAAAACCTATCTGGATTTATTTTCCTCCAATGACTGCAGAGGAATGAGTGAGCTGGGTCCAGAGGCATATGGGAGACATGGAGTACCCACCCCTTCTCAGACTCACATCAAATGAGGTGCTGCCAAATTTTCTTGGGGATGCTCTTACCATGTCCCAAATTTGCTGACATCGCACCCAGTAGGCAATGAACTAGGCCTGGGCATATCCCACAGTGAGGGGAGGAGTGGGGACAGGGCTGGGAGGACCCCCAGAAGCTTGCCTTCTTGACTTCTAGACCCCTGCTTCATGATCTTCTTAGAGTTAGTTGTTCCAAAACAATATCTTCACCAGAGCCTGAGTTAGCCCTAGCTGGGCAGCTAGCTGAACCCTCTCTGGAAGGGTGTTAATGGAATTGCCAAGGAAAGGCAACTTCCCAAGGTTCAAAATACCAGCATAGGTGCTCTCCATTTTATTCAGTAACAAACCAAGAACAGAGAAGATCAAAACATGACATCATTCCAAATACAGCATTTACTAAGCGTGATTAAATAATGGTCATGATTACAGTGGTCCTGGGCCTGGCCAACACCTTCTTCTACCTCCTTCTTCTCCCTGTGCTTCCCGTCTCTCTCCCTTCCCCAAGCCCAGTGTGCCAGGTTCCGACAAGCCTCCTCCCACCCCTGAACTTAAAATCCCAGGGAAAGACTCTCCCCAATTGCCTCCCCCAGAGAGCAGGAACGGGGAGAGGGGGAAGTTGGGGGGGAGGGGAGAGACATCACATCTGTTTTCACAGAATTAAATGGATTCCACATAGAGTTTAGATTTTTTTTTCCTCTAATGACCCTCAAGGAGAAAACTAGGAGCGTGCTCTGTGTGGAATCACGAGGCTAAATTAGACTTTCTGACAAGGGAAAATAGAAATAAGCAAACAAATAAATAAAAATTAAAATAAAGTAAAATCCTAATAATCAGAACTGTCACACAAAAAAACAGAATGATGTGCTTTGGTAGGTGGAGGCTTCCCACTCTCTGGTGGTATTAATCACACGGCTGGGTAACTATTTCTTAGATATGCTATAGTTTGGTTTACTTTAGGAAATGGGTTGAACTACATAGTGGCTCAAGCAGCTTCCAAATACTGTAATTTTGTGAGTCTTTTTACTTTGCCCTTATATCCGTAGCAGGCAGCATAGTCCTTGGCATTAAATACACACTTAATAAATGCTTTTGGATCGGTTGATTATGTTTCTATAATCCCTGTGTCAGACTCAATCATGAAACAAAGTTGTTTAGTTTATTTCATGAGGTAGGTAGGAGGCTGGAAATTTTCATTCTCATGACTTGCAGTCTCTACCCAGAAAATCTTGGAATACATACATATGATAAATTCTAGGATTCTGACACTAACCCTGACAGCCATAAATCTGTAGTTCAAAATAATGTAGAAAAATAATTATTACAACAGAATAAAATAAAAATTATAGAATGAACAAATATTTGTCTGAAAGATATGTTTCAATTCCCAGTCTTGTATAGTGCCAGGAAGGAGTTTTCCTCTGAAAGAGGCCACTGAGCGGAAGAAAGGGGATATAGTGGATAGAGCCCTGAGTCTGGAGTCGGAAAAACCTAAGTGGTATTCCAGCCCCAGAAACCTACTAGCTGCATGTCCCTGGACAAGTCATTTAACCTCAGCTTCAATTTCTCCATCTCTAAAATGGGAATATGAGTAGCAACTACCTGAAAAGGATGCTGTGAAGATAAATTTATCTTGCCTCACAGATTGTGCTACCCACTGACACAGGAAGAAGAGTGCAGTACAATGCAATGTTTCTCTTTTGCTTTCTTTCTTCTTTATACAAAACATGGCCAGTCATCTTCAGCTCCCATTGTTTTCCAGCTTAGGCTGAGTTATTCACTGGAGAGTCTTCCAGTTTTTGTTTTGTTTTTTGCTGCCATTTCCCCATTGAGTGTGAGAACAAACAATCCTCTTGAATCCTTTATTCTCTCCTTCTGGGTATGAATGTTCCCTTCCCCAGGGTGCTTCTCTCTGCCTACTTTCTGGTCTTCAGGCCTATCAGTCACCAGGCATGTCATTTTGTATAGACACTTAATTTTCTCAAAATGATCAAAAGGGAAAGGGAAGAGGGCAAATGTCCCAGCTTTATCTATATTTAGTTCAGCTTAACAAATATGAATTAAGTGCCTATTATTTCCATTCACTATACTAAGTCCTGAGAAATGTGGGAAACAAAAACAAAAAAAATTACATGTCACCAAGGAACTATATACATATCTATCTATCATCTATCATCCATTTCTGTCTATCACTTTCTCCATATATTTCTTTGTCTCTTTGTCTATCTCAAATATGAATAAGTCGACATAGGTTACATTATATAATAGTGTAATGGGAATGGGAATTTGAAGATCTTCTGTGCCCCTTAATAGACCTAAGGGAATTTGAAGATCTTCCCTGGCCCCTAAAAGGTTGAATGTAATCACGTGAAGCCTGTGGTAGGAGAAGTTTGCTGAATGGTGGAGCAGAGCCCACAGAAAGCTGGGAGTCAGAGCAGCTAGATGGTGGGAGAGAAAGGACACACCCAGTGAGACCCCTAGGCTTGTGAGTGTTGGTTTGTGGGAAATCTAAAGGATGTTGTGGCTCTCTACTGCACTGTGGTTTCTTAACTTCTATGTTGCTGTGATGGATTCAGTTTCCTGGTGCTGGGATTTGGTTTTCTGATGTCTGAATAAATGTTTTACTTCTGTCTTCTATATGGAGAGTCTGTTATATTTAGCAATTGAAAACTATGCTGGTATATTTACAATTAGCTTTCAGCACTATGAATATTGTGTTGATGCAACAAATAGAAAAATATAATTTTATACAATATTGAAATTGCCATTGTTATAATGGCACACAGAACTGGATTAAGATTCCCGAGGAAGTTTTATTGTTTTCTTCCATTAATATTTTAGTAGCATGAATTTATTAGATTAGCTATTTTTGACTTTGGAATACAAGGGAAAAAATAAGTTATAAGAGGGAGGGGAGGCAAGAGAAGGAGAAACAACCCAGACATTCTGAGGGCCTCCCAAATTAGGAGAATCGATGAAGTCAGGAATTCTTTTTTTTTTTTTAAACCAATCGGGGTTAAGTAACTTGCTCAAGGTTACACGGCCAGTTATTTCTGGGTGTGGTGCTGAGTATCTGAGCCCGGATTTGATCCAGGTCATCCCGACACTGGAGCCAGTGCTCTTACTCACTGAGCCACCTGGCCGCCCCTAAGCAATGGGGGTTAAGTAACTTGCTCAAGGTTACATGGCCAGGTGTTTCTGGGTGGGTGCTAAGTGTCTGAGCCCGGGATTCGATCTCCAGGTCTTCTCAACACTGGAGCTGGTGCTCTTACTTGCTGTGCTACCTGGCCGCCCCAAAGTCAGGAATTCTTAAGCTGGATAGAAAGAGAAAGAGAGACAGAGAGAGAGAGAGAGAGAGAGAGAGAGAGAGAGAGAGAGAGAGAGAGAGAGAGAGAGAGAGAGAGAGAGAGAGAGAGAGAGAGAGAGAGAGAGAGAGAGAGAGAGAGAGAAAGAGAGAGAGAGAGAGAGAGAGAGAGAGAGAGAGAGAGAGAGAGAGAGAGACAGAGAGAGAGAGAGAGAGAGACAGAGAGAGACAGAGAGACAGAGAGAGACAGAGACAGAGACAGAGAGTCAGAGAAAGACAGACAGACAGAGACAGAGAGAGAGACAGACAGAGAGATTGCATATATATATATATATATGTATACTTACATACATATACACACATATATACATATGTTTTCCTTGTAATCCTATGTATTTTCTTTCATGTATTTGAAATATTATTCTGAAAAAGGGTCCATAAGTCTTCACTAGACTGCCAAACATGTAATGACATAAAATAAAATAAAATAAAATCCTTAGCTTGGTAAATAAAACCCAACAAGAAATCCTAGAGGGGGCCAGACACTTTATCCCTTGAGTTATCAAGAAAAAGAAGGAAAGACAGTTGAACTAAGAAGGCGAAGATACTGACAAGAAATCTAAAAAAATACCCCACTTCTTTGATCCTTAAACTAAAAATGACCAGCAAATAAAGCCAGGAGAAACAGATGGTTTTGTTTTTGTTTTTGGTGGTGTTATCTACATTGGCCTTCCCTGGATATTTATATGGCATTTCCTTATGTGGCATGTGTCTCTAAGGTAGTCTTACATACCAGACTGCATCACCAAGTTCCTCAAGGACGCCCCCCCCCCCCACACACACACACTCTCTCACCCCCTGCCAATTTATTCACTCGAGTATACAGACAATTTTGTCCTCTTGATGATCCTCACACATCACATTCTTTCTTGTTTGCTCGACCAAGCTCTAGGCACTCCACAGTTCCTGCTGCAGGATGATTGGTAGAACAAATTGGTTTCATCTGAACATTCCCCCAGGGTAAGTCTTCTTAATGTAGAAATTATGTAACTAACAGTTTCAAGGCCTGTTAATTACCCTCAGCCTAGTGTACATGTGTGTATACACACACACATGTACATATGTGTGTGCATGTACGCACAAACATGTACACACATATACAAACACATGTATATATACATATGTATTAGTATATATGTATGTATGTGTATATATAATGTGTGTATGTCTACTCTATGTCTTCATGCGCTGTTATAAGCAGTGAGGTTAACATAAAGAATCACAAAGGTCCTAACTTCAAGAAGATCACAGTTTATTAGTACAGGAGAGATATAAACATGAGTAGCTATAATAAAGGTTAGAAAATAATGATCTGAGGAGGAGAGGTTAAATCAAAATTTCTTTTTTTCTTTTGTGGAGGAGGAGGGCAGGGAAATTGAGGTTAAGTGACTTGCCCAAAGTCACAAGGCTAATAAGTGTAAAATGTCTGAGGCCGCATTTGAACTCAGGTCCTCCTGACTCCAGGGCCAATGCTATATTCACTGCACCACCTAACCATGCCTAAATCAAAATTTCTTGAGAGATTTGAGAAGAAAACTAGTCATTCTCAAATGGGAGATTCAGGGAAGACATTGTAACTGAATCAGCTCTTAAATAATGAAAGGTTTTCACCAGGCTTAGCTTGTAGGGAAGAGATTTTATACATGGGGAATGGTGTTGCCAAATGCTTGAAAGTTAGAAGATAGACCATGAGATTGAGGAATGGAGAATAATGCAGCTTGGTCAGAGAGGGAGATGCTTGAGTAGAGAAAGAGTGAAATGGAGGGCAGAGCCAGGATGGCAGAGTAAAAGCGGGAACTTGACTGATCTCCAGCTCCAACCACTTCAAATACCTGTAAAAAAAAAAGACTCTAACTAAATTTTAGAGCTACAGAACCCATAAAGTGACAGACAGAAACAAATCACCCACTGAAGGCAGCTTAGCAGGCTGACAGGAAGTGTCTATCACACAGGGCTGGGAGCCAAGCGTGGTCCCATGTGAGCTACCTGGGCACAGACCTAGGGTGACCCCGACCAATGGCACAGACCGGCCAGAGCAGATTTCAGGAGAGTGAATCACCAGCAGCTGTGGCAGTTTCCAGATTTCCCAACACATAAACATCAAAGAGAAAGTAAAAGGTCAGTAGGGATCTCTGTTGGAACTGAGTGAGAGAAGAGTGTGGTCCAGCCCCTTCACCCCTGGGCAAGAGGTAGCAGAGGCACAGAAGCTGCAGCTGCTGCCACATGGATGCCTTCACAGGTCCTGACCTGCAGATCATAGGGGAACCAAGCAATCATTCAGAGAGTAATCACTCTTGCTTTGTCCTGCTTGGATTTGGGTCACAGTCTTGGGTGGTGGTCCTGGGGTGTGTGGCCAATGTGCCAGAGTTTGTGGTGGCTGTAGAGAGGGTGGCCTTACCATATCTCTAACAGCAGCTCTGATATAGCTCTGAAAACCCCAACAATTTGGGACACAGCTCTCTCCACTCTAGAAGCAGAGTTGTACTGTAGCAAAGAGCTCAAAAGTCAAGTAATTGGCTGGCAAAAGGAGAAATCAGAGGAAGCACAATCAGACCATAGAATCTTTTTTTGGGGGACAAAAAAGATCAAAACATGGAACCAGAAGACAAAGAAGACAAAACTCCTACATCAAAAGTTTCCAAGTAAAATATGAATTGGCTACAGGCCACGGAGGAGCTCCAGAAGGATTTTGAAAATCAAGTAAGAGACATGGAGGAAAAATTGGGAAGAGAAATGAGAATGATGCAAGAAAATCATGAAAAGCGAGCAACAGCCTGACTGAAGAAAGCAACACATTAAAAAACAGACTAATTCAAATGGCAAAAGAGTGAAATGAGACTTAGAAGGCAAACTGACAATAGATTTTTGAGAGCCCTGAATGCCACTATAAGAAATATTTATTTTATTTCATTGTTAATGGGGAGTCATTACAGAAGGATGGAGACCATATGCCAGTAATTTAAAGAATTTCAGATTCCCTAATTGATCTGAGTGTTTATTTTGCATAATAACAGTCATTTGTATTACTTTCCTTTAAATTCTTTCCATTTTTTTCATGATGCATTTCCTCTCAGGTTCCCATCTCCCTTCTAAAGAAACACACACACACACACACACACACACACACAAACACACATATTTGTGTCCGTTATTGTTCTGGGAAGTGGAGCCACTGAGCAGAAGCTTCACTTACTAAACCTGGTACTATCATTGAAGAATTTACAATGTGCAATTACATGTGCTTTCTTCCAGAATTAATCAAAAGGAAATTTATGAATATATTTTTCATCATCTCTTTCAAATGACATAACTATTAACATATTTAGTAGCCACGGAAATAAAAGTATAATTATAACTGGTTTTTCTATGAAATCAAATTTGTGTAACAGGTCCAACTGGAATAGAGAGTCAACTGATCTGAAATGGTCAAGTTAAGTCACTATAAGTATTTGGCTATTTCATTTTTATGTCATTTCATCACACTTTTTTGGTTTCAAAGGGGCATATTCTACTCTGGGACACCTTGTTGTTATTCTAATGTTCATAAGATTTAGAGCTAGAAGAGACTTTGGAATTTATCTACTCCAAATCTTGCATTTTGCAAGTGAAGGTCTTAGGAGATTAGATGACTTTCCCAAGGGCAAACAGTAGTAAGTGAAAGAGACAAGATTGGAAATTGACTCCTCTGACTCCAAGTCAAGCTATTTTTCTGCTGAATAATTTACTTAAAATCATAATATTCATTCATTGAACATCTGCTGTCTGGCTAAAACTTATATTAATAAGGTTTCAACAGCTTAGGAAATGACCATTCGGGTAGCTTTATGCATCTCTATTCTGTCTTATAATCATTCAATGATTATACAAAGTAAGCACTCATCACCAAGACAGTTTCATTCTGAAAATGTCATCTTCTTTATAGGAGAAATCTTGCTTAAAAATTCATGAACCAATAATCATTTTTAGTAATTCAAACACAGATATAATCTTAGCAATCTAATCAACAATTGGTTTCAATTTTGGAGAAGTTAAATATTCTGAATAGGATTATAATGTCAGAAAGAAGAATACCCAATTCAAGCTATTTTTAAAAATAAGATCGTTACCCCACCTTTCTCTTAGGATAGTCTAAATCTTTCTGAGCCCCAGTCCAATCTTTGCTCATCTTTCCTCTATTTGAGGCCTTAATTGGCCAATAAAATTTAATTATTTTTAAAGACCAAGGGCTTCTCCATTCTTTAGGGTCCAGGTTGAGTTTCTTTGAGGAAAGAAGAATCATGAAATACTGAATAAATTTCTGCCTTTGATATCAGGATACCTGTTTTAAAAACCCATCTTACATATCCATTACATTGTTTGACTCAAATGTGGTGGGCAAAGCCTGATTCATCCCTTAAATGGTTGTTGTTCATCATGCTTGAAGGGGAACAGAATGACATCACTATGTAAGGGTCATTGTATCGTGTGTTTGTGGCTGATCAGACTAATACTAGCTCAGAAGACTCTACCAGAGGTTGGGCACATATTGGTCCATATGGACATTTTGGCTGAAGATGTCTTTAAATTTGTACATCTCACATTTCTTTTGTCTCTGATAGTAGAATGAAATGAGATACTTATAGATCATTCAACAGCCAACAAAAAGAAATTTATTTAGCCATAGAATAGAAAAGATAGTCAAGTAGGATTCAGCTTTGCTTGGGTATTCCTATGGTCTTCACAGGAAATCCTTTCTGTTCAGCAAGTCAGAATATCATGATTAACCCTTGGGACTTTTATTAGGTCTGAAAAGTACTGATCTCCATACCAGGAGGGTCTTTTTATTCCCTTAGGGAATATGGTTTTAATTTTTTTTTCTGGGTACCATGTGCCTTTGGCAGACTGTTGAAGCCTATGGACTCATTCCGAATATAACAATTTTAAGTTCATAAAATAAAATTTATTTGACTACAAAAGAAATAAATAATATTGAAATGCGGTGTTGTAATGTAATGCCAAGGAAAGGCAACTTCCCAAGGTTCAGAATACCAGCATAGGTGCTCTCCATTTTATTCAGTGACAAATTAAGAACAGAGAAGATCAAAACATCACATCATTCAAAATGTAGCATTTACTAAATGTGATTAAATAATCTCCAAGTACTACCCCACCCCAGGACCTTATATTCATTCAATTAATTACAAAGTGCCTGGTCTAAACCCTACTCCACCCCTAGGCTGTACCTTCATTTAGTCCATCACAAAGCCCCTCTTCTCAAATGGAGATTAGTTTCCAATCATAAGTAAAGTACATTCATTTGTTCAATCATAGAACACAAAAAGGTCAAAAGTTCCTGTAATGGGAATGCAAATTTGGAAGATCTTCCCTGCCCCTAGGCTAAAGTGCACCTGAAGCCTGGGGTGGGAGGCTTGTTTTTCAGTAGATACTTCTTGATTGGCCAGTGAGTCAATAAGGTTGTTACATTCTCTGAGCCAGGAGAAGGCTATATAAGCCCTGATGTGTAGCTTTGTTTTGGGGGCTCACTTTGAGAAGTGTTCTGTGATTTGATCTATATTATGGGAAGCCGTTGTCCAGGACCCCCCCCGGCTTTGAAAAACCCAGATGTGGAAACCCAGATGTTGACTGGGTATGGATGTAATGGTTGGACAGTTTGGAAATCTGTCTACTTGATCTGTTAATGTCTTGATAATTCTGCCTGTATACTTTGAAGTTTGGGGTGCTGACCTATTCCCCTGAACAAGGTAAACGATATATGTCTGACTGATTAAAGTAAGCTTGTTAACCCATTTTGAGTTGCTTTCCTTTAACAAAGCACATCCAAGAACCTGTGGTGGAAGCAACCCTGAGGACGCTTGGGGTGCTTGCTGCTACAATTCCCCACCTCTGGATCACAATTGAATCTACCCCAGAGTTACAAGTTTAAGCACAGCCCTTGATACCCAAATGGAGGTCTTTTCTTCATCTTGACTCCAGGCAAGTTCTCAGCAATCTGTGTTCCTGGGGAGACAAAGCTTAGCAAGGCCACGAGATACATTGCCAGTCTCTTCATTAATTCATCCTCTGTCTGCAGAACAGTCCTCGGATCCCTGAAAACATAAGCAAAACCCTCTCCCAGGATTTCTGTAAACATACAACAAGAAAATCCTTCTTCAGCACTTCTGAATCAACAGAAAGGTTCCCAGACTCCTGCAACAACAGCACTGTCCTTCACTAGTGGACAGTATTCACTCTCTGTCTGCAGGACAGTCTCAGTAGCTCT
>NW_027185655.1:49166368-49181833 GCF_028583685.1 Petaurus breviceps papuanus
CCCTGCAACAACAGCACTGTCCTTCACCAGTGGACAGTATTCACTCTCTGTCTGCAGGACAGTCTCAGTAGCTCTTAACCAACAGCCAGTTTCCAGGACTTCTTTAACAACAGGACTGTCTTTCACCAGTGGACAAATTTGGCAAAACAACATCAAAACAGACAGACACAGTTCCAGCAAAACAGCCATGTCTCCTCAGTCCTTGGCAGCTCCGGGGGCAAGTCTCAAAAGTCCAGGGCAATTCAAAGTGGCCCTCAGCATTCCTCTCAGTCTCTTTCTGCCTCCACAAGTGCTACTTCCAAAAAGTTCTTCGGCCTTTCTCTTGTGTCTCTCCAAATCTACATCACCAGCTCCTCCCAGTTCAGGACTCTCTTTTCACATCAACAAGTCCATCCCACAGGTGGGATTAACAAACTCTGGGTTTTAACACAATCAGTTTGAAAACCAAGCCAATACAGGGGGATCTTTATATTCCATTACTATCACAAGTGTTCAAGAAGTTGTTTAACAAATAGGGATTCTGATTCTTAGTCCCTCAATCAATCAATGTATTAGAAGAGGTTCTTTGGAAGGTAGGAATAAAACTACCTTTGCCTACATATCCATTGGAGCAAAACCTACCTTGTCTTAGCTATGAAAATCAATCTTTATCTTACTCACTTGTATAATTAATATGATTATGACATTATTTACATTTATTTTCTCACAGGGTTGTTATGAAGAAAGTACTTTTAAAATTTTATAAATGTGCATTACAGAAATGACATTTTCTTGAGCATAAAATAAGAACTGGAAACTTTTTGAGATGTCTAAGAGAAGAAACTATTAAGAAAAGATTACTTAAATATACTTTGCATTTTAGGAAGACCAAAAATTAGCATAAATTTTAGTTTAGTTTTTCTCAAGTGCATTCTCATTTTTTTCATACCTTCCTTCTTGGCAAGAAGGCAGTAAATTGTTAAATCTTGAAAATAAATTTCCTAAGAACCATAAAGTAAATTATTCCATGCATCTGAGATTGTTGGAAAGCAGTTTTTTTAATGCAGAATAGAGAACCAATACATTTATTCAAACACGAGAAAGTAAAATCCTAACAAAAGAAATCCAAATCCATCATAGTAATAAAGAAATCTATGCATGATAATAATGTACCACCACCATCCTCAAGCCTTCCCCCTACTAGGGCCTTCCTACAAATGAATATTCACAGCTTCCTCTCCCTCAGCTCTAACTGATCAACTTCTTTTCAGCTATCCTCCATCCTTCCTGCTCCACCCTTACTGCTCTACCCATTCAGCAAGCTCCTCCCACCACAGGCTTTATGTGACTTAGGCTTCCATTTGAATTAAGCAGGTCACATGGGCCTATTAATGGAATGGAAAGATATTCTTATTTACATTACCATTACAGTCACTTCTAACTCTTCCTGTTCCACCAATAGTACCATAAATTTCTCACTTTGTTAGGTAAAATGAATCAAAAATCAGTAAATAAGAAAAGATTGGTTATTAATGCAATTAAATCACCCTTCTCACTGACAAACACCATTGATTAAAAACTGACTGAAGTTGCCCTGGTCTCTGTGCCCAGGGCAATGAATTGTCTGGGACTTAACTGACTTTGTCACTTCCAGTCTCTGATTATGTTTTTAGTCTCCCCAACTCTCTTCTCCAGAGAATCCCAAGCTTTCTTTAGGGACTTTTGCTTATTATGTAAAACAACTTACCTTGTGAAACTCTGAGACACCTAACCCTTTCCACTTGTAGCTACTCATTCTCTTTGACTTGGCATCTTGTATAAACCAGTCCCCTCTTTAGACATCCCAGCACTTGCTTTGTGGCACCCCAAGCTGCAAATCACTTGCCCTGATTAAATACCTCAATTTTGTTGTGTTGTTTTCTTTTAAAATTCAGAGAAGTTTACTTCATTTTTTAAATTTGCTACTGCTAACTCTACTTATCTTCTTCCCTCAATTCCATTAATTCTATTCTCTCTCTGACACAGCTGTGAAAACCCCAGCAATTTGGGACACAGTTCTCTCCACTCTAGAAGCAGAGTTCTACCATGGCAAAGAGCTCAAAAGTCAAGTAATTGGCTGGTAAGATGAGAAAGAAGAGGAAGTATAATCAGACCAGGTCCTTTTCCTTTCTTTAGGATCTCTTCAGGGTATATACCTAATAGTGGCATTGCTTGATTAAAGTGCATGAACAGTTTGGTTGCCCTTTGGGCATTTTTGATACTAGTAATTTTTTTTTAATCAAATCAACCAAATGTCTACCCATTTTGTTGTGTTTTTTTTTCCACTGTAAAACCAATTCTCAGTTTTATGTATTAATGTAATAGTTTTTTTTTTACTTTCAAATTTATTAATCTCTGATTTTCAGAATTTCTAATTTGGTATTTAATTGGGAATTTTTAATTTGTTCTTTTTCTAGATTTTTAGTTACATGTTCAATTCATTGTTCTCTTATTATCCATTTTATTTACATAAGCATTTAGAGATTAAAAAAATTATGCCCTAATTTTTGTGTGTCATGTACCACTGAGAAAAAAAAATACATTCCGTTCTATCCCCATTCAATTTTTTCCATATCTATCTTTTTCCCCCTAAAATTCTATTCACATCCTTAACTTCTTTCTTGTTTATTTTGTAGTTAGATTTATCTAGTTCTGAAAGGGAGAATTTGAGGTACCCCACTAGTATAGTTTTGCTCTCTATATGTCACTGTAACTCACTTAACTTACCCTTCAAGAATGTGCATACTCTACCACTTGGTGCATATATGTTTAGTATTGATATTACTTCCCTTTCTTCATAATAGCTTTCTAAGGTCAGGGCTCCTTTTGTTTTTTTGCTCATTTTTCAAAGTTGAACTCTCCTCCTGGGACACAGGGGACACTTTTCCAAGTTTCTTGTGCTGAGAGCTAGAGGTTCACTGGCTTTCCAGGCTGCAGCTTCAGATGGTTGGGGCTTGCTCTCTGTGTTATGGTGGTCTGGCCTAGTAATGCAATTTGCCTTCAGTGCTCAGGCTCAAGGCCTCACAAATGGCCTGCTATGCCACTAGCCTGCTGAGGCAAGACTGAGGGGCCTCAGTTGGTTGATCTGTGCTGTGGCTAACAGCTTCACACTGGATTGCCTGGATACTCTCTGTGCTGGGTTGCACTCCTGTTTTACCCAAGTTAGACAGACCTTTCCTGAAATCTTTTCTTAAGTTTTCTTAAGCAGGAAGATTGTTTTACTCAATCTCTTTGTGTGTTCTGGAAGTTCAGAATCCATTTGGAGGCTTGATTTAATATTGTTCCTGAGGGCAATTTCCTCTGCTATCTTGGCCCCTGAAAGATAAGGTTTAACAGGACAAAGGGATACTCTTAGGCAGCTTGAAGGCACAGTGGCTAGAGTGTTGAAATCAGAAATACCGAAGAGACTTTCACAACCTGTGTGGCTTTGAGTAAATCATTTAATCTCCCATTTGCTTAAATTTCTTCATCTGTAAAATCTGTAAACTGATGATTACATCATATTATAATGGTACCTACCACAGATGGTTGCTGTAAGGACCCCAGGATATAACATATGTAAAATACTTTGGTGCAGCTAGGTGGTGCAGTGAGTAAGAGCGCCGGCCCCAGAGTCAGGAGGACCCAGGATCGGTTCTGACCTCAGATACTTAACAACTACACAAAATAATTGGCCATGTAACCTTGGGCAAGTTACTTAACCCTAATTTCTTTAAAAAAAAATTAAATGCTTTGCAAGCCTTCAGTGATATATAAGAACTTATTATTGCCATGGGCTGCTCAATGTCAAGCACTTAGCATGATTCAGAGACATGAATAAGAAATGAGTAGGCCATTTGGGTAGTTCAAGGAAGAAGAACTCCATTTATTGATTCTTAGGACAAGGTTTATATAGAATAATGAGGCAAAGGAAGGGGACTCAAGTTTTCTATTCATTACCTAGTCTGTTGTATCCTAGAAGTAGCACAGAATAGATAATTTGATAAGGATTTGTTATCTAAGAGACTAAAATCTTAGGGTAAGACCTTTGATCTAGGCCTCAGGTACCTGCTAATGCAGCCGCAGTCATAAACGGATACAAATGAGAGCAAACTTCAAAGCCAAAGCTGCAATCCTCAAAAGACATCACATTTAGAGCTGACCCCCCAAAGATACCTGAGTGCTGAATCAAATATTTTAGCTCTTAATAACTAAAATCTTGGGGTATAGCCTATTGATCTCAGAACTAAAGTAACATCCTTATAAGTGTAATCCATAACAAAGAACTCAGGAGCTAACTTGACGAAAAGTCTCATCTCAAAGAGATTCTTGTTTGAAAGTCCACTATTAGGATTTAATATCTGAATCCTGAGCCAAGCTACTTTGGCTCCCCACACATTATTATTATAACTGTAAAGATTAACTCTCAACACATAAGGATCAATCTTTGTCATCCTCTCTATTCTGAGAAGCATAATGTCACAGCTTGCTACGCATTACCAAACCCCAGAATCTCTAGACCCTACCAGTGTTCTTTTTACCAACATCCATAGTATGACTTATGAAAAAAATGGTCTCATAGAGGTTCTTAAAGGCAAAAATAATTTTGTTTATTTTTTTTTATATTCTTTGTGCTTAGTGCAGGGTCTGGCATATAGTAACTGCTTAGTATTTATATATTTCTTGACTGCCTGGTTGATTGATCTGTGTACAGTCATAATCTTTCCAGTGTCATATGATCTGTAACATTTACAAAAAGTTTTATTTCTAGGATTAAAGTTACTTAAAGATTTTTGTTTCTATGATGCTGGAAGTAGTGTAATTCCTCTACTTTACTTTAGAAGTTTATGTAAAGGCCTTAAGGTTTATGTAAAGGCCTTAACTTAGAAGTTAACTTATCAAGAAAAGAAAAAAAAATACCTTACATAGCTTTTTGAAGATGATTCTCTTATTAGTTCAACATTAGCTAGCCTGAGGTTTCCCTGAGCTTTTTTAGAGATTAAAGTTTTAGGATTCATATCAATTAGTGAGATTCACACAGTGATCTTTATTCACAAGAACTAAAAATGAGTAAGACACATCAGATCATTTCTTTTTCTAATAGGGGAGTGTTTGAAAAAGTTATGAGAATAGTCTTGACATTAGTGATTCCATCTTGAATTTTTAATACACATGAACACTACATTAATAAGCCTAGTTACTTTAACCAAATAACTGTTGGCAAATGGGCAGGAGGACAGAACTATTTATCGTGACTCACACTGAAGTATGACATTGATATATTGGTTTGCTGGTGGAAACAGCTTTGGTTGCCAATTACATCAGAAAAGGGCTGATTAATCAAGTTTCCTTAAACATTGTCTTTCCTGATCATGACAGAATGATCCAGGGGTGTAGAGGAGAATAAGTCGGACTCCAAACAAAGTGGAATCATGAAAAATCACTGACCTGGAATGGTAATGAAGCAATCCTTGAGGAGAAACTATACTGTTAGCCTGGAGCTTCTAGGAAACAAGACATTTGATTAGAGCCTCACGAGTGACTGAATCAGTTATTATCTAGGCCCCAGCCATCATTAGACTATAGTCTCTTGATCTATCTGTCCATATCCATATTATGACCTCCTAAACCATCTCTTATCTATCATTGTTCTTTTCATCATCCTGGTGGTGATAATAGTGTTTTGAGAAATTTGAATAAGGTAGAGTACTGAAAATTCCCTCCTGTTCTTTTCAAAAATCATAAGTTAATTTCCTTTGTGTGACATGATCATTAGAATAGAAAGTTTTCCCTCTTAATTAAATTCTCTTAAATAAATTGCCTGAAGTATCTAAGAGTGCATGCATATATAGAAGTAAATAAAAATAGATTTGGCCAAGACATTCATGATATTCTCAAAAGATGTACCCTCAGAAGGTACTTATAATATTGGTGGCTCATTTTCACATAATTCTTTATATAGCTGTACTCAATAAATCCATTAACAGGACAAAGAACCAGACAACCAAAGGTGAAAAAAAGATGAGGGAAGAATAGAAAAGGAAGGGGAGCTGCCACCTACATTTTCTCAAAACAGATTTCTCTCACCTACCATTTCCAAATTCTTTTTTATTATTCCCAATTTCATAAGAATAAAAGACCATAAATGTCTGCCTACAACACAAACAGTCTAATTTCCCCCATGTGCATTGATTTCCATGAAAACAAACAAAGAGGAAATAAAAAGGAGAGACAGAATATTATGATGTTCCTCATTAGTTTCTCTGCCTGAATTCTATTAGGCCCACTCTGATTTCTTTTAGACCCTGAGCATACGTTCATTTTTATTGTTGCTATACAGATTTGCAGCAATACTAGCAAAATAAAATAAATGACAAGCTAAAATCATGCACATTTGACAGTATTTTACACATGGTAGCTTTTTCTCTTAGAGAAGGAATAATCTTCAGTAAGCCCACAGAGTTGATTCCCATGTCATTTTGTACAAACAAAACAAAACTAAACACTTAGTTGGATATATTATGGCAACTTGAAAATTTTAAGGCCTTATTCTATTTTGAGATTCATATATGAGTTGGACTGAATAAACATGGAAGTTCATTTACTTCAAGCTTTTTTAATCCTATTATTCTATAAGAAGTGATGCACTTAACTTCAATTCATTTGTTGGACTCTAGCCATGGATATAGAGAGCTATATATTGGATCATTTTTTAGTTGTTTTGGGTTTTTATGTGTAACTGGCAAAGCATATTTAACTGGAAATTTACTGAAATTAAAAATAGGTTTCTTAAAGATACATCAAATCAACCTATGTATAAGTTGCAATCTGTATTATAAGAAGGATTACCTAGTCACAAAGGACTGGAGATCTATTGGAGTATTGGGATACATAAATATTGCTAACATTTCAAGATGATGTTGCGGGGCAAGGAGGGGAAATATGACTTTAAGGATATGGATACAAGCTGGAAGAAAAGTACCCAAGAGATACTGTCAGCATTTCTACCTTGATCTAAACCTATTCAATACATGAAGATCTCTGTGACTACATCAAAAGGACTCAATTTGCAATGTGGGTATTAGAAACCATTGACTAAAGAGGTTAGGTACCATAGAGGGTAGTTGCAATGAAAGAAGGAGGTTAGCAACTGAAACATACAAACATTCTCAGGAGACAGAATCCAAGAAATTACCCAAGAGTAAAATCCTGGGTATCAATGTTTGTAAACACATCCAATCGTTCTGGCAACAAGCAGATGAACCTTATAAGTACTAATATAATATAACAAATTTCACCTCATGGGCATCACTACAATTTGATTCAATGAAATCCACGGCTGAAATATTGATCTGGGTGGCATAAAATATTCAAAAGAAATAAGAGGACTAGAATTTAAGGCATTGCTGCTATGAGTACTCAATTGCCTATAGATTAAAATACCAGTCCTTAAGGAGTAAGTATCCTCTCATACTTGGAAGATGACCCACTGACATGGACATAAAAGTCACGACACTCAATATACCCTAATGACCAGATGTATTTCTCTATGGAGATGAGGGTGGCCACATTTACCTGAATGAGTTCCATATCAATGATGGATACTTTTTCTACTCTATAGTTAAAACTCTAACTATTAGATGTCCTACAATGATCTCATTTCATTCCAAACATGAGCCTGAAGCACTGGATTGACCTGAATCAAGGTCAGCTTAAAACAGTGGAAAACATAGTGAGGTGGCTGTTTGAAATAGCTCGGAGGGTTTTCAGTGGACTATCAGTTCAATATCAGTCAGTAGTGTAATGTGAAGGCCAATAAAGCTAACATGAATGCATGAAGACAGAAATAGCACCCGGGAATTAAGAGGAAATAGTAGGCAGAGAGGTAGAACCTAAACAGCAGATTAGAAGGAAGGAATATAGCTGAGTTCCCATCCCAAACTTCCCCAAACAGATCTATAAAAGGCACCAAACAATCCTGATGCAGAAATCTAGGCAGAAAAAAAAGGACAAAGTGGATCCTTTAACCCAACTCATAATGAAAAAAACTCAAGGGGAGGTCGACACACCCTGGGGACTGGATCAAGGCAGGAGCAGGTGAGTGATCAAGTGAGATAACATACTTAAAACAATATGCAAAGCTTAAATCACTAAATAAATACTAATCACCATTAACATTATTATTAAAAATAAATAGAAAGTGATTTGAGACAACAAGCACTGGCAGTTGAAGAGAGAGGAAAGACTATGTAGAAGTATGTAAAGAAGTATCTTAAAGGAAGAGAGGGTTTATATGAGGCAGAGATAAAGAGAGAATGCATTGTAGGTCTAGGAAAAGGCCAATGCAAAGTTAGGGAAATGGGAGATGAAATGTCATATGTGAGAACAGAAAGGATAGTGTGGCTGGATCTCAGAGTGCACGCATGAGAGCAATAGTCAATGAAACTGGAAAATAGTTTGGGCCAAGGTTTTGAAGCACTTTAACCATAAAGAGTTACTATTTTATTTTAGAGACTCTTGGAGTCCATTGAAATTTGAGTAGGAGAGTAACATGCTCAGATTTGTGTTTAAGAAAAAGCCCTTTGGCAGAAGTGTATGTAGGATGAGCTAAGGTAGGGAGAGACTTGAGGCAATGAGATCAGTTAGGAGGCAACAGCAATAATCTAGACAGGAATGATGAGAGGCTGACCCAAGCTTAGCATCTGTGTGAGAAGGGAGAAGGAATTGAATGTGAGAAATTTTGAAGAGATAGAAATGTCAAGAACAGGCAACTCATTAGAAACATAGGGTAAGAAAGAATGAGGAGTCGATAATAATGCTAAGATTATGAATGTGGGTTATTGCAAGAATGGTATGGTTATGTCTGTGAAAGAAACAGGCAAGTTTAGAATAGGAAGAAGCGGTTTGAAGGAATAACAATGAGTTTCATTGTGGACATGTCAAATTTTAAATGTTTTGGGGACATGCAATTTGAAATCTTTAACAGGAAATTGGTGGTATGGGATTCAATGTCAGGAAAGAGACTGGGACAGTTGTAGAGTTATATATTTGAGGATTATTTGCATAAAGGTTACAGTTAAGTTTATGGAAAGTTAGGTAGGGGATCGAAAATACAAAGTGGAGAGTTAGGAGCAGGAAGATTAGGACAAATATCTGAGGAATACTCATAGTTAAAGGACATGATTTGGATAATGACTCAGCAAAGTATATGGAGAAATCATAAAACAGGTATGATGAACATGAGGAGACAGAAGAGTCACAAAATCCCAGAAAGGAGGTGGTATTCAGGAGCAGAGGGTGGTCAATGGCATCACTGCAATATGTAAAGAAGGAGGACCTAAGATAAATCATCTGACCCATCAATCAAGGAATCATTGGTAACTCTGGAAAGAGTAGATCTTTGTCCTTGCCCCAAGCCCTATGGATGTGTGTTCCTAGGGGACCTATCCTAGATCTTCTCTTTCTCTATGACTATTTTATCTTTCAATTTTCTATTTAGCTCCCAATGCTTCACTTATTATCCCTATGCAAATAAATTTTAGATCTCTCTATTCAGCCCTATTTTCCCTCTTGAACTCTATTCTCACATCACCAGCTATCTAATGGATATTTGTGACTAGATATGCTACAAAAATCTCAAAGACTGGGACAGCTAGGTGGCACAGTGAATAGAGCACCAGTCCTGGAGTCAGGAGGACCTGAATTCAAATACAGCATCAGATACTTGATGTACTTAACTAGCTGTGTGACCTTGGACACATCTCTTAACCCCAATTGTCTTGCCTTCCCCCCTCAAAAAAAAATCTCAAGGACATGTCCAAACCAGAATTCATTATTTATTACATAAAATTCTGCTTAACTTCCTGCATTCTGAAGAATTATCATTCTTCTAGTAATTTGGTTTATTTGTTTTGTTTTTCACCTTAGAATCATCTTCAGCTTTTCATTCTTCCTTCCCTATCCACCCCAAAACTCCACTACTAAAATTCCTTTTGGTGGGAATATCTATTTCCACAATTTCTCTCAACCCCATTCTCTTCTCACTCGTAATGGAGAGCCTAGATCAGGACCTCATCACCACTCACTTGGACCTATGTAATAGTTTCCTAATTGCTTTTTCTGCCCTGTCTCTCCTCTCTAGAATCTGCCCTACACAATCACCAAATTGATATTCCTAAAGCCAAGACCTGACTACAATATGTCCTACTTATCAAGCTCCATGGAAAACCTTCATATTCTGGCTCTCCTCTGCCTTGCCAAGCCTAATGCTTGCCATTGCTCCTTCTGAACTCTCTGTTGCAGCCCAACAGAACTTTGTGTTATTCTCAGAATCCCTAGGTATCTTCAGGTGTTGCACTTTATACTGCCTCTTAACTGATCCCTCAAAACCAGCTGTTAGTGCCCTCCAATCCAATTACTTTGAATTTACTTAGTAAACATTCTGCATTTATTTTCTGACCACATTTTGCTCTGTAAGTTGAAGCAAAGCAGTAAGCATTAATTAAAGCTTACCCTGTGCCACGTCACAGCAAAAACCAGTCTCTGCTCTTAAGGAACTCACAGGCTAATTGGAGAGGTAACATAAAAACAAGTATGTACAAACAATATGCATATACATACATACACATATGTGTGTACATGTATACCAAAACATTACACCTTTGTTAGGATTGCATTGTGCACATGTGCACATATAGATATGTAAACATACACACATGCACACACATAATTACAGGGAAAAGACAGTAATATTAAGACAGATTGGGAAGAGCTTCTAGATGTCATAGTGGTTAGAGCATCAGAAATGGAGCTTAGAAGAGTTCATCAGAAATGAAGCTTAGATCTGAGTTCAAATCAAGCCTCAGATATTTGCTAGCTCTCTGTTTGCAAATAGTTTCTTCATCTGTAAAATGGAGAGAATTATAACACCTACCTCCCTGGGTTGTTGTGAGAATCAAATGAGACGATAATCATAAAGTATTTAGCATTATGTCTGACATATAATAGATGCTGTATAAATGTTACTTTATACTATTATTATAAAATAAGATTTAAGGGGCGGCCAGGTGGCTCAGCGAGTAAGAGCATTGGCTCCAGTGTTGGGATGACCTGGGGATCAAATCTGGGCTCAGATACTCAGTACCACACCCAGAAATAACTGGCCGTGTAACCTTGAGCAAGTTACTTAACTCTGATTGCTTTAAAAAAAAATAAAATAAAATAAGATTTAGCTTGAAGCAAACCTGGGAAGCAGGAAGACAGAGATGAAGATCAAAAGAATTCTAAACATAAGAGTCAGTCAGTAAAAATACCGGAGTCATTTGGGAAGAAGCTTTGTGTTTGAGGAATGGCAAGGAAATCTACATATGATTACATGGAGGAGAGTAAAGGGTAAGAATACTGGAAAGGTAAGAAGGGGACAGAGTACAAAGGGCTTTCTGTAAAGGCAAAAAGGCAAAACTGAACAGAGAGTTTTATATTTAATACTGGAGTATAAGAACTGTTTTTTTTTTTCTTTGTATCTTTAACACTTAGCAAATAGACTAGCAGAATATAGGCACTTAATAAATTTTTCAAAAATTAGTTCAATTCTGTGAGAAGAAACTATTAGATGTATTTCAAAAAAGGGGGGACTTTTATTTTCCTTTATAGTTACATTTCAATATGAAAATTGTTTTGTTACTCCAGTAATATTTAAATTAGTTGGTAGTTGAACAGACAGCTCGCATTTAGAATATGATTAATTAAATTAATGAATTGAATGGCTTTTACAAAGAAAACTTATTCTTAGCAATCTTCATCTTGTCTCTCTCTATTTTCCCATTATTATTCTGTCATTGCTGAAGTAAAGAGGAGCACACAGGACTAGAAATATTCTTTATTTTTAACATCTTGTTTTTTAATAAAAAAATAGAATATCAGCTAAAGGCCACCTTTTCAGAGCAGAACTTAGTCGATAAGGAGTGAGTCTTGAAGAGAGAAAAACCTGAATTTTAATCCTTTCTCTGAGGTTTGCTAACTGTGTCATCTTAGGGCAAAAAAAAAATATTTCTCCAAGCCTAGTTTCCTTAATTACAAAGCTGGGGTAATTATAATTACAGTGTCTAACTTCTAAGTCGTGTAGGACATTAGAAAGTATGCTGGATATGGAGTCAATTAAATTGGATTCAAATACTAGTCACTTATCATAAATGTAGCCTTGGAAATGTCCTTTCCCTTCTCTACGACTCAGTTTTCACTTCTGTGAAATATTGAGATTGCACTGTATTCTCTCTAGGGTTCTATTTGGCATTCAGTATTGTCTTGGAACATTTTTGTGCTTAGCTCAGTTTCTTCTCAGAGAGTGGGATAAGATTTAAAATGGGAAAAGGACCTGGGTAGGTATATTCAGCTCAGACTCCTGACATAACCTTTGAAGTCCCAAGTTCACATACATACCATGAGGATGCATCAAAGTCTTGATTTTTTTGAAGGAATTATCATCTATGTTATAGTGATGATTCATGAGGTTGTTGGTCTCCATGGAAAATTACAGTCTAAAAGGAGAGCTTGTATGCATTTGAGCTTACAGAAAGTGCTATATGATGTCTTGTATTATTGCCATTACTTGATGCTATGCTGAATCTTAAAATCCTGAATGTTATAAGACATGTTATTTGCATTTTTACTTCATCAGTCTCTCATTCTTAGTATAAAATAACTCAGTTGCTTCTTTCCCGCTGTCATATATGGGGGCCCCAGCTGTTAGCAAAAAGAAATGAAGCGGAGACCTATTTAAAGTAGTTTATTTTCACAGGCTGCAATATCATCTCCCATTAATATGGTTATGCTTAAAGATATGTGGACATTTTCCTCTTCTTTTTTAATTTCAAAGATTTTATAACAAAAAAAGGGAAAAAGTTCTTTAGGCAGATAAGTTTCATAGCCATAGTTGAGAAGAAACATGGCGTGAAAGAAAACTCCATTTTCCCCATTTCCTTTTTTTTCTTTTTTCTGACTCTTCCAACTCCACCCAATAGTTATTTTGTATAGTGAACTTTGTCAGGCTATGATATAAGACTCTTCCCTTTGATAGTTTTAGAAAAAAAAAGGAGTCATTAAAGAAAAGCTCTTCTGCACTGCCCCTATTTGAATAAGCAAGTTACTACATTGAAATATTTCTTCTAATAGGCTTGGCATTTTCATTGTTATAGCTTCATATACTACAGGCTCCAAATATTTTATGAGAGTTTATGTCACTTCATTAAGTGAAGTGCTATTACTGTTTGTCCCATAAATAGAATATATCATTGTGATTTTTTCTAAATAGCACATAATTACATGATGTACTGAGGGAGTCATTACTATGTGTAAGAGATAAATGTTAGATATCATACACTATGGTGATTTACAAACAAGGCATTTTGCAAAGAGCAACAGATGAAGTATAATTTTGCAGTTTTTATTTGTGGACACCTTCGTTTACTTTTATCTCTAGTGTGGTCTATCTCATTAACTTTAGTTGAACAAAATAAACCTTCTTTACCACAGTTATGTTATATCAATGAGAGAAAAAGATGAATTAGAATATTTGGTCTACATCTAGATATGGTTATTTCATGAAAGAGAATTTAGACATATATATTTGCCTACAATATGAAAATATAATTGGGAGGAGAGATGGAGAAAGAAGAGAGGAATGTCTTTTCAAGACCCAAGAGACCAAAGTTTCAAGTCATGCCTCTGATAAATCCTGACTTTATGATGGTATATCAGTTAGTTCAACTCTCTGTGTTCCATACAGCTTTTTAAGACTGAATGTTATGGAGAAGGGACTGATATACATAATACATGCATACATAAATACAAATACATATATACATGTACATATATATATATATAGAGAGAGAGCTCCCTATGCCATTGCTATCACAGTACCTATTCTTAATATATTTACTTATAGAGCTAAATTCCATGATTCATAATTATAATTTCCATTAATATTGAACTTCAATGAACTTCCATAATCACAACATGAGTGTATGTCAGAGGATGAACTTTAAAACATCTTTCTAAATCCAAGTTCTGATCCCTTATATGATGACCAATAGCATAAAAAGAGATTTATAATAATTAAAATGAGCATTTATATTTTTGGAGAATTTTATAAACATATCTCATTTGAGCCTCATAAAATCCTATGAAGCAAACAACACAGTTATGAGCATTCCAGTTGTACAGATGAAGAAACTGATGTCTAGAAGAGTAAAGTGACTTGTTTAAGGTCACACAGCTAGTGTCGGAGAGAAGTTTCAAATCCAGATTTTTCTGACTTTACATCTCATTATCTATCTCTCTAATATTTCATTTCCTCCTTACAATTGCCTTACAATTTTAAAGTGTTCTCAGAGGTCTTCTAGCTGTACCCTAAATTACAGCTAATACTGAATTATTCCTGTGATTTCTTAAGGCACAATCTATCTTATTTCTGTCTGTCTCTATTTCCAACTCTGTCTTTATATAAACATGTGCCTGTTTATATATACATACATATATATACAGACACACATAGATGTATATACATACATTTATGCTCTCTTTCTCTCTCATACACACACATATATTCATATACATACATACATATATAAACATACTTTCCCTCACAAATTCTACTCCTGATCTTTGTTTTGTGTTTATGAATATCTATTTCCTAACCCTCATAACTCTTCTACTTCCTTTCTACTGTTTTGTCTTCCTTTTATTTAACATACCCACCCTACAAGAATCCTTTCCTTATCCTCCTGTTTATATAAATCTGAACACCTTTATAAACCCCCCTTTTAATCTATTCCTTCACTCTCTCCTTTAGAGATCCCTTCCTTATCGTCTCCTCCCTCCCTCTCACTTTAATTTTTTTTTTAAATTTCCTTCTGAATTTAGAACTTTTATACCCTTCTAGGTATATATGCATTATTCCTACTTGTACCCATTTCTGATAAAAATAGGTCTACAGAACTTCCAGGCCTCCTCCCCCATCTAATTCTTTTATGTCAGTATTTCCCATAGTACTTCATTTGTATAAAATGATTACTCACTTTAGTTGTTCCTAAACATTTACTTTTAACCATCATATCGTACCTAGGTCTACCCCAATCTTTCTTATGAACTACCCAATTACTAATAACAATTTTAGACATCATTTTATATTTTACTTACATAAAAGGTAAACAATCTGTCCTTATTAAGTCCCCTATAAATAGACTTTGTTATGGATAGCATATTTATCTTTGCCTTTGTATGTCAAATTTTCTGATAAGTTCTGGTTTCTTTATAACAAAGTCCTCAAAGTCTGACAATTCATTAAATATTCTTTTGTTTCCAATCAGAATTATGCTTAGTTTTGCTGGGTAAGTTATTTTTGCCCAGAACCCCAGTTCTTTTATATATATATATATATATATGTTTATATATGTATATGTATGGAGAGAG
>NW_027185655.1:49181933-49242075 GCF_028583685.1 Petaurus breviceps papuanus
TATGGAGAGAGAGAGAGAGAGAGAGAGAGAGAGAGAGAGAGAAAGAGAGAAAGAGAGAGAGAGAAAGAGAGAGAGAAAGAGAGAGAGAGAGAAAGAGAGAGAGAGAGAGAGTATTCCAAGACGTGTGGTCTTTTGGTGTTGCCACTGCTAGATCTTATGTGATTCTAATTGTAGCACTGCTATATTTGAACTGTCTGTTTTTTCTTCTTGCTTATAATATTTTCTCCTTAACCAGAGGGTTTCCGAATTTGACTATAATATTCCTATGTATTTTCTTCATAGGATCTCTTTCAGGTGGTGATTGATGGATTTTTATTTTTCTATTTCTTCTTTCACCTATTGTTGTAATCCTTCAGGAAAATTTACCGTAATTATTTATTGTATTATTGTATCAAGATTATTTTTTGATCATAGCTTTAAGGTAGTGTAATTATTTTAATGTTTTCTCTTCTTGATTTCACGTGGTCAATTGTTTTTTCTTATCAGGTTTTTCACACTCATTTTTTTTTTTACATTCTTGATGTTTTGTTTTATTATTTCTTGATTTCTTATAGCTTTGCTGGCTTCCTTTTGCTGAATTGTGATTTTCAAGGAGTCATTTTCCTCTTAAGATTCTTGATCTCCATTTCTATTTGGTTCACATTCCTTTTATAATCCTTTTGTCTTTTTTTTTTTGGATTGTCCTTTTTTTCTTTTACTTTTTTCTCAATCTCTCTCATTTGATTTTTACAGTCTTTTTAAAAGTTATTCTATGCATTATTTTTGGGCAGGTGATCATTTGACATTACTCTTTAGCTTAGAAGAGGGTTTCTTTACTTCAGTATCCTTCTCTGAAGACGAACCCTACTCTTTTCAATTTCCATAGTAGCTCTCTATAGTAAGATTCTCCTTTGCCTTTGCCTTTTTTTATACTAGCTTAGTTTTATAATCATCTCTAGACCTGGAGTATGGGGGATGGTGCCTCTGACCTCAGATCCTCCTACAGTTCTCCCCTCTAGCCTGGAACTGAAGCCAAGAACTCCAGCCTCCTGTCCACAGTCAGCAGTTTCCCAGCCCTCCTATTTCTGCCCTCACCAAATATTTCAAGCAATTGCAAATGAAAACTTCCCTGGTATATTAGTTCCAAAGAGTTAAATTGAAATAGAAAGAATTCAAAATAAGATACCAAAAGGAAAACTTTCAGTAATATCATAGCCAAATTCCAGAGCTCCAGGTCAAGGAGAAAATATTATAAATAGCCAGAAACCAACAATTCAAATATTATGAAGACATAGCCAGGATCACATAAGATCTAGCAGCTACTACTTCAAAGTAGCAAAGATCTTAGAATATCATATTCTGGGGCAGGGGAGGCAAGTGAACCAGGATTGAAATAAAAAATAACTTACCTAGCAAAACTGTGTATAATCTTTCAGGGGAAAAATGGATTTTTAAACCAAATAAAAGACTTTCAAGTATTCCTAATGAAAAGACCAAAGCTGAATAAAAAATTTGACATTCAAACAAAAGATTCAAGAGATGCATAAAAAAGTTAACATGAAAGAGTAAGAAATCCAATATGCTTAAACTTTTTACTTTCCAATATGGGAATATGGTTCATGTAATTCCTAAAAAATATATCATTATTTGGGGAATTAGAAGGAATCTACAAAGATGGAAGGCATGGATATAAGTAAACAATGTTTGCATGACTCCAAAAATATAATGCAGAGGTGGGAAAGAAGAATGCACTTGGAGAAGGGGGAAGAGAAAAGTAGAATGGGGCAAATTTTCTCACATAAAGGTGTGCCCAAAAGAGCTTTTTTAGGGAAGGTGAAAATGGGGAAGGTGGCAGATAAATATTGAACCTCACTCTCATTGGAATTGATTCAAAAAGGTGAAAAGATACAGACAGACACATAACACACATTGCATACATAAAAACATAGAATGTTGTATTATTTTTATATGAATTAATATAAAATGAAGTGAGTAGAACCAGGAGATCACTGTACATAGTAACAGCAATGTTGTAATGATGATCAACTGTAAAGTCTTGGCTCCTGTGATCAACAGTGATCCAAGATAATTCCAAAATGTTTCACTATCTAAAAAAAAATGCTATCCCCCTTAAGAGGGAGAACTGATCAGCTCTGAGTGCAAATTGAAGTATAATTTTCTCACTTCATATTTTTTGTTGTTTTTTTGTGATTTGGCTAATATGAAAATATTTTTACATGATTTCACTTGTATAATTGATATATTGCTTGTCTTTTCATTGGATGGAGAAGGTGAGAAGGAGAAAGAGAATTTGGACTTCAAAACATAAAAAGAAAAAAATTTACAATAAATAATAATTTAAAAATATATTGAATTCATGTAATGGACCCTTTCTTCTCCAATTTTAAATAACCATGACTACATACACAACAATTGTGTTGCTATTCAGTTATTGCAGTCATGTTTGAATTTTTGTGACCTCATTTGGGGTTTTCTTAGACAAGATATTAGAATGCTTTTCAATTTCCGTCTCCATCTTATTTTACAAATGAGGAACTGAGACAAACAAGGCTCAGTGAGTTGCCCAGCGTCACACAGAAAGTTTCTGAGGCTAGATTTGAATTTAAGATGAGTTTTCCTAATTCCAAGACCATTTCTCTATGCCCTACATCATCTGGCTGCTCATAAGAGTTGTGAACTTTGCCACATAAGGATAATAATTTGAAAGAATAGAAAAAAAAATTACATGTAAATTTTAATTATATACTTTGGCTATGGGTTCTGATCGTAAATCAATCAGAGTTTATATATAATTTGATGTCTATTGTTATATGTAAAACATAAAAATAATACCTAATATTCATGAAAAGTAATGATGCAAATCCATGAACTATTAAAATTCTTCCATGTGAGGATTTTCTCCTTCAAAATATTCACCTTAGGAGCTAGTATGATCATACAAAGGATGCTATTATCAATGAAAACATTTCTGTGCCTTCTTTTGAAATTGTTTCTAGACCTAGTTTATAATCAGAAAAGAAAGTATACCTCATTATCCTATTTTCCCCCCAAGAAGAATTTAAGCTCCTTGAGGGTAGAGAATATTCATTTTCTTATGACTTCTAATCTATGTTGTTTTGGTATTTTTAGTCAGATTGAAGGGAAATCCAGAAAAATAGGGGGAAAAACCACATTTTCAGCTAGCAGGCAATGATATAGTTGGTGTTTATGTTAATGATTCTAAAATTGTAGAACTGTACAATGTATATTTCACCAAAAGAATCATTATCATACTTATGTAATGGAAGAGAAATTTACAATAAAATGTACCAACAATGCAATATTCACAATGCCTACAGTAACTATAAATATGCTGATATGTTTATTAATCAAAAAATATACCAGGCTCTCTACATGAAGGACAAAGCTAGAAAATTTATTCAAATACCAGAAGACTTAGTCCCCAAACCAGAAAGTCAAAGCCATCACAGTAGTTATGAAATTGGCACATGTAGTTAATGTAGTAAACACCCACATTCTCAAGCCTGCAAAACAGAATAGACTGCCTCAGCCCAAGATTCTCCTCTCCTTACTAACAGCAACTGCTAAGCGTCTATGCAGCTTGCTTGCAGCATCTCCGGCTCCCTGCAGTTCCCTTCCCCAGCAGTCCTCAGCAGCAGTCCTTACCAGAAATTCTGGCTGATTCTAAAAAAGGAGTTTGTGTCACTGCTGCCACCACCACTGCTACCACTGCTGCTGCCATGCTTCCAGTCACCGCATGAACTCTAGCTTGGCTCCCCTTTCCTCTTGCCCCAACTCTTCCTGATATGGCAGCAAGTTCAAGGGGTATGGAAGATCTTCAAATCGCATAACCATTATATTTTTGTAGCAGCAAGCAAGCTAGCATACTCAGGGTGGCTGCCAGCACAGGTTCTTAGATCTGCTTTTCTAAAGGAAAGCAACTCAAAATGGGTTAACAAACTTGCTTTAATCAAACATGTCATTTACCTAGTTCAGGGGGAAAAGGTCAGCACCCCGAACTTCAGAGAATACAGAGGTTACAAGGAGACAAAAAATACAGAGAAACATAAGCAGACAGGCTTCCAACTGTGTGATCAGTACATCCATACCTAGTCAGTTACCAGAGACGGAAGCACTAATATCTGGGTTTTCAAAGCCAGGGGGCTCAACAGCTGCCCAGAGTGTCATCTAGTCAAATCACACAACTCTTCTCAAATTGAGCCCCAAAACAAAAGCTCACATCAAGGTATATATAGCCTTCTCCTGGATCAGAGAATATCAAAAACCTCTTGACGCACTGCCCAGTCACAAAGTATCAAGGTGTGGGCATTCCTGAAAAACAAGCCTCTTGCCACAGGCTCTAGGTGACCACATTCAGTTGATTAGGGGGCAGAGTATATTTTCTAATCAAGGAAGGTTCTCAGAGCCACTTAAGCCTATCAAAGGGCCTAGGGGCAGGGAAGATCTTAAATTCTGATTCCCATGACATAAAAGCAAAAAAATATTAAAATAGCTTAAATATTGCCATCTAATAAAAATATATCATACCTAGAGGCAGGCTGGAAAGGCAGCGGGCGCACAGAGGTAGGCTGGGAAAGCAGCAGGCATACAGAGGCAGGCTGGGAAGGTACGGTGCACAGAGGCAGGCTAGGAGGAGGCCTGATCAACTTGGGGGGCAAGTCAGCCCACCAACTATGAAAGGGCCACTACCAGGCCTATCACCAAACTGCTGGGCCTGGAAAGAGAAAGGTAAGAAATAAATGCAGGACCCCTGTACAGGACAGGAAATACTCCTGGGATTACCACTGCATAGGCCAGAAATTTTTATGTAAAAACCCCTATAAGGACATCCAAGGACTAGGTGGCAGAGTGAAGCCCAGGGAAGAAGTAAGGGGGAAGGGGAGGAAAAGGTGGGGGGGGCTGATAAGGGAATACTGAGGGAGGCAGTGGTCAAAAGGAAAACTATTAAGGAGGGGAAGGGAGAAGGGGAGAAAAATATAAGCATTAACAGGTGATGGAATAGGATGGAGGAAAAGAAACAGATAATAATCATAACTATAAATGTGAATAGGAACAATTGCCCCAGGGCAAAACCCTGAACAGTAAAACTTTGGGAACCCTAGAGGAAGGGCATGGCCAGGGGCCCTGCCTTAGAATGGGTAGAAAGCAAACTACAAAGACTCTAGAGTCCTACTATCCTCAGAGGGAGGAACCAAACTCAGAGGGAGACAATGTGGAATTCACACCCACAGCTGAAACATCAACAGGGAATGAGTCCCAAGCACAGAAAGCTCTCCTAGATGAGTTCAAAAGGAACTTTGAAAACCAAAGGAGAGGGATAGAAGACAGTAGCAGCAAGCACCCCAAGTGTGCTCAGGGTGGCCGCCCATACAGGTTCTTGGATCTGCTTTGATAAAGGAAAGCAACTCAAAATGGGTTAACAAGCTTACTTTAATCAGTCAGACATATATCATTTACCTTGTTCAGGGGAAAAAGGTCAGCACCCCGAACTTCAAAGTATACAGGCAGAATTATCAAGACAGAATCAGATCAAGTAGACAGATTTCCAAACTGTCCAACCATTACATCCATACCCAGTCAACATCTGGGTTTCCACATCTGGGTTTTTCAAAGCCAGGGGGACCCTGGACAACGGCTTCCCAGAATCCAGATCAAATCAGAGAACACTTTTCAAAGTGAGCCCCCAAAACAAAGCCTCACATCAGGGCTTATATATCCTTCTCCTGGCTCAGAGAATGTAACAACCTTATTGACTCACTGGCCAATCAAGAAGTATCTACTGAAAAACAAGCCTCCCACCCCAGGCTTCAGGTACACTTTATCCTAGGGGCAGGGAAGATCTTCCAAATCTGCATTCCCATTAGAAAGACAAAATGAATAATTCTTTTAAAATCAAAATTGCAGAATTAGAAAAAACACTATAATGAAGAAAACAGCTCCTTAAAAAGAAAAGTGTATGATATGGAAAAGGAGTTCCAAAAACTAACCAAGGAAAATGATTTGCTAAAACTAGAGTCAACCAAATTGAAAGAAATAACTCTATGAGGAACCAAGAATTAGTCAAACAAAACGACAAGAATGAGAAATTTTTAAAAGCTGTAAAATATCTCAATGAAAAATAACTGACCTGGAAACAGATCCAGGAGAGATAATTTGAGAATCATAAGTCTACCAGAAAATCATGATGAAAAAATGAGCCTGGACAACATCTCCAAGAGTTCATTAAGGAAAATTGCCCTGAGATACTAGAACTTCAAGGTAAAATAGAAATCAAGAGAATTCACCAGACACCTCCTGAAAGAGATCCCAAACTGAAAAGTCCTTGAAATGTTTTGGCCAACTCAAGAACTACCACATAAAAGAGAAAATACTTCAAGTGGCCAGAGAGAAACAATTCAAATATCGAGGAACCATAGTGAGGATCACATAGGATTTGGCTGCCTCTACACTGAAAGATCAGAGGCAGTGGAGTACAATTTTACAGAACATAAAAGACCTCGTGTTACAACCAAGAATCACCTAACTAGAGACTGAGCATATTATTCCAGGCAAAGAGATGGACATTCAATGATATAACAGATTTCCAGACCTTCCTGATGAAAAAGCCAGAGCTCAATGGAAAATTCAACCTCCAATTACAAGATGCAAAAGTGACATAGAAAGGCAAAAAATGAAAATGCACACACACACACCCTGTTATTTAATAAGAGCAAACTGTTTGTAGACAAGTAGAGTGTAAGAGCATAAAATACACAAAATGACGATTAAAAAAAATTTATTAAGGGTTACAAAGGGACTGCAATGGAATAAGAGGAATGAATGAAGTAGAAAAGGGTAAATTATGCTACTCAAAGAGGCATAAAAACAATATAGTGGAGGAAAAGAAGGGAGGGAGATGAGTATTACATGAGCTTTTCCCTCATTGGTTCTGGTGCAAGGAGGGAATAACAACCAGTTAAGCATAGGACTCTATGGAGAAGAGACGCACAATATATCATATTAGAGGGAAAGAGAGGAGGGAGAGGAGCTTCACATGAGATTTGTTCCTGTCACTCTTGGTGTGAAGAAGAAATAACATACTTCATTATGTATAAAAATATCCTAAAGGCAGTAGGAGGGGGAAAGGACTATGAAAGGAGTGGGGGGGGGGGGTTAGTAGGGAGGGAAGAAGTAATGTAGAAGGGGAGGAAAGGGGAGGGAGGCTGGTAAGGGAACACTGAGGGAGGCAGTGGTCAAAAGGAAAACTATTAAGGAGGGGAAGGGAGAAGGGGAGAAAAAATATGAGCATTAATAGGGGAGGGAACAGAAAGGAGGGAAAGAAACAGATAATAATCATGACCATACATGTGAATGGAATGAACTCTCCCATAAAATGGAGGCAGATAGCAGAATGGATTACAAATCATAATCCTACAATATGCTGTTTACAAGAAACACATCTGAAACAAAGGGATACACCCAGGGTAAAGGTAAAAGGCTGGAATAAAATATATCATGCCTCAGCTAAAGTAAAAAAGGAGGGGTAGCAATTCTTATCTCAGATAAAGCAAAAGCAAAAATTGATCTGGTTAAAAGAGATAAGGTAGGAAACTATATCCTGCTAAAAGGCACCATTGAGAATGAAGCAATATCATTACTTAACATATATGCACCAAGTGGTATAGCATCCAAATTCCTGCAGGAGAAGGTAAAGGAATTGGAGGAAAAAATAGATAGCAAAACTAAACTAGTGGGAGACCTTAATCTCCCCCTCTCTGAACTTGATAATCCAACCTCAAAATAAACAAGAAAGAAGTTAAGGAGGTGAAGAGAATTTTAGAGAGGGTAGGTATGATAGATCTCTGGAGAAAACTGCATGGGGATAAAAAGGAATATACTTTCTTCTCAGCAGATCATGGCGCATGCTGAAAATCGACCATATCCTAGGGCATAAAAACCTCACAATTCTGTGCAGTAGGGCAGAAATATTAAATGCATCCTTCTCAGATCATGATGCAATCAAAATTATATGCAGAAAGGGCCATGGAAAGACAGACTAAAAACTAATTAGAAATGTAAAAATTTAATCCTAAAGAATGAGTGGGTCAAACAAGAAATTATAGAAACAATTAGTAATTTCATTCAAAAGAATGACAAAAATGAGGCAACATACCAAAATTTGGGGATGCATTAAATGCAGTTCTTAGGGGAAGTTTTATATCCCTGAGTGCATACATGATTAAGAGAAAACGAAGGTAAATGAATTGGGCATGCAATTGAAAAATCTAGAAAAAGAAAAAATTCAAAATCTCCAATTAAATACTATATTAGAAATACTGAAAACCAAAGGAGAGATTAATAATACTGAAATTAAGAAAATTATTGAATTAATAAATAAAACTAAGAGCTGGTTTTATTAAAAAAACAATAAAATTGATAGACAGCAAATATGATAAAAAAGAAGAAAACCAAATTATGAGTATCAAAAATGAAAAGGATGAATCTACCTCCAATGAAGAGGAAATCAGAACAATAATTAGGTATTATTTTTCCCAATTGTATGCACATAAATTTGACTATCTTAGGGAAATGGATGTATATTTACAAAAATACAAGTTGCCCAGATTAACTGAAGAGGAATTGAACAAGCCATCAGTCAAATCCCTAGGAAAAAATCTCCAGGACTAGATGGATTTGCTAGTGAATGCTATCACATTTAAGAACAATTGATTCCAATACACTACAAACTATTTGAGAAAATAGTGGAGTCATACCAAATTATTTTTATGACACAAATATGATACTGATACCTAAATCAGGAAGAGATAAAACAGAGAAAGAAAATTATACACCAATCTCCTTCATGAATATAGATGCAAAAATTTTAAATAAAATATTAGCAAAAAGACTACAGCAACTTATCTCAAGAATAACACACTTTGGTCATGTAGGATATTTTCCAGGAATGAAAGGATGGTTTACTATTAGGAAAACCATCAGTATAATTGATCATATCATCAATAAAACTAGCAGAAACCACATGATCTCAATAGATGAAAAAAAGGCTTCTGACAAAATAAAATATCCATTCCTATTAAAAACACTAGAAAGTATAGGAATAAGTGGAGCCTTCCTTAAAATAATATGTAGCATCTATTTAAAACCATCAGCAAATATTATATGTACTGAGGATAAGCTAGAAGCATTTCCAATAAGATCAGGGGTGAAACAATGGTGTCCACTAACACCCCTCTTATTCAATCTGGTACTAGAAATGTTAGCAGTAGCAATTAGAGAAGAAAAATAAATCAAAGGAATCAAATTAAGATATGATGGAATACTTAGAGAATCAAGTAAAATACTACTCGAGACAATAAATAAATTTGGCAAAGTTGCAGGATATAAAATAAACCCACATAAATACTCAGCATTCCTATATATTTCCAATGTAATTCAACAGCAAGAGAAATCCCATTTAAATTTACTGTAGACATTATCAAATATTTGGGAATCTACCTGCCAAAATAAACCCAGGACATATATGATCACAACTACAAAACACTTTTCACAAAATAAAGTCAGATCTAACTAATTGGAAAAATATCAATTGGTCGTGGCTGAGTCGAGTTAATATAATAAAAATGGCAATTTTACCTAAATGAAATTATGTATTTAGTGCCATACCAATGAATTTACCAAAAAAACTACTTTATAGAGCTACAAAAAATAGTAACAAAATTTATTTGGAAGAACACTCAGTCCAGAATACCAAGGGAATTAATGAAAAGAAATGCTAGGGAAGCTGGACTAGCTATAACAGATTTTAATCTGTATTATTCAGCAGCAGTCATCAATAGTACTTGGTACTGGCTGAGGAATAGAGGAGTGGATAAATGGAATAGTTTAGGCACATGGGATTCAGCAGTCAATGACTATAGTAATCTAATGTTTGATAAACCCAAAGACCCATGTTTTTGTGATAAGAGGTCACTATTTGACAAAAACTACTGGGAAAACTGGAATATAGTATGGCAGAAACTGGGCATAGACCACTATCTAACATCATATACCAAAATCAAGTCTAAATGGGTGCATGATCTAGGTATAAAGGTTGATACTGTAAGCAATCTCATAAAACAAGAAATAGTTTACCTATCAGATTTGTGGAGAGGGAAAGCCTTTATGAGTAAACAAGAATTAGAGAACATTATAAAATGCAAAATGGATAATTTTGATCACATTAATTTGAAAAGTTTCTGTACAAACAAATCCAATGTAACCAAGATTAAGAGGGAGGTGGGAAATTGGGGAAGAATTTTTACAACCTATGTCTCTGATAAAGGACTCATTTCTAAAATATACAGAGAATTGAGTCAAATCTATAAGAATAGAAGTCATTCCCCAATTGATAAATGGTCAAATGATATGAACAGGCCGTTTTCAGAGAAGGAAATTAAAGATATCTATAAGCACATGAAGAAATGCTCTAAATCACTATTGATTAGAGAAATGCAAATCAAAACAACTTTGAGGTATCACATCTCACATTCGGATTGGCTAAGATGACAAAACAAGAAAATGACAAATGCTGGAGAGGATATGGGCAAATTGGAACACTAATGCATTGCTGATGGAATTGTGAACTGATTCAACTTTTCTGGAGAACAATCTGGATTTATGACCAAAGGGCTATAAATAATTTAATACACATTTGACCCAACAATACTACTTCTAGGGTTATGTCCCAAAGAGATCATAGAAGTGGGAGATAGACCCATATGTACAAAAATATTTATAGCAGCTCTTTTTGTGGTAGCAAAGAATTGGAAATTAAGGTGGTGCCCAACAATTGGGGCATGGCTGAACAATTTGTGGTATATGCATGTTATGGAATACTATTGTGCTATAAGAAATGAGGAGCAGACATTCTTCATATTTACCTGGAGAGACTTATGTGAACTGATGCTGAGTGAGAAGAGCAAAACCAGGAGAAATTTGTACACAATTAAAACACAACGTATGTGGGATGACCAACTTTGATAGACTGGACTCTTTTCAGCAATGCAGGTTATGAGTCAACTCCAAAAGACTCATGATGGAGAGAGATGTCTATATCCAGAGAAAGAACTAGAAAGAAGTGAGTTTGTATCCAGATTGACGCAAACTACCTGATGTTTTTCCTTTGCTTTTTTGGTTTTATCTCCTCTTTGCCATTTTTCATTCTATCTGATACAATCCGTCTTTATAACCTGACTAATGTCTAATGTGAAAGTATTTACAGATCCTATACTTGACTGTATGCTGCCGTTGGGGGGGGAGGGAGGGGGGCAGAATGTGAAACTCAAGGAATTGTGGACTTAAATCTTGTAAAGTAAAAGTAAACAAATTAATAAAATTATATATATATATATACACATATACATATATGTAGTACCACTAAAATGTCTCTGCTTTTCTCTTTAAGAACTTTCCATTGAGATTAGATTTCAGAAGAAAATAGATTCTGTAATAAAAATTGTTAAATAAGAGACTGATAAGCCAAAAAGTGTGATGATGATGATGATGATGATAATGAAGAAAATTTGCTGGTTGTGTCATAACTAAGATTGCACTATAGATGTGAGGCAAATAAAATACATACATATATGAAGTAACCACAGAAATATTAATGGCTCCTTAATATATATCCATGGCAATTTCCTTCCTAATGGTATTTTAATATTAATAATAAATATATAGTATTTATAGCCATTATAAATATATGCATGTATGCATGTGTATATATATATGTGTGTATGTGTGTGTGTGTGATTGTGTGTTTGTGTATGTGTGTGTTGTTTGTTGTTATTCACTCAAATCCAGTCATGTGTAACTCTTCATGATCTCATTTCAGATTTTCTTGGCAAAGGTACTGGACTGGTTTTCCATTTCTTTCTCCAGCTCATTTTACACATGAGTAAATTGAGACAAACAGGGTGAAGTGACTTCCCAGGGTCACCCAGGTGATGCCAGATTTGAATTCAAGAAGATTAACATTCCTGACTTCAAATCCAGCACTCTATCCACCCAGCTTACCCCATACTGACTATAATTATAAATTACTCTTATTCCCCAGGAAGCAACATAATTTATTAGAATGAGTACCGGATTTGGAATAAGAGTTCTTGGATTTGAATTCTGATTTTTCTGATTTCTCTAGGTATTGTATGAAGCCTATACTTCCTTACAGGCCCTATCTTGATATTCCAGGGAAAATTGCTTAACACGTAAAATTTATCTTATGTCTAGGTCTCCCCAAAGAGGAAGGAAAAAGGAAATCAAAATACAGTGTAAATAAGGTACAGCACAGGTATTTATTTTTTGTACACACAAAATAATTCTTAATGGGTAATATTCATAAAACACATTGACAGAACAAATTAAAACAGGATTCAGCAACATATAAAACTGGTTTTATAATCTCTTGGGAAGCTGATATTATACGCCACCAGAATGTGAACCAGTTTGGGAGACAGATTTGTTTTTTCCTTTGCTTACCTTGGGAGAGGTTTTAATCTCTGTAGAAAAATGATTTTTTGCTAATTTAGGTTGTATAATGTTACATGGAGTATCCAATGTCTTAACCTATGAGATGTGGTACACTAGGGGAGAAAGTGAGGATGTTATTATTACAATACTTGGTCCTAAAAGTGTGTTTGGGGGAAAGATAAGACGTTCTCTTTTGTGCTTTTAACTGTGTGATATCTACATCTAAATGGAAATTTTTTGATAAGAAGTTTGGGGTTTTTTTGTTGTGTTTTTGTTTTGTTTTGTTTTGCTTTTTGGAGGGGCAATTGGGGTTAAGTAACTTGCCCAAAGGTCAAACGGCTAGTTTGTGTGTGTTTGTGTGTGTGTGTGTGTGTGTGTGTGTGTGTGTGTGTGTGTGTTAAGTGTCTGAGGCCAAGTTTGAACTCAGGTCTTCCTGACTCCAGGGCTGGTGCTCTATTCACTGTACCACCTAGCCACCCTTGATAGGAAGTTCATGATGTGGGATTGGATCTAAGAACAGAAATTAGGGATGGACATTAGGACCTGAATTTCATCTACAAAATGATGGTGGTTTAAACCCATGGCAGGTGATAAGGTCACCAAGAGATGGTATAGAAAGAGAAGAGGGCCCAAGACAGATCCTTTAGGAACACCAAGAGCATAATTTGGAAGATGATTTAGCAAAGGAAACTGAGGAGAGGTAAGAATGGTAGAAGGCATGAACCTGATCTTGGGATTCCATCCCTGTTGCTCAACAGAACATATTACAAAAAGAAGGCTTCAAAAGACAGTAAAGAATTTAAGAAGCCTCATAACATTTTAGAATGCAAGGAATTAGGGCTATGTGTCTAAATGATTAAGCAAGAAAGGTCTAAGGAAGCATTGGCAGGACTTGCTGACAGACTATGAATATTGTTTTTGTTTTGTTTTCCAATAGGAATGTAAAAAGCAAAGTATGTATATGTATAGAGATTAAAGGTCTTATATTGTATGTAAAGAAATAATCAACTTGAGATTCAGAATCCTTTTTCAAAATTAATTCAATATCCATCCCCCAGTGACCATTGATAATTGGTCAAAGGATATAAACAAGTCATTTTCAAAAGAAGAAATTCAAGCAATCAGTAGTAATAAGAAAAAATGATTCAAATATAGAGAAATTAAAATTAAAGCAACTTTGATTTTAATTTTTTGATCTTACACCTATTAGATTGGTGGGGTGTTTGAGGTGGTCAGAGAGGACTAGCATCTTTTATGTGAGGACGTGTTGAGCTCTTTTCAGCATCTCTCATACCCCTTTGATGTCGATCTTTCACCCAATTCTCACCTGTCACTCCAATAAGCTGTAGCCTACACAGTAGACATATCGTGATACAACTGTCTCTGCAGTTGGGCTTTACTAGGTTGAGAGGAACTGATATATCTCAAACCCATCAGTGAGTTAGGTAGATGTCTACACTGAGCATGTAAAGATTCTCCCTATGGAATGGGTAGATGGGAACATTTTTTTTTCTTCTGTCCAATGGTATAATGATAATGACATTTTAAGATCCCTTTGTATTGGAAAGCTAATAAGTACTTAGCACCTAGTTTCAAATTCTGTTGAAGGAACAGAAGGTATGAACCTCTGTTGCTGACATAACAGGAAGGGGCTGAACAGGGAGGAGCTATACCATATTTAAGGAACAGCACAAGCTGGACAGTCCCAACTTCTTGGGATGAGCACCTGAAGGCTGAGCTGCTGCTGCTGGACTGGAACTTCCCTGAAGAAAGTGATTTTGATTTTGAAAACTAAGCTGCTTAAGACATCTGAGGGCCAACTGGAGCTGCTGAGGCTGCTGAGAATTTCTGAGGGCCAGCTGGAGCTGAAGAAGACTGAGGAAGCATGGCTGCAGTGTTGGTATTCTGTACAAGTGTTGTGGCTATGTTAATGTGCATCAATGTTCTTGTGGCTTTGTTAATCCTTGTCTTCCCATGAACAGAGACTGTGAGATGAACTGGACATTGTAAGCTCCAATGTGGAACAAGAACTGCATGGAGAGCTGGACAAGGAGATGGGAGCTATCTGCCTTTGAACTCAGGTGGCAGTTGGTTAGATTCAGGTAGAAGCTGGGACCATGGAGGAGGAGCCATGGAAGCTGAAAGCCTGCCCCAAGTCAAGAAGAAAAGACCTCTCTGTGGTTACTGACTAATGATGAAATTGTGATTTACTTGTGACTGAGGGGTTGATGGCCTGTGTATTTCCCACTAGATGGGAACATTTTTGAGGGTATTGAGTAGTGACTGATGATTGAAGAGTGACTGATGACTGAATAGTGACTGATTTGTAACTTAGTGTATCCCGTGGGTAGAGCACTTTGACCTTTTGTACGTCATGATTGAATGATTGAGTTACTAAGAGATTGATTTACCAAATGATTGTACTTTGTTTAAAACTATGTGACCACTTTGGTGAAAACTATGTTGCCATTTTAGTGATAAGTTGTTGAGTTATTATATCATTGTGAATGCTGTATTTTGATTTTCTGAGATAAGTTGTAACATTCTGAATGCTGTACAGTGAATTTTTGTGAATGTTTTGCTCTGATTTGTTTGTGAATAGTGTTCACTATTCTATGTAATCAGATCCTTGAAAGCTGTTCACAGCAGCTATACTCTGGAAAGTTGCTTGGCTTTACAAATGGTCATGAAAGTAGCAGAAGCAGGCACCATGGAATTCTATGAGTTTGGTCAGACATCAAACATGTCAGGGCCATCTAATGCATCCCAGTCAGTCATCTTGATCTTCTCTGCCACTGAACTACAATGACTCTGGAAGGAAAAACGAAAGGAAAATGGTAAATGTTGGAGGGGCTGCAGGATACAGACATTAATGATCTCTTGGAGCATCTTTGAATTGGTACTGCCTTTCTGTAAAGCAATTTGGTACTGTGTGCATAAAGCTATTCAAATGTACATAGTCATTGACCTATATTAGGTCTATACTTTAAGGAGGCCAAAGAAAGAAGAAAAGACATAGATAGATAGATACATAGATAGATAAACATAGATTTATAGGAGTTTTTGTAGGGGAAAAGAAGGAAGAATGGAAATAAATATTTTTATAGCAGCTACTATGTATAAGGCACTATTCTAAGTACTTTAAAAAGATCTCATTTCATCCACACAACTCTCAGAGGTACATACTACTGTTATCTCCATTTTACAATCAAGGAAACTCAGGCAAATATAGGTTAAATGACACGTCCAGAGTCACATAGCTAGTAAATGCTTGAACTCAGGTCTTTCTGACTTTAAGCTCAGTGTTTTATGCCTTTCACCACCTAGCTGTCTGAAAAGCAAGGAATTGTCCATTAATTGAGAGAATAAAAATTATGGTATAAAAATGGAATGGAATATTATTTTAATACAAAATGCAGAAGAGGATGGCTTTGGAGAAGTCTAGGGAGTATTTTATGAAATGACACAGATTGAAGTGAGCAAAACCAAAAAAATTATGTAATATTAGCAGCACTGTAAATAAAACCTTGTAAAGACTTAACAATTTAATCAATGTAATCACTGACCACAGTTGCAATGACCCATGATGAAGGATGCTATCCATCTCGTGACAGGAAGGTGATGGATTCAGACTGCAATTCTGGACATTTACTTTTAAGACATGGCCAATGTGAAAATTTATTCTACTTGACTGGGGGGTGTATATAAACAAGTACCCTAGCACACCTAGGATGGTCTGATAGCACAGTTTCTTTGATCTACTTTATAAAGGAAAGACAGCTTTAAAGGGGTCAACAATCCTACCTTCATTACAAAGAAAGAAGTGAGTATAGAAAATGCAAGCAGAGAAATTAACATAGATGAAAAGACAAGGCTCCAACTATCTGAATATAACAATATTGCTATACACTTTATATACATCACTGGATTGGAGGAGCACAGACATCTAAGCAGTCAGGGGGCTCTGAACATACAGCTATTCAGGGTCTCGACCAGGAAATCAAAAGACCCTTCTCATGAGCAAACCCCTAAACAAAATGCCAACCTTCCAGAATATTTAACAAAGACTTGGCCCCTGAATGACTCATAGCCAGAAGGCACAAAACTCACTTGATTCAACTCAGCTGTGAATTGTCAGGGTTCAAATGAGAATAATCCTTCAGATCTTTACAATTTAGCCTGAGTCTGTGAAACTGAACTCCAATAGCAAAAAATACATAAATAAATGAAATAAAACGAAAATCCCCCCTTGCTTTTGCTAACAGGGTGTTAGCTATAAGGGCTTTGCATTTATTTTTCCCCAAAATTGGGTGGGTAAGAGAAAATATATTTTCAATTGATATTGCACTTAAAAAAATTAATGACCATTGAAACATGTCCATTGTCATTTTTTTCTCTTTAGATAATCCCTTGTAGTCCTTGCTGTAATTTCTTTTATATGTCATTAGAATTTCCTTCTTAAGAGTTTTTCATTTGTCTTTATCTGACTTTTCCTGTAGGAGATTGCAGTATGGGATCTTAGCTAACCTACTCTGAATTCTTGGGAAAATACTCTCCTGATTTTTAACATGCATGGCAGATTATGCCCAAGTATAAAATTTATCTTCCTTCTCTATTGTGTATTTTATGATGGGATAGTCATTTCTCACCAGGATTTCAATCATTTTGTCATCATTCATGCAGATAGATAATAGTACAAGAATAAAACATTGGACCTAGAGTAAGAAAGACATTTACTAATTCTGTGTCCTTGGACAAAGTCACTTAATCTCTCTACTTTAGTTTCTTTTCTACAAATTGGGAATAAAAATAACAATCGTAATTCTTTCTGGATTCATGGATTTCCCTGAATGAGTTTATACTCTTTTTATATAAAATGCTAGACAAACATGCCTTTTATATCTTGTATTTACTTTGTTCAGTAAACACACACACACAAATCTCATTTGTGACTGAATTATGGCAATGAACTATGTTTGGTTAATATGATTTTACCTCCTCAAAATTCTTACTCATCATTGCTTTCTGCCTGAAAAAAATAGCAAAGTTATGATAAATGTAGTGAAATACATCCAGTATTACATAAATATTAATGCTATTGATTGATAAAGAAACAACTTCGATGATTGGTTTACATCAGCCATATTTCCTTCTTTAACACTCAGGTTCAGTTACTCTTAGAATATTGAATTTTCCCCTCTGGATTGGAATTGTATTTGCACCTTTATTAAAAAAAAGTTCTCTTATTTTGTAATTTGTATATAGATATCTATAGTCAGTTCTCTGTTTAAAAGTTTTCACTGTCTTTCTCTTACCTCTTGGATAAAATATAAATCCTGTGTAGGTTTTGAAGCCCTTCATAATCTGGCTATAAATTATTTTCTCCGGTATATTATACATTACTGTCTTTCATGTACTCTATATTTTAGGCCAACTGGCTTATTGTTGCAGCCTGTAAATAATGACCCATATACTTTCTCCATGCCTTAGCTAGGCTGTGTTTCCCATATCAGGAAAGCACACCATCTTCACCTTTGCCTTGTAGAAATCCTTTTCTTTCAAAGCTAAGCTCAAATGACAGCTCTCAAAAGAAAACTATCATGAAACAATCAATTACTAGTATCCTCTGCCTGTAAATTTCTTTGTATCTAGTTCATATTATATTTTCTATCTACATATCTTTCTCTGTCCACCTCCTAATAAGCTACTTGATGACTGTGATTATTTCATGTATTTTTCTTATATCCACAATACCACAGAACAAAATAGAAATAAGTACTTATTGAATGAATAATTAAACAATATCATGAATATTTGAGAGAAATTTGATATATTCAATGTGAAGACAGGAGGAGTTAAAGGGACCCCAAATCATATATTTAGAGTTCAAAGAGATAATTTAAACAAAAGCCTTTATTTAAGAGATAAGGAAATTTGAGATCAGAGGAGTAACATGATAGATTTAATCAAATATTTGAGAGACTGTAGTATGGAAGAGAGATTTTAATCACTGGCTTAAGAGAGCAGAAATAGGATGATCTAGAGAGCCAGTATTTGATTCAAGATAAGAGAAAATGTTCTAGCAACTATAATTATCCAGCAATGGAAAAAAATTCTTTAAAAAAATAGTGACTTGTTGCCATTGGAACTATTTGAGAAAAGGATGGAGTAACATAAGGGTTTTATATAGATACATTTCCTTCATTACATATAACGTTATAGTATGTGAATTAACATTTCCTGCCTACTTCAAGATTCAATGCTTTTAATGTGAACCATGTCAGCTTATATAATTCAAATTTGAAAATGAACAGATGCTCTGTCAAAACATAAAGGAAAATATAGAAATACTTTTGTAAAGTATTGAAATTTTGAAATATCCTTGGATCCTCCCAGATTTATCTGTTTTTATTTGGTGAATAATCTTTCTATATCTAACATATTACATTTTATTCTGCTTAGTGACTAAAAATGAATTAAACCCTTAACCATATTAATTTTTTTGAGTCACAAGAGTCCCAGTTATAGGATCAATAGAATAAACTCAATAATTATCTATTTAACATACCACAAATTATAGATGGTTTAATTTTCTCAGGCCTGAGGGAACTATTCATTCCATGAAGAGTTAAAATTAATTTAAGACAATTCCAAAAGACTCAAGATGCTATCTGCATCCAGAGAAAAAAACTATGGAATCTAAATATAGATGGAAACATACTATTCTCTGTCATTTTTCTTTCTCACTATTTTCCCCTTTTGCTCTGATTCTTCTTTTACAACCTGACTAATGTGACAATATGTTTAACATGATTGTATGTGTATAGTCTACATCAGATTGTGTGCCATCTTGGGGGGGGCAGGAGGGAGAAAAAAATTAGGAACTTAAGATCTTATAAAAGTGAATGTTGAAAACTATCTTTACATGTAATTGGAAAAAATAAAATATTATTAAAAAAAGAGTTAATATAACAGGTAAGGACCTAATTACCTAAAGTTTCTATACAGATTTTTCTCATATTTTCCAAAGCACTTTTAAATATAATACCTTATATTCTTCTCATAATAGCTTCTGTGCAGTTATAATTAATTAATATTTTTAGTGAAGAAACTGAATCTCAGTGTTTAAATGACCTACACCGAGGTAACACATATAAGACAGTGGGAGAAATAGAGCTAGAAACCTGGTGTGATCATTTAGAATCTGCATCCTTTCCATTAAGCCCTGATGGTAGGCAGTGCTACACACTAATAAAGTATGGTTTACCCAGGTTCAAAATACATCAATACTTTTCCTACTGATTGGATTTTCCTTTATGCAGCTGCTGTAGTATGACTTTCTATGAAACACTGATTCAGATCAGAAACACTATTTCCAGCATTATTTATTAACAGGAAATAAAGAAATCTTTTCATAAGCCCACCCACCTACCCTCTGCACCCTTGCCGCTGTTAATGCTTGTTCTTGTTAGGTACCTTCATTAACACTGCAGAAAGAAGTAGCAGTCTTATTGTAGGTGAGGGGGACCCCTTTTTTTTTCAACTATGTGAATCTTGAAGCACACGACTTCTCCAACAATGGTGTTAATGAAGTTGTCAAAAGCTTTTGACCATTAGAAAATTACTAATTTTTATCTTTCTGTTTCTTCCATGTACTTTAAAAACAAGCAGACAAACAAAAACAGACTGTTTTCTACTTCCTTTACAAATCTCTACAGTTCCCAGGAGAATGTTTCCCATATATTAGGTACTCAACAAATATCTATTGACCAATGAAAAATGTATATTTTTGTATTCAATTTCTTGTTTATATGTTTAAATTCAGTGTATATGCCTTTTTATTTTCTAAAAGAAGTTAATAAGCAAGGTTAATTTTTGGTTTTATAGACTATTTATCTACTTCATCCATAAATTCCTACTTTTCCCAGACATCTCTACCCCATGCTATTTCTACACTTTCTCTATACAGGAAACTTGGGCTTTACTCTTGGAAACCCTTTAGACTGTGATCTTGCAATTTCATACATGGATCCAGGTCATATTCACACCATATTCACACCATTATATTGTCCCTGTCCCTTTCTAGTACTCTTTTATTTGCTGTATTTCCCTTTTAGAATGTAAATTCATTGAGGAAAAGGAGGGTCTGGTTTGGATTTTATCTGAATTACATATAATAAGGGCTTAATAAATATTTTCTCTCTGTTTATGTATCTCTCTTTCTTTTTGTCTTTCTCCTTGTCTCTGTCTAGCTCTCTCTGTCTCTGTCTTTCTGTTTGTCCTAAAGAGTTTATCTCAGCTAAGCAAATTGTAAGCATTAACCTGGAAATACTACTATTGCTTTCTGAGGACCAGCCTAAGTATGGAGGCTTTTCATCAGCAGATTGGCCCTATGGTTATGTATAGTGTTGCCCTGGAAAACACGGAAATAAAGAAAAATTCAAAGTGACCATGCATACATAATAATCTCCTTCCTCTTCTGTAATGATAAGGACAAAGTGGCCCAAAAGGAGAAATATGATGCTATTAATCACAGTTTATAGACCCACCATAAGCATTAACTTAGCTTTTTGACTGAGAAATATTTTCAAGAATATTTGGGTGGAATATATATTCACACACATAGTCCTTGCATGAGGTGGTACAGTTTTTGAGGGTATATAGGAATTTTTTCTTAGTCTTTGAAAAAAATGAGAAAAATACCAAAGCCAAAGGGGGAAAAAATCACCAACATTACTATTCCCCAAAAAAGACAACCAAGGGAATATCAAAGATAAATACCCCATATACCAAATCCATGGCTACATAAAATTTTATGAGAATAAACTATACACAAATTAAGGATATTTTTGGTGAGGCTATGAAAAAGTAATATGTAGATGTTTGCAAGCAACATTCTCCATTAGAACATGGCCTTATTGGAAAAGGGGAGAAAAGGGAAGATGGAATGGAATGAAATGAAAGGGGAAAGGGGAGGGAAGGAAAGAAATAACTATTATGTGTCAGACACTGTACTGATTCTCACAACAGCTCCGAGAGGTAGGTTCTATTATCATCTTCATTTTCTATTTGAGGAAACGGATGCAATCAGAGTTTAAATGACCTGTCTGGGGTCACACAACTAGTAAGTGTTTGAGCCCATATTTGAGCTAAGAACTTCCTGTCTTCAGGCCCATTCACTACCTAAATGCAAGAACTCCCTCTGGCTGCAAGACTTCCATCTCCTGCTGTCCATATATCCCAAGGAAAAATGGCTAGATTGATAGGGGCAAGGGCGGCTTCCCTCTTTCCATCAAAAGGCAATTTCTAACTCCTTTTGCCAATGTAATATGGTCTTTTACCTGTGATGTGCACAGGCTTTTATAGAAAGAGGTACAATTTTTCCTTTTACCTTGGGATTCTATCTCCTACTGTGTTGATTCAATTTTAATCTTTTGATGTTTGACTCTGTGCCTCCTACTTCATAATACACTCATAGTCTCCAGCCTCCTCTGGAAAGAGGAGCATCACCTTCCACTTAATGATAAACATTTTCATACTTGGTCATTCTCTACACACCCTAGTGATTCTGAACCATTGTAGATCATCCATACCCCATTACCCGATCCCCAACATCTGAATCCTTCTTGTCATTCCCCTCAAAATTCCCACCCTAAAATCCAAACCAAATGCCATCTACACTCCCACTGTATCCTCTGCAATGTCTGTTCTAAAGGCAATGGACTTCCCTTAATCCTAAATCATGTTCTCTCCCACTTCTTTCATCTTCTAGGAATCACTGAGGCTCTGCTTTTCCCTGATGACACAACCTCCCTGTTTACTCTTTTCAGTACTAGCTGCACCTTCTTTCATTCCCCTCACTCATTGGTCAAGGTGATGGAATTGGAATCTCCTTCTTTGTTCTGTAATTCCACATCCATGTTCTTTCCCTACTTCAGTCATTCAATATTATTTCCTCCTGTAAGGTTCGTACAATTCATGTCTACCATGAAACACAAAGTCTTGTAGATGTTGTCTGTAAATCTCCAGGTTACTCCCTGTCCTTCCTCAACTGGGATTAGTACCTGTCTCACAATTTTTCTCTGTTTTCCAGCTTCTGCCCTTAGCAATGTCTTATTTTAAAACCCTTATATTGAAAGACTTCAAAAATCCACATTGATTCTACTTCAAAAATCTTAACCACTCAGATCCACAATCTATTCATTACCCATGACCTACTCTTCTAACAAACGTGTAGTTTACTGAAACCCTTGGATTCTTTTCAGAACAATTTGTTCTTTAACGAAGGTTCCCCCTCTTATACTTATAAAGTTGATGTATTATTCCCAAATGTGAGACTTTACATTTATCCCTATTAAATGAAATTTTGTTTGATTCAGCTCAGTATTCTAGCCTCTCAAAATGCATGAGAAATGAGAAGAAACGGGAAGATACTTGCCATCTGTTTCACCACTGTCACATATTATCAGAGGAAGGAGAGAAGTGGCAAAATATTTCTTTCCCAAAATAATTCTAACTTCTCTCGCCTGTTGATGAGCTGAGCTTTATACTTGGCCTGGATAAGAGGATGATGGGACATGGTACATCTTGGTATATGACAAGAAGACCTGAAAAAATAATTTCAAAGGAGACATAAACTCAACCTGGAGAAATCGCAGAAGCAGAAGTATTTGGAGGAATGTTTCTTTACATTTCTCTTCCTTTTTTATTTTGGATTGAAAAAAATGCTATTGTTCATAGATGTATGTTGGTGTAAAATGAAGCAGAAAATTCAGCAGCAAAATAAAAACAATTTTGAACATAATACAGAAAAAAATAAGAATCTGGGACGACCATTCTTTTTTCTCTTTGTTCACTAGTTGCCAAGCCACTATTTTAAATCAGGAGTTTAAAAGCTATTTTGTGACATGTGACACTGTTGTATCAAATATAACTCCAAATTAAAAAAAATTCTCTATAGAAAGTAGGCAACCTGTTTTATTGGAAGTCTATACATTTAAAGGTTTTTTTTTAATATTCTAAGTCTTAAAAATCTCATGATTCAGTGTCATTCAAAATGTTCCTTCTTCTTTTGGGTTCCTTTAACTTTGTATCATGCTGTATATTTTTGACAGGCAGAAACTAATTTATTTTACTTTTGGCAAAAAAAGAGAAAACAAATGCATGTTTTCTCTATGCAAGACTAAGTGAATCCCAGAAAGGATTGCTGATGTGTCAAAACATTGCTCCTAATGTATGAGAATCAGTTATACTGTGGAAATCCAGCATTTCTCTGGATCACTCTACCCAGGAGATCTTGAAACCTGTATCCAACATTTCCCCAAAGGATTGTTATTGTATATCTTTATGAGCTCATGAGTTTACTAGGCTTCGGAAAGAAGAACTTTATTTAAAAGTAAAGAGTAGTGATACAACTCAATCTGCGCCTTCTTTGATTTTTGCCAAGTTTGTTTGTTTGTTTGCTTTTTGGAGGGGGGAAGGCAGGGCAATTGGGGTTAAGTGACTTGCCCAAGGTCACATGGCTAGTTTTGTGTTAAGTGTCTGAGGCCAGATTTGAACTCAGGTCCTCCTGACTCCAGGGCCAGTGCTCTATTCACTGCTCCACCTAGCTGCCCCATTGCTTTGTTTTATTTAATCTATATTTCTGATTTCTCTACATAGCTGAGGAAATGTTCTAAGGATTCTCTCTTTAACAATGCAATTTGTCAAGTTTAAACCCTTAAAGCCCTTGGCTTGGACTACTAAAAAGCTTCCTTTTGATTTTCCTGGTTCAAGCTTCTCCCTACTTTGGTCCATCCTCTACAAAACTGGGAAAGAGATTTTCTTTGAGCACAACTTTATTCAAGTCAAATTTGACAAATATCAAATTTGGGTTGTGTCCTGGAACTCTAGAGAATAAATGAGGGAGATGGGACTAGTTTCTTTAAGCATCAGTACCTGTGACCTGGAAAGCAAGCATTTGCAATTCTTTTTTTTTTTTTTTTTCTTTTTGGAAGGCAATTCGGGTTCAGTGACTTGCCCAAGGTCACATGGTTAGTAATTGTGTCAAGTGTCTGAGGCCGGATTTGAACTGGTCCTCCTGATGTCAGGGCCAGTGCTCTATTCAATGTGCCACCTAGCTGCCAGTTTGCAATTCTTGATAAGCTTACTATCACAAAGTATTTTAAGCACTTAACATCTATCAATCTATCCATCTATCTAACTATTTTTGTCATTTATTTTCCATATTCTAAACTATATCCTCTACTCAAATGGATAACATTTGTCTTCAACAAAGACTATTAATAGATTAAAACAAGAATTGTTGACCAGGAGAGGACAGTAAGAAGCAGGGAATGTGCCAATGACTGGGCTCTAATGTAAGACCTATGGGCCTGTCCAGGAACCCTCTTAAATGAAGTATGGTGATGGAAGAGTGAAGTTTAAGTTGATAAGTCACAAAGAGAAATCTTTCTGGTTACTTTATAGCCATCAGTTATGTGTGTGTATGTGTGTGTATCTTGCACACATATGATTTTCAGACAAAAAAAGCTTTTATTTAGACAGTGAATTTAGATAGTTATGGTATGTACTATAGTATAGAATATAGTACATATAGTATACTGTCATAATCTATAGTGTCTACAAGATACTTATATTCTATAGATACTGTTTGTAAATACTTATTCAAATAAAAAATAAATGTATAATAAAATATTAATCAACATTACAACTATAGAGCCATATTTATAGAATAGATATATTGTATAAATATTTAATATAAACATTAATAACACATGAATATAATAAAACATAGAATGTTCTACCAGTCCACTCAATTTTCCCAATATAATTTTATTAACATATACTTTGCTTCAAAAATACTACTCACATGTATATTGTATAATGTATATGTTCATTTTAATATTTGCATGTGTGTAGGTACTTATACCTATATATATATTTCCATAAAATCTTTATAAAATCCATGTGTATGTATGCTTTAGCATGATGCAGGTGTATACATATATCACATTATATGTATCTGTGTACATGTGAACATTTATACATACCCATGTGTGCTCATATGTGTAGATACATAAATATGGGCACACATGTTTCCAAATGTGTGTGTATATCCACATGATACTGGAGTGTCTTACCATTTCTGTCTCTAGCTTATTTTGTAGATGAAGAACTGAGGCAAATAGGCTTAAATGACTTGCTCAGGGAGACAGCTAGTAAATGTCTGAAGTCAGGTTTGAACACAGGTAGATGGATTTTCCTGACTCCAAGTCCAGTGCTCTATTTGCTATGCCACCTGGTTGTCCTATATATTTGTATAGGCACAAATAAACAAAAAAATTATTTTGCTTTAAGATTATTTATCTATGATATGAGTATATCTATATGTATAGACATATTTAATATTGACTTTTAAAACCCAGTGATATGTTTTTAAAAACCTTTCCATAAGATTAAACCTATGTAACTAAGGGATTTTGAAAACAAGTATTATATTATATTTGGAAAAGCATTTACGTTTGGAAGTTTGTGAAGAGGTTTCACTACATGTACTTTCAGATAATTTAGAACATTTGTACAAACTAGACCCACCGTGGCAGAGTAATCACCCAGGTAATAAACTATATCTGAGCACATGGAAACTATAACATCCAATCTTCACATGGAACCATGATTTATTAATAACTCTTTTATGTTTAAATGATTTTTCCTTTTATATATTACTTTGTATCTCACTGAGGCATGACTTAAATCAAATAATCTGATATGAAAAAGGCTCTCAAGCTACTTTTTAAATCTCCATTTTCTTAGCATGTATCATAGCCCAGCTTTATAGTCCACATTATCACTAAGTAATGCAAGAAATGGAGAAATAGAAAGCACAAGATGTGAAAGAGTCAGAGAGAGAGGGAGGGGGGAGGGAAAGAAGGGAGCAAGGGAGGAAGGCAGGAAGGAAGGAAAGAGGAAGGAAGGAAGGAAAGGAGGAAGGAAGGAAGGAAAGGAGGAAGGAAGGAAGGAAGGAAGGAAGGAAGGAAGGAAGGAAGGAAGGAAGGAAGGAAGGAAGGAAGGAAGGAAGGAAGAAAGGAAGGAAGGAAGGAAGGAAGGAAAGTCACTGGGAATATGTTGAAAGCCAGGAGTCAAATTCATATCTTTGATTGGCATTAATGATTATTGAGACCATCAGAATGGTCCCTGAAGTCATACATATTTTTTTTCTAAGAATATATTTTTAATATTGATGTGGAGAAAACTTTCTTAATGACCAAGTATTTCTCCTTTAAGAAATTGGTAATTGACTTCAATACTATCTAAAAAAAAATCCCCAAAGGAATTTAAAAATGCAAATAGTATTAGCCTTGATTCCCCTAAAATGCTGAAATACATAGACTGACCTATACATTTCTTCTATCACCCTCTTTCCTGATAAAAACCTAATTCCTTGGATCTTCCCTCAATTTATTGTTCTTCTTTCTGCTACATAAAGAAACAAAGTTAGATTGATGAACCACATGCTAGTTTCTCCTGAATTCTGTTCGAAACTATGATACGTTGATGTAATATGCCATGAACCTGTCCCTGCTCTTCTTTGACATTACCTTCTTCTATCAAATGATGCTGGGCATGCTTCTGTGCTGGTGTGATGGAAATTCTGTCTCTGGCTTCTCTGCTTCACTTGACATTCAAGGCTTTCTACGTAGCAGAAAGAAAACTAACTTTGCAGTCAAAGAACATGAGTTCATATCCTTTAACTATCTATGTAACCTTCACCTCATTGGCCACAGGACTAGGAAACATAGCAGATAGTGTTGGACCTGAAGTCAGGAAGACTCATCATCTTCATGAGTTCAAATCTGGCCTCAAACACTTACTGTGTGACCCAGTCCAAGTCACTTTATTCAGTCTGCCTTAGTTTCTTCATATGTAAAATGAGCTAGATAAGGCAATGGCAAACCATTCCAGTATCTTTGCTAAGAAATCCCCAAACAGGGTCACAAAGAGCTAGACATGACTGAAACAAATGAAAGACTGATTATACTAAAATATACATCCTTCATTTTTCTGCCTCCTTTCCATTGTTCACACTTATAGAGAGGAATATGTCTGGAATGCCCTCATTCCCCATTCTCCTGCCTCCTATCCTCCATCCATCCTTTAAAGTCTTATGACATCTCCTTTTCATCCAGTCAGTAGTATAGACCTTTTCTTCCATACCTCATGTAAAAATAATAATGTGTACATATATGTATTGTCCTTCCTAATTTACAAGTACCTTACATATTTTATCACATTCTATTCTCACCACAGCCCTGGGAGAAATCATTACTATTTCTAGATGAGGGAACTGAAGCATGTAGAGATTGATTTACGCAGATATGTGGTATATAGATGTCAGGACTTCAGCTCACATCCTCTGACACAAAGTACAGTGGGTTTTCTGTTTTTGTTGTTGTTTGTTTTTTTTTTTCCCCTCAATTCCACACTGCCTTGTTTTACCCCTAAGTGGCATGTTTATATTGCCTTATTCTGAATCACCTGCATGGTATCATGTACAGTTTTACTTATTATTTCATTGTTTTCATTGACATTCTTCTACTAAAATGAAGTTCCAATAGGCCAGGAAGATTCTGTCTTATCTACATCTTATATCATCTTTGGGAGATGTTCTTCAAAACAGGCCTCGGTCTTTGTTCAACACTGAGGTTGACTAATTTTATGGCCTAAATATATGGATAATTACTTTATTTAGGGAAAGTTATAAAGCTGCAAATTTCTGGAGGGTAAGTAACATGACATTAGATTTCCCATAGTACTGCTGATTAAGACTCTTGCTCAAGCAATAATAGTTGATTTATATAGGTATGTACATGCACATAGATACACATATGCAGGGTGTCCCAAAGACCTTGGTGCAATTTTAAGCTATTTAAACTTATTCACTTAAACCTGTACAGACATGACAAACAGACATCTACAAAGAGAGATAGAAACAAAGACAGATAAAGGGAGAGAAAGAAAAAGCAAAAAGAGGAAAGAGAGACAGAGTGAGACAGAGATAGAGAAGAGAGAGGAGAGACAGAGACAGAGAAAGAGAGAAACAATACAGAGACACAGAGATGTAGACAGAGTGAGACAGAAGAGAGAGAAAGAAGCAGAAACAGATTCAAGGAGGAAGAGAGACAGAAAAACAGAAAGAATGAGAGAGAAAGAGAGAGAAAGAGAATGAGAAAGTGCTTAAATTGTCCTTAGATTTGGGGCGGCTACATATACATGTACCTTTGTATATTTATATATACATGTATGTATATATGCATATATGCACACATATACATAAGTATGTTTGTGAATGAAAATATGTGTATGCATGCAGTATACATCTTTTTTTTTTCTTTTTAAGCAATTGGGGTTAAGTAACTTGCTCAAGGTTATACAGCCAGTTATTTCTGGGTGTGGTGCTGAGTATCAGAGCCTGGATTTGATCCCAGGTCATCCCGACTCTGGGGCCGGTGCTCTTCCTCACTGAACCACCTGGCAGCCCCATATACATCTTCTTTTGATATGTAATGTCAATGTTGCTATTGCTATTTTACAGCTGAGGAAACAGTCTTAGAAAGGCTAACAGACTTGCTCATGGTCCCATAGCTAGCAGACATAAGAATGTTTCTAGGAATGAAATTCAGGTCTTCTGGCTTTAAATATGATGAGAGGGGCAGCTAGGTGGCTCTGGAGACAGGAGGACCTGAGTTCAAATCTGGCTCAAGACACCTAACACAAAACTAGCCTTGTGAGCTTGGGCAAGTCACTTAACCCCAATTGCCCTCCAAAAAGCAAAAAAAAAATTAAAAAATAATAAAAAATATGAGAGCCTTCTTCCTCTGTCCTCTGCTGCATCACATGTGTCCTTAAATTAGCAACATTGAATCTATTTATTCTTTCAATCACAAATTCAGTGTCTTGCATGTGCAAGGCATTTTGCTAAATACTACAGGAAACATAGAAATAATATGCAGCACAGCTCCTGCCTTCAGGATCTTACAGTCAATGGATATTCTCCAAATCAGATAAAATCTACTTCTAGATCAGGTGAGAACAGTTTAAATCACCAAGCAACAAGGATTTACTTTTCTCCTGAGTACCAGAAACACAGCTAAGCTTAGAGGAAACAAAGAAAAACCAAAAAACAGTTTCTGCCTTTAAGAGACTTCCAGTCAAATGGGAAAGCCTGTGTTTTGTTTTGTGTTGTTTTGTTTGTTTGTTTTCAATCAGTAGGTACAAGATCCATTCAGGTTGTAAGGAAGACAACCTTCCAGGCTTAGGCACTGGGGAGGGGTTGGTTGAGGACCAGAAAAACATTTCCTCTCAGAAATTCATATGAGATTTAAGTCCAACAGGATGCCAAGGCTTCTAGAAGGGGAAGGGAAGAAAGGAGAATGTCTCCGCATGGCACACAGCCCTTACAACGTCCCAGAAAAAGGAGATGTAATATTAGGAAAAATAAGTGGGTTGGCACATCTGGACAGTAACACGCAAGGAAAGCAATGATACGTAAAACAAAGCAAAACAATCAAACAAACAAAACATACATGGAATGCTTTGGATTTATATAGGTGTCTGGGGAGTGAAAATTTGAAAACTTCTCAGAATGGATCTTATAAATTGGTATCAGTGCTGACTGTCTACTTCATCTCTCCCCTCCCCCCCTCCATTACTGCTGTCATTCAGCAGGGAGCTTTTTCAGGAGTCTTTCTGATTTCCTTTCTGTGGGCCCCTCCTCCCTGCCAGTGGGAGTCAGGGACAGCAGGAGCTCACTCCCCCTCCCTTGTTTTGGGACCCTTCCCCTTTTCCCTTGCTGTCAATCAGCATCCTTGTTCTTTGTAAGCCTGTTTCCCAGCCACTGAGAGATAGGGGCGGGCTTCCCTATGACTTGCCATTGGGGAAGATTTTCGTGCCAAGACTTGAGTCTGCCTTTCAACCAATGGGAGAAGGGACAGGCAGGGAAGGGGGCTTGACTGCTGTAGGGTTTACAACCCTTTCCATTCCAAGATCTGGCCTCTTCCTCATGATCAGTCATGGGGAAGACTGCCCTCTTCTCCCAGGGAAGAGAATAAAGAGAATAAATCCCTCTTCTTATCCTAAGAGATCTCCGTGTTCTTGATTAAATTTTTTTTTTTTTTGCTTTTTGGAAGGGGTTTGGGGTTAAGTGACTTGCCAAAGGTCAAAGGGCTATTTTTTTTTTTTTTTGGAGTGTGTGTGTGTGTGTGTGTGTGTGTGTGTGTGTGTGTGTGTGCAAGTGTCTGAGGCCAGATGTGAACTCAGGTCCTCCTGACTCCAGGGCCAGTGCTCTATTCACTGCACCACCTAGCCGCCCCTCATGATTAAATTTTGGATGAGGTTTTTCATCCCAAACATAGGTTATAATAATCGACTGGGCTTGCTTGGGTGGGGGATTAGCCCACTTGGTAGATATTAAAAATAGAATGACTCTTTGCTCTGTCTGACTTCTTCCATTGAATCTCTAGGTACTATCAAGTTGCTCAGATCCTTGCTATGGGTTGGGCAGCAATGCCCCTGGGACCATGGTTTGTGCTCCCCTGTGACAGCTAGGTCAGCTAGAGCCCTGGCCTGTGGCTCCTCCTTTGGCTTTGTATTTCTCTGCCTGATTGGGTGACTAAGAAGCAATCCCAAGATGGATGAGTCCAGACTTGGATGCTGCTTCACAGCTTTGAGAGATTGGGAAATCACAGGTCCTAAGCTGGTGCCAACAGCCCAGTGCATAACCAGATATCAACCACAATACAAGGAGAACACAAGTACCTACTGGAGGATAAGCCCAACCCCTGGCTCAGATTACTAGAAGACAGGGAGGTGTAGGGAATTGTTGGGGCAGTGCAAAAGTGAGATCAAACCTGAAAGGCAGATTTAGCAGTTCAACAAATTGCTTTTTGTTCTCATAATTTTAAGGCTTTATATCACAGGAGAATAGAACAGATATTGTAAGTTATGATTGCTTCTTCTTTAATTATTTTTATTTCTCTCAATATGTGATCATGAACCTTTTGTATTTAACATTTAATTTGTCTAGAAGAAATAAATATCTGTCCTGTATATATAATCATCACTGAAGACTGAATATATACATATATATAAAATCAACACTGAAGGCTGAATACCTTCCTTTTAGGGAGACTATTCATATGCTAAGAACTAATCTGAAGTGATTCTCTACAAAGTTTTGAGAAAGGGGTGTAAAGAACAAACATTTTTGGGAAAAAAGGCTTAAGACCCTCATTTAAATAGTTGTTTCCCATGTGATTGAACCCCATCCATGTCTGTTTTTTCCAAAGCACAGAAGACATTAGTGGAAAGGGCAAAGTAGAGTGCCACAACTCCATAAACCCCATTTCTTCAAAGAAGGAGGGAAAGTATATTCTTCTCTCTCTCTCTCTCTCTCTCTCTCTCTCTCTCTCTCTCTCTCTCTCCCTCTCCCTCTTTTTTGATATGTATAGATTTTTTTAGTGAAATAAACTGAGGTATAGGTCAGAAACCATGAAATCAAGTCCTGGCCAGACCACTTGAGTGTATAGATCAAAGCGTGGGTATTTTATTATATCCCAGGGAGAGTATTCTATGATGTAAAGGGGAAGGATCAATATAAATGTTTCCCCAGAATGTGAAGGAACATATTATGACCCACCTGTGGTTATGCTTTCAGCTTCACCCTGCGCTGAGTAAATGTTGGCAAGCCCAATAACTTCTCTGAGGCCCCATTTTTTTTTTGTCTATAGAATGGGGATAATGATACTTGTACTATTAGATTCCAGAATATCTTTGTAAATCTCATAGAACAGGAGACATCTTTGTGTACCTTACAGAAATATGTTTTCATGAAATTATACCATATTGTATTTCACTCTGGTTTGAATTCACCTCAACACTACCTATAACAATAAAGTGTGTAGAAATAGATATGGTGTTGAAAGGTCCACTAGAAAGAACAGATCCATCTGTCTCAAAAAAGGTCTATACTGCCAATAAATGACACGCAAAAACATGAATTGCTGTTGAAAACATTTTTTAAGAAAGTGCTATGTTTTGTTTTTAATTTTTTTTTGACAGGCATCAGTCCATTTAAATCTACCATGTTCTGACATACTGTAATGGATGCAAATCCCCTCAGTGAAAAATAACATAAATGCAGGATGTCTGTAGGATTTTAAGCTGAAAGGGAATTTAGAAAGATTTCAGCCCAACCTCTTTGTTTTACAGATGAGGAAACTCATGCCTAAGCAATGCTAAGTGACTTGACCAAGGTCACAAATATACCAAGTAGTAAATTTAGAAATAGATGCAGATTTTGTAATACCAAATCCAGTTCTTTTTTCAGTTGCAATATGTCTCTTCCCTCACACCATCCTCTCTAACAGTGACAGATTATGAAATATGATGATGGATTTTACTGATGACATTTTTTTCTAAAGATCCAAAAAAAATTATAATGACTTGTCATTGGAAAAGACTGGACAATTAAGTCTCCTAGATGATTCATTTCTTCCTTTCATGTAATCGTTCATATAATTTCATGTAAGAAAAAAAAAGGATCTTAGATATACTCCATAAAATTTAACAATACATTTTGAATGGAGTGCATTTCTCATTTCTTAAAAGGTCTTCCCCTTACCCTGATTCTTTGCTCTTAGTGGCATGAAGTAATATTTACTGAGTACTCAATTTTCCTTTAATTGAGAAGGATATACATTGTCCAAGTCAAAATGAGGATAAATCTTCATTTGGGAAAAAAACTGCATAGTTGATATTAGGTTTGTAATGATGTCTAGTTTCAGGGTTATATATGCAGCCACCTATGGATCTGTAGTGACCCCACTGAAAAATACAGGGAGTTCCATTCAAGCGAGGACATAGTCCCTGACAAGATATTTTGACCACCAGTGGAAACACCAATAATTCAAAATTAGCCAACTTGATTCTGCTGAACTCAAGTAAGGTGCAGAACATTACTGGGCAGTGTAAGCACAAGTCAGATGTGATTGTGGTCTCAGTGCATGGTGCTAATGATATAGCCACAGTAAAGTAAAAAACAAAATTAGCTCAAGTTCCCTGGATTCCTTTCCTCAGATCTATATTCTCTGTGACCTTAATAGTCTCTAGTTTGACTAGATGGAGGAGAGAAGGTAGGTTATGGATAGAGTCCAAATCTCAAATGCTCAAAGACTCTTTGAACTGGATGGTGTTTGTTAGAAGCCACCATGCCCAGCTCTTCATTTTATACAATAGGAAAGATGTTAAAACATAAAGTTAAGATTAGACTTATGTCTCCTCTGCATGCTGTACCTTATTCTCCTAAGATATTGCCAAGACTCATTTGGGCACTTTGTGAACACTGGTTCACCCAGGATGATCAAGTGAGAGATGACAGTAGTCCCTTATTCTCTCTTAGGAACATTCTGCCCCCAAGCAACCTACATCATGAAGGGTAGAAAAGGGAAGAGGAATTTGGGCCTGTCCCAGGCTACAGTCTAGTGGAATAGAGTGTGGGTGACATATCCACTACTCTTGTCCATTGTCCCCTTTTCCTTGGGAAGCTGGTACCACCAAAGTTGACACTAAGGCATTATTTATCTAATCCCTTAGCCTCACTGGGGTTAATGTTAGTCCTACCTTGCCAAGCCTTAATGGAAACAGTACTCTGATTCCTCAACCCATTCCTGGTAACCCTGCAAGATATAGCCAAAGATGGAGACAATTTACTCCCTATGCAGAGCTCACTTCTGTGCCCACTTACATATTTAGCATCAGAATGGTTCAGTAACTCTTTGGTCAAAGTGTCTAGGTTCAAATCCCATTCTGATGCTTACTTACAGTGACCTTGGGTAAATAATATAGCTTCACTGGGTCTCAGTTTCCTCATTAAAAAAAAGAGAACAAATGGCCTCTTATTTCCCTTCTAACTCTAGAAGAAAGATAGATGGACTTTGTTACAGCTTCACCGAACATGCTTTTTTTTAATGGTCTTTTCCTTAGAAGACAACAGGTTCTGTGAGGCATGTTGCTTTTTATCAAGAGCCTTGGTTCCATCCACCCCTCTCCAACCCCAGTTCAAAGCTACCAAGATTTGGATGCATCAGTTACTTTTCAGAACTTTCTTTATCATCAGCTTTAGTGGGAGATTCACAGCAATTGATGAAACACGGGCTTCACATTTAACACCATACACTGGAGCAATTAAAATTCATCTACCAGTCCTGTGAAAAATGGATGTGTATGACAGATGTCTATTCCAAAGCAAGTTTGGTTAGTTAGACAATAAAGTCTTGCTAGCAGCGGACCTAGCATAATGGTATAGTGGACAGCCAGAATTAAATCCTGCCTCAGGCAATTACTAGATGTGGGACCCTTAGCAAGCTACTTCAACTCTTAGTGTTTCAGTTTTGTCATCTGAAAAATGAGGGGGAGGAAGGGAAGAGGGATGGCTTTTAAGTGACAGTCTAAGCCTAAATTTATGATCCTAGATATAGCATCATAGAACCCTAAAGGAAATTTAGAGATTCTCTTATCCAATCCCTTTATTTTCAGATAAAGAACCTGAAGCCCAACGACATTACATGAGTTGCTTATTACTGGCAGAAGCAAGAGAGAACCAATGATGTAGGGAGCATGTGGCAAAGGTATGATATTTGTTCTACTCAGTGTGGAAGGAGAGCACTAAGAAAAGTGGGGTGAGGCTATAGGAAACAATTTTTAACATCCCATAAGTTTAAAGGATAGAATGGAGGAAGACTTTTATAGTAAACCTGTCCAAAATGGACATCAAAGATGACCAATGAAAAGATGTCACTTTTCTGTCACTCATTTCCTTGGGTTTTGTTGTTGTTGTTGTTGTTGGGTGGGTGGTTTCTAACCTCTTATACTATGCTTGCTGTCTCCATTATTCATTGTTGCATCAGCAAAGGATGCTGGACTTGTGCACTGTGAGGGAGTATTACAAAGTGCTACTTGCCCCTCTTCTTCTGAGAGTAAGTGCCACTTAAGATTTTCCTCCATGGTATATAGGTATACCCCATCCATACTCTATGCATATCTGTGCTTCGTTGAATGTTTCCAGGAACAAAAATACAAAGCTTAATATTGAACCTGCTTAAGAAGTAAAGAATTTGGGGCAAGAAGAATTGGAGTAAACGAAATAATATATAAAAGGTTGTTACTTAATGAGAAATAGCATTCAATGCTGAATATTGTTAGTAATTAGTTTAAACATTTAAGTATCAAGCTTCTCCTCTAAACACATACACACACATCCCTAGAGTTGAACTCATTCAAAAGTCAATCAGGTACTAAGAATCAATCAGTAGTTGGGGTTGCCCAGCAGTCAGGTGTATTACCATTTTAAGAGATCACTGGGGAAAGGTAGGGGGAGAGCAGAACCAGAGACTCAGCCGAGCTTTTCCTAAGATCTCTCCAAAGAGGTTTTGCCCTAAAACAAATCCTGGAGTGGTAGAAACCACAATTATTTCATGGGGTGAAAAAATTTTCCAGTCCAAGACAACTTAAAAGTTTGACAGCATATTGAAAACTAAAAATAAATTAATAATAAAACCCCTAGATTTAGCCCTCTCCTAGTATAAATTATTCAGAGGGTTTAGGTCCAGTGGGAAAGAGGAATATTTCTCTTGCAACCCTCTAAAGCAAAAGACTTATGAGGGTCCCTGGAGTAAAGGTGAGATTCCCTGGAAAGAAGTGTATGAAGTGTTTATTGGCTACTTTGAATCTTTGTTGTTTTATACTTTCCTTTAGGATGATATAAAGCTTGTCCATTATATTATATGCACTAATACCCTGAGTATTTGTATAGGAAATGAGGAACTCTATTGCCACATCTGTGAAAAACTTAATTATAAGCTAGAAAATTCTGGGCAAGTGCAAAATAAGCCAAATTATTTGGGTGGGAGATAGTCTCCCAAGTTTGACACCACTTTGTGTAAGTTCCAAGTCTAGGGTTCAGGGATATAGGCAATACAATGGATGAATAAACAAATGAAAGAATCAATAAATGAATATATAATAATAACAATAATAACAGAGATTACTAACAAATGTTTCCAAATGTGAGATACTTTCCCTCCTCAAACTTAAAATATGTAAAAACAATAAGATATTAATTGCCTTAATAAACTTTAATTTAGGGTGAGTTGTACTTTTTTTTTTTAATTATGCAAAAACAGGGAATAGCAAGGACCTGTTATCCCTGGAATCTCAACCTATTAACCTATAGTGCAATGAACTTCTCTGGCCCAGATTGTTGTTCAATCTTGTTTATGTGTAGCAAACGCCTGAAATGCTTTTTTTTTTCCCCATTGATCTAATGTCAACAGAAAGATGGACAGGATTTCCAAAATTTTGAAATTTCTAAAGTGACAGAAAATGAAGAGTAAGTTAGGAAAAAGGAAGTTATTGATATTAGGCAATTTTGACACTGGTCTGTTTCAGAGTTCCTTCCCACACGTATCTTTCTGTTTCTTTCCCACCTAGTAGGATTTCTTGGTTGTATCATTAATTAGAATTACTCTTACTTGAGCTCCTGAAAATGAAATAAAGAGAAAAAAATGTCTAGGAAAGTGCATATGTTTGTATGTGTTCATATATGTGTATTTGCATGAATATTTGTGTTTTAGCTTGAATACATTTCTATTATAAAATACAAAGAAATCAGGAAACAAAGATAGAGAAAACTATGATACTCTTATTAGGTAGAATAATCCATGGTCTTTCTTAGTTGACAGTCTTAAAACCAAAATGGGGGGAGGGGTAACAACATAGTATTGCCATTTATTTATTTATTTAACTTTTAATTTATGGAATACAAGAAGCATTTCTCTAACATAATATAATAAAAAGAGTATTGCACATGAAACTGCAAATCTATTGTGTACAACTTGATATTCATCTTAAATATATAATAACATTATGTAAAACTTTTTTTTCCTTTATTTTTCTTGCCCCCCCATGGCTACCATTAGACACAAATATGTATATATGTGTAAAATCATTCCATACATACTTCTATTTATCAGTTCTTCCTCTGGATACAGATAGTATCTTCCTTCATATGTCCTTTGTAGCTAATTTTTGTGTTTATAATAGTCAAAATGACTTAGTCACTCAAAGTTGTTCTTTTTTTGCGGGGGGAGGGAAGGGCGATTAGGGTTAAGTAATTTGCCGAAGGTCACATGGCTAGTAAGTGTTATGTGTCTGAGGCCGGATTTGAACTCAGGTCCTCCTGACTCCAGGTCCAGTGCTCTGTTCACTGCACCACCTAGCCACTCCTCACAGTTGTTCTTAAAACAATATTGCTGTTATTGTATACAACAGTCTCTTAGTTCTGCTTATTTTGCTCTTTGTTATTTCCTGAAAGTCTATCCATGTTTTTCTAAGACCATAAAGTTTATCATTTCTTACAGCACAGTGGTATTCCATCATAATCACAGTGATGAATTCAGGTGCACCCTAAGAATTTTGGGGTGCCACCAGAAATGATGAATAGCCAGTTCAGTTCTAGTATCCTGAAGGATTCACTCAGTCTCCAAGTTAAAGAAAAGCATTTATTGGAGTGACACACCCAAGCAGGCCTGATTCTATAGGAGGCAGAGCTCCAGCAGGCTCTACTCCACATGGGATGCAGAACATACCTGCTTCTCATAGGAGGCAGCTTAGCTGGCCAGCTTAGCTGTCTGGTTTTGCATATAGTTTAACAGAAGAAGGGGAGGAAGGGAAAGCAAGTCTCTGGAATGACTGGGATATCATTTTGTTCAGAGTTTTACAGATAAAAAGGAGAACAGGAGGGAGAAGAGCGGTGCTACTCCAGAGTCCAGACAGATAAGCAAAGGGAACAGGAAAGGGGAGAAGAAGAATTGTTCTGGAATAAATATCAGGTAATTGGGGTGCTTTGTGAAAGCACATGGGTAAATCCACAGTGGAAGGCTTCAATGAATAGTCTTCTTTGATCACTTTTCTGGCTGGTCACATCTCGCATCCTGTACTCTGATTGTTTCATCTGCCTCGAGCACTCCTTTCTACCTCATCAGTAGTATTTTAAAATATAGGGACTACTTCCTTGAAAAAATTCTCACTGGTTAGCACACATATTATTCTCATTTTATATGAATGAATGAAGTCTTAATGAGGTCAAATGACTTATCTTGAATCACATAGTGTAGAAGACTACCTTCAACCAAGAAACTATAATCAAAGATCCACCTAGAGATAGGTAGATAAATAGGGTATATGCCAAGTGATTTTTGTATGGAAGCCACTGTATTAAAAACCACATTGTGAATACTAGTAATAAAGATGATTCCAGTTGTCAAGGAATTTATATTCAAAAGGAAGAACACAATATAATAAAGTGGATCTGAAGATCAGAAAGGTGGTACAGGATCCTGCCCTGTCCATGTCATGGAGATATCCTGAAAGGGAGGGGGAGGACTTGGCCTTGGCTAGATAAACTCGACTATCACAGCCCAGGGAAGTCCAAGGGATGGAGTTCAAGTCTCCCATAGGTAGGAGATGGAGTTCATGGTTCTAGAGTACAGCTCTATCACAAAGATTGTAGGGAAGAGAATGACTATGGCTGAGACGGATAATCCATTTTCTTCTTCAGGTCAAAAACGAAATGGTTTCTGCTTCGGCTTCAGTCACAACCATAAGTTAAAGAATGTTTTCCTGACATTGGGTCTTCCCTTAAAACTGTAGAATCAGCTTTCCCTAGATTATGTTAAACCACAGCCCTAGTTGATAAAATAAAACTACATATATCTAGTTAATAGTTTTCATTATTTTCTCTGAGACTGGCTTTAAAAACATCTTCATTTAAATGCTAATTTATTTACATTAACCTCAAAAGCCATCTCAAATGGAAACAAACTTCTTTTAAATCCTGCCCAACAATAACAAAAGGATGATCTAGCATTCATTCCAACCTTGCAAAGAAACACAAACAAGGGATTTTGAAGAGCCTAAACCATGGAATCAGCCCCATATCTGGCTAACCTCACATCAACTTTTTTTTTTTTTTTTGGTATGGATGTAGGAAGTGGGATGGAAGGAGCTGACTGTCCACTTTCAAGTTAACTTCATTACTAGATACTAGCCCCATTAATCACTCTTCTTAATATTTTATTCAAATTAACTGCTTTATTTCTGAACTAAAAAAAGTGAAATTAAAGCTTCCACCTGTATTTGAAAGGCACTTCCCTAAGTAGCCACTTTTTCTTAGCTGTGATATTATTTCCTATATAAGCAACTTTTAGTCTATACTTGGCAAGTATATATACTTGCATAACACCATGGCAGGTGATTTACATGACTTATTAGTTCCTGAAGTTATCTCTTTAAAGAAAACTACAAAATAGAATATTTTTTGTTTGAAAGAAGGGTGTTTCTATTGAAAGAAAATTCAGCTATTGCCCCAGTTCCTCTTTAAACTGAGTGAGATCCAAAATGGAGAACAGAACATGCACTCTAATTATACTACTAAGCAAGGCAGGTACCTCAATGTAAGGGTAATGTAATTTGAATTTGAATATCCCTTTGTATTGGCAAAGGTAACAGGTACTTAGCACTTAATAATTAATCAAGCCTCTGTTAAATAAACAGCAGACACTGTAAAATACAGATGGTTACTTAGACAGGTTTCACTGTCTTCATAGAAGTTAAACAAGTTCTGATTTAATTCTATTCAATTTAACAAATATTTATGGAATGTTTACTGTTTACTTGGGTATTATGCTGGGAATTGGAGAAGAAAGAAGTTTGAATAACACTTGGTACCTGCCTTCATAGAGTTTACATTCTGATAGGGTATTGTGCCAAACAAGTGACCATTTTTATTTTATTTTACTTTTTTATTTCATTGTTATAGGGAATTCCTCTTGAGAAAATTTCCTCTACCAAAAGAAAATGGCATGAACTCAGGAACTAATAGTTTTAAAGTGTTTCTTGCCAGAATTTGACAAAGGGAGGACTTAAACAGAAGTCTTCATGGCTCCTTGTATGCTCTCTATTCACTACTCCAAAATACTAATCAATACACAATAAAGCCACATAAATTCATTAAAGATATGCATAATTAAATGTTATGTGAAACTGTAATTATTATACCAAAAATAATACCAGTTGGAGGAAAATTATAAAAAAAAATAAAATCACAAATGTAAAGGAGTTCTGAAAGGGCAGGGTTTTCCTTTTCTCCCTGAGTAATTTCTCTAATTAAAAAAAAAATTAATTAGCTTTCAATTTGCAGTTTTTAGACCTTGTAACAGCAAATTATCATATGATTTCTCTTCAGTCCTCACTTTTTGGATAATCCCATTATCAGCAGCTTTTCCTGGAGTGTGTTTTGTGGGGTCATTGCTAGCCAAATTTTGGACTTATTCCCAGATTCTATTCTTCTCAGGGGTACAACAGGGAGAGAAGAGGATATGCAAATCACCTCAAGAAAGCTCAAATTGTAGGGAAACATCCCTAAAACCCTCAATAAACTTAGTGGAATCATCTGAGTGTTGCCCCAGTTTCTCTTTAAACTCAGTGAGATCCAAAATGGAGAACAGAACATGCACTCTAATTTTACCACTAGGCAAGGCAGGTACCTCAATGTAAGGGTAATGTAATTTGAATGTGGATATTCCTTTGTATTGGTAAAGGTAACAGGTACTTAGCACTTAGTAATTAATCAAGCCTCTGTTAAAGAAAGAGAAGGTATGAACCCCTGTTGCTGACATAACAGGAAGGGATTGAAACAGGAAATGGATGAAACAGGAAGGAGCTAATACTGTGTGTGTATAAAAGGAGAAGACCCTGCTAGGTCAGACAGATCTTCTTGGAGCCAGGTTCTAGAGGCTGAGGAAGAGAGACCCAGGCTCTGAGAGAATTGGGCATAGGCTTCCAGATAGGAATGTGGGGGAGGCTTACATACCTTCCAGTTTTGACTGGAGAAGAGTTTGAGATTAGACATTTTCTTGATAAGGGAATCAAAATATTGAGGTTTATGGGTGCTGGTACCCTGAAATAGCCACATGTGTGTGCTGCCTGAATGAATTCAACTCAAGCCTTCTTTCAGCAAAAGAAAAAAAAAAACATTTATTAAAGTTCTGCCATAATGGTCATACTCTTAAGGAATTCAAATTAAAGAATTTGAACTCATCTTCTGACTCCAAATACAATGTTTTTTCTAACAGACCATATCTAAAAGATACATTCCAAGGGAAATAACTCATTAAAAAGATAAAATAGAGAATAGTTAGGATATTATGATGTATTTATTTAATGACACTTTATTATTACATAAGACGATAAATAGTTTACAAGGAAGAATATAAAAACCAATATGAGATTATAGAGAGTGAAATGAGGTGAAATTATTGAGCTGTGTACATGCTACAACCACACAATCTTACAAAAGGTGAGTCAAGTTAAAGTGGTAGGGATGGGAGTCAGGGGGGAATTGGGGAGAGAAAGAGAGAGGGAGAGAGAAAAAGAGAGAGAAAGACACACACACACACACACAGAGAGAGAGAGAGAGAGAGAGAGAGAGAGAGAGAGAGAGAGAGAGAAACAGTAGAAACAGACTGTTTTATTTTTTGGAACAATGAAGCTTTAACTATATAGATGACTATCATTCAAAGATTTGCTTCAACTTTTGGGGAGGAGGGAGATGGGGCTAGGTAGTAAATACAGCACATATATTCTCAAAAACATTTTGTTGAATTTAATGACATTAGTATGCTTCAACTGCAATAAACTCCACGGTTTATGTTCTAGTATTTTTAATCAAAGCTCATGTCCAAGCCAAAATCTAGAAGAAAGGGCCATGATAGACTATTTTCACCAAAAAAAAAAAAAATCTCTTCACAGACATCAAAAAAAGATTTCTTCACTCACTATATAACTGTGGAATTGGATTCCAGGGAATATTCACTCCCCCTAAGACAAAATTCCCTAAAGTGATTTAGCTCAGGTTCTATTAAGAGGAAAGCTTCTATTGCACAAATGATCATTGCTATGTAAGAAAAACAACAACTCTCAAAGTAACTTCTGGTGAATAGAAGATAATTTCAAATATTCTTGTGATACATTTGAGACTATATTACATATATCCAAGTTCCAAGAATGAAGCTCATTGAAATAATATAGTAAATTCTAAACAATTATTTTCTCTTCCTCTCCTCCTCCTTCTCCTCTTTCCTTCCTACCTCATGACATCTGAAGGCTCTGTTGTGAAGTAAACTATAGTGTTAGATCAGTGTTTGCCTTATGTTGACACCTTAGGAAGAGACAGAGTAGACAATGTGGTGCTTTAATTTTTTTTTTCTTAAGACGGGAGGGCAGCAACATACTCTAGTTGAAATGGTGCTGAGCTTGAAGACAGGCACACTTGGGTTTAATGCTACCTCAGGCACTAACTAAGTAACCCCATAAAAATAACAGCTTCTGTAGCTCAGTTTTCTTATCTATCAAAAAGAGGCATTGGACTAACTAACATTCCCTTCAGCATTAAATGTGTAAGTATATCAATCCCACTGGCCTACTATGTCAACTGAAATTTCATTATTACATATTCATTTCTTAAAGCTATTGCTTTTCAAGTGTCCCCTGTTAAAATTAAAAATATCTAGGAGAGTTAAAAAAACAAACAAACAAACCTAAAATCTACTGTAAGGACTAAGCATGATAAGGCTAATCATTTTCCCATAGGCAGACCTTTTAGATTTTTAAGGGAATTTTTCACCTATGTTTTCCAATCTTGTACTTGTTCGGTAAATTAAAAAAAAAAAAGACTATATATGTAACTTTATTAAATTTCAAATAATAACATCTATGGTTGAACAAATTAGGGTATATTCATATATATAAATATTACAATTTCAATAATGATGAATACAGAAGCATTTTTTAAGGCAATTGGGGTTAGATAACTTGCCCAAGGTTACACACCCAGTTTTTTTGTGTGGGTGTTAAGTGTCTGAGGCCAGAACTGATCCCAGGTCCTCCCAAATCTGGGGCCAGTGCTCTTACTCACTGCACCACCTAGCCATCCCAAAATACAAAGGCATCTTATAAAATGAGCAAAGATATTTCTGAGGTGATGCCAGGAGAAATCAGTAGAAAAAGAATTACCTATACACTCTAGCTATAAATTGCAGTGACTTCCAGGCCATATGACCAACATGTTAAAGACAAGATATTTCCTGAAATCCTATTAAAATCTCCAAACTCCAGAAAACAAAAATTATGCTCAAGATATAAAATTGAAGATATAAAACTGAAGCTATTTTCACAGATCAATACACATATGTATAACATGAGGTTACCACATGATAAATTAAGAGCAGAGGAGACTACTCATGATAACTCTTCATGAGTCCTCCCTCTATTTCTTCCCACTCTCTAGCAGAGTAGTACAATTAGACCCACAGGCTTATTCTTTGGAATCCATTCAGCAATTAATTGGTGCTGTTATAATTTTTGCCAGCACAAAGTCCTTCTGCCATTGCCCTACCCTCCTGTGACAACAAGTAGTAGAACTCAACCACCCGTCCTCTCCATGCAAATTATATAGAGGTATGAAAATGCAAAGTTCTTCCCTATTTTGGACAGTAGGATGACAGAGAAGAAAGATCTTGGCCAGAGAAGTGAAGACCAAAGAAAAGCAAGGCCTGGTACCAGTTTGGTGGGGGCACTGGACGGGGAGAAGGGCTGTAACAGACTGGAAGGAAAGCCTGTCATAAACTTTGCAGCTGGCATTCAGATAGTCAGTTGTCCTTCTTTTCAATCTCCAGAATTAATTTACATGGGGATTGACACCAGTGAAAAGTGAAATCCCAAGTGTGGGAAGAGGGTGTCTGCTTTGTCTAGACTTTGGGGTTCATTGTTGTTCAGTCTTTCTTCCGTCACATCCAACTCTTTGTGATTGCATTTGGGGTTTTCTTGGCAAAGATGCTGGAGTGGTTTGCCATTGCCTTTTACTGCTCATTTTACAGATGAGTAACTGCAGCAAGCAAGGGTATGTGACTTGGCCAGGGTCACACAGCTAGGAAGTGTCTGAGGTTATATTTGAACTTATCAAAATGAGTCTTCCCAACTCCAGGCCCACTGTGCCACCTAGCTGCCAGACTTGAAATATTCACCATCGATAGGAAAGAGTTAAAAACGAATAGAAAACTAGAAGGAAAGATGACAAATTAACAAAGGTCTGAGGAAGAAGAAAATTCAGCTAAAAATCTAGTGTGCAACTAGGTAAACCAACAGGAAAAAATATTAATTAAAGAAGGAAATATTTCCTCCAGATCATCTAAATAAGTTGAAATATCTTGGAATAAAAATATTGTTTAACAGAAGAAAATGAATTAGCTTCAGATGAGGTAGAAGATACTGCGGATTCATAAGAGAACATGGAAGCACAACAGGATGTTCCCAAACGATCCAAAAGAGAGAAAAAATCCTGGAAGAAAAGTTCATGCGTTGCCCAGCAAAAATTCATCTCTTTCTATTTCTGTAGCTATTTGCGTCTCTAACCCTAATTCACCTATATTTCTACATTTTTCTCTATTGCTCTACATATGTAGAGCATTCCATTTCCACCTCCAGCCACATCTCTTTCTATATTGTTATTTTTTAACTCCATCTTTAATTTCTTCTATTTACCCCCACACCTCTACTTTTATTTCTATTTTCTTATCTGTATCTATGTCTTTATACTTTTTAGTTTTATCTATACCTCCATGTCTATCTTCAGCTATGTCTAAGCATATTTACATATAAATATGTTTATATATGGGTGTATATATATGGGTGTATATATACCTACATACATGTGTTCACATATGTGTGTTTATATATAAAGAATAGGATATTCTCTGAGTTAAGAACACATTCTGTAGATAGGACAGAGCGTTTTCCTCGTTAGGGTATATTTTTATTTTGCTTCTATTGTCATTAAATTTTCACCTGGAAATATAAGATTGACTATTTAATGTGTTTCTGAAATGCATTAGGTTTCCGAAGGTCAGTGGAACCCAGAAATAAAACCGCAGATGTCAAGTGAAGCTTTTAGAATATCTAACACAATATGTAAACATAAATTGAGATGGCCACTATAATCCTGTATTTTCCGTCACTTCAAAGTTGGCAAAATGTTCTGCTTGAGGATTCAACTTTCCACACTTTGTCAAAGTGATAAGGCAGAATTGTTAGAAAGCTAGAAGGAAAAGATAATCCTTTCAGTTACCCTTGAATTATGAAGGAGCAAGGGGGGAATGAACTTGCAGTATTTTTTCCCCTCATTTACCAATAAGTCAAATAACTGAACACAACCATTTCAAATCTGGCATGTGGTTACAGTTCTAAGAAAAATAGTCAAGGTTGAAGAAAGTATTAAAAAAAAAATGCATGAGGGATGGAAAAAGTTACTTCCAAGTGAACAACTTCAGAGTTATTAAGGTTAAGCCAAAATTTAACAATATATGTTGCTGAAATATCTATTTTCTCTGATTTTCTAAGTAAATAATAATATCTTATTCAAAGGCATACGATTCTTCATAAAGGACTCATTTAACTAGGGTAGGAATTTGTTATTATTAGTTGCCATAAGTTATGTGCTACTTTCTTTCTATGGCATCCACATTAGCACTTAAAATGAAAACCATTCTAGAAGAAGGAAGAAATGTCACATCTCTCAAGAAAACCTGAAATCATGACATTTCTTCTTTTTTTATTATACCTTAATAATCCATCCTAATTTTATTCTTTCCCTCAGATCAAACTTTATATGGAGTTAACTATGTCTCCATGGATTGATATGCTATATAATACTCAAGTAATACCTCATTTATCTTGGGATGAGACATACCCCCAAATGAAGATTTTCCAGGCAATTGAAATATACCTACTGATAAATAAATAAACACTTATTTAAATTTTTTTTTATCATTTTTGATGTAATATAAAATGAATTTCTTTACACACTTTTCTGCCTTTTTAAATAGAGAGCATGGATCATAACATTCATTTTTGCTGACATATCATTATGAATATCAATTACTGAACTGAGTTCTAATATAGTGATATTTTCAGGGGTTATTGACATATACTAAGCTATTTGCCTGTATACTGTCTGTTCCTTGGCTGCCATTTTTTAAAATTTCCCCTTCTTTTGTTATATTTTGTATTGTTTCCCTTGCCTCATTCCTTATAGGCAAGTTCTAAGTTATTATTTCTTTCCACTGTTATGTGAGATCACAGGTATAGGGTGACCAGACTGTCCCTCTGCCTACAGTATAGAAGATATAACTGTGTGACTTAAAGGAAGGTAGAATAGACATCTCTAGCTTCTTCTTCCCCCATCCTTGTCCAAGAAAGATTTTCATTCCTACCGGGAGGGGAAGCAGGAAGCAGGGGCAAAAGTCACTCTGTTCTCTTCAAAGAAAGGGACGACTGAAATAGAATTATGTATCTACTTGCTACCTTAATTATTTTTAGTCTAGGGGATACTACTTGGTTCAATATAACTTCTGATTGATGTTTCTCATTAATAGGGGAAAAGTGAGATTGAAAATTGATACCCCACTTTATTTTGTATCATTTATTAATTATTTATTGAAGTATTGCTTGAAAATTGTATCTAATCAGTGTATCAATATTTATGGATGAGATCATTTCTCTCTTATATTAAAAACAAGCTATTATTGGGAAATCTAGGATTTTTTCCTTTCTTATTTCCTCATTCTCTACTAGTCAAATCAGCCCCTGAAGAATTGGGCTGATAATGAGAGTGGATTTAACATGCTCCTCAATCTTTGTCAGATCCCACCCAACTGAAAGCCCATGGTGTGTCTGGGGGTAGGTCCTTTGATCTTTTACCTAATTTGGGAGGTGGGGAGGGGGTGGCAGCTGATCTCTGTTCCTCTTGGTTTATCTATATCTGGCCACTGGACCCAGATGGCTCTGGAGAATAAAGTGAGGCTGGTGATCTTGCACAAAGGTGCTCACTTAAATCCAATTTACTTGCAAGTCATGACATCATCTTTCTGATGTTATGGTCGACCCTTTTTGAGAATGAAGGACAAACAGCAACAGATTTGAGGGCAGGTGGGTCTGGAAGTAAATGTGCCATAATAAAAGTAAGGTTCCCCTATCCCCTCAATAGAATAGGTCCACCTCTCATAATAATATTCATTTTTCTCATTAATTATTAACCAATCACAGAGCTGACTGACATCTACTTGGAATATCTACTCTTCCAAGAACATAAAAGTCTCAATAGGCAGCCATGATCCATCTTTGGTTTATGAGAGGCAGATAAACGACCATCTCTTTTTATTAATTAGTTGCCAGTCATAATTAATGAAAATGATTAATTACCCAGAAATTATATCTCTTAAACTTTTTATACATCATAGTTATAAGATTTGGACCTGATTGTACAGGCCTCAATGGTAGTGATTGTAAAAGTTTAACTTCCATATTCTTCTGGGCTACAGCCTGGACTCAATCTTTTTCACCTCAGAAGGGAGGAAGGGTATAGGGGGAATGAGTCAGCCTGGTCATAAGATGTTTTTCCTAGAGTCAGACAACTCTGGTGTAGGTGTTGCTTGACACAGGATTTTCCATAGGATGGAAAATTTAGCTCTGTGTTTTCTCTATTGCTATGATTGCTGGAGATCCCCTTTTGTGAGTCAGGTAAAATGTAAGTCCACTTTTTACCTCTGTTATAGACCATTTAGAGTCTTAGTTTAGTTTATATTATGAAACTGTATTTTGGCACTCACATAATCTGCTATCTTTTCAACTGTTTAAGAAAAGGTTAGTTTGGCAGTCAAAGGCATCCCTGGCCACTGAGCAACTTGGAATCCCATTTTATTGGCAATTGCCAACCTTGCTAATATTTTGGTAATGCTCAGAAATGTATCTCAATTTCTTTTTATCATAGATTTTATTGCAACAGGAAGGAGCATCAAATTCTATATCCAAAACTTGTCCACTTTCCTATCAAATACCAGTTCCATAATGAACACACATAATGAATAGGAAAGAAATCTATTTATCAAAAATGGTAGAAAAATAGAAATCAGAAAAGGTGTGTCTAGGAGAGCCTATGTCAAACAAAACAGACTTTACTCTCCTGTTGGGAGTGAAAAAATTCAGCTTAACCAAGAGGACACATTCTCAAGTCTCTAGTGTAAGTAATGGAAATAGGAACATGATGGAGACTTTGAGCTTCTTTCAAGTCTTCCCAGATTCCTTTTCTTCAATAACTTGAAGTGGGGGTTGGCTTCTTCCATCTTCCCTGTTGAAACTGGAAACCAGAAGCCCCTGAAGCAACTTGACCCTTGAAGAGTGCCAAAAGAGATTAAAGTTCTCTTCCTCTTAGCAACTGGGTTTGAATCCTCTTGCAGAAAGGACAGAACATTCATCTCCATCAATGAGAAGATAATCCTATAGCAATGACCTCTGGCACAAGAATTATACCACATTCAAGTATCTGCTCTGTAAGGGTTATGGGATTTAAAGATTTTCCATTCCTGCTTGGACTTGCTGATGTAGCAGGAAGGGGTGGGGCAAGAGAAAGTGGAAGCCAAGCTAGAGTTCCTGCACTGACTGGTGGCGGCAGCAACAGCAGCAGTGGTAGCAATAGCAGCCAAGGTGGAAGCGGAGATGCCAACTTTTTTTTTGAGCCAGCCAGAATTTCTGCTAATGACTCCTGCTGAGGACTGCCAGGGACCAGAACTACAGGGGGCTGGAGCTGCTGGGAGCACACTTTCTGGACGCTGAGCAGTTTGCTGTGAGTGGGGAGAGGCGTATGCTTATCTGAGGTAGCCTGTTCTGTTTAAAAGTCTTGAGAATGTGGGTGTTTACTACATTAACTATGTGTGCCAACGTCATAAATACTGTGATGGCTTTGACTTTGTGATTTTGGGACTCAGTTATTTGGTATTTTTAGAAATGTTCTAACTTTATCCTCCATGTAGAGAGCCTGGTATATTTTTTGATTAATAACCACATCAGCATATTTATAATTGGCATAAGAATTGTGAATATTGCATTTTTGATACATGCCCCTAGCAGCTACTCTACTTCTGTTGAGTGTTAGGGGTGTTAGGACCCCAAAATAGTGACATACCAATCCTGCCAAAATGAATTTGACTCAACCCTTCTTTCAGTCAAGGAAAAATAAGGTTTATTAAAGATCTGCCATATTGGGTAGGCTCTTAAGGAACCTGAACCTTTTTTAACCGTAACGTAAGCAGGCCAAATTGAATCTGAGCACCTTTATGGAGGCTGAGACGGATCTTACATACAGAAAGACTGAGGGAGGGATCTAGGGTTGATCAAGTAGTCTGAGGAAGAGGGAATCTAGGGAGGGTATTGATGGGAATGGCTAGTAGGCTGGGGTGATTAGAAATATGATGCCAGGAACCAAGAGAATGGGATTTTGATAGTGTCAAGGGTGAGAAGTAACAGAAGTCATCTGGAGAGAACAGATAGTAGAGGACTAGGCTAGATTAAGGGTAATAGAGGTCTTAGAAATAATGAAAGTCTTATGGCCTCAGGTAAATGCCAGATCAAGTGGGAAGATTTAAGGAGAGCTCAAGGGCATTCTCAGAGCCATTTCCAAATGATTGTTTCTAATTTACTGGTGACCTGGTGTCATGGCAAGCAAAGTAGTACTTTCCTGCTTGTTTCAGCTATTCAAGTATCTTTGAGCCTTGCCTTTGATTGTGTAAAGTCTTTTGTAGAAACAGTACACACTGTGCTGCCCTTAATAGGTCTAAGGGAGTTCAGAGATCTTCCCTGATCTTAATAGGCCAAACCTCATCACATGGAGCCCACAGTGGGAGGAGCTTGCTCAAATAGCTGAACAAGAACAGTGGAACAGGAAGGAGCAGAGCAGAGGAAAGCTCAAGCAGGACCTGGGGCCAAGCAGAACTGAGAGGGAGAAGGCTTGTGATTTCAGCACTCTGCCCATCTGTTCTGTCTGTGTTGATGTTACTTTTTCTGTTGAAAGAGGACTTTTCTACTGATACAGAAGCCCTGAAAGAGGACTTCACTGCTGTTTACAGAAGTCCTGTTGATTTGCGTTTAATTTCTTAGACAGATGCTTTGTTTTTTGCTTTGTGTTACTTTGCCAGGGAGAAAAAGAATTGAGATTGATAGTGCTGGCAATGTGTGTAAATATTGTTGTTAAGCTCGGTCATAGATGCTTCTGAACATTTTTGTAACTATCATTCTTGCCTTTGTAGGTTGCAGGAAGCAATGATTATTCCTAATACACCATGCCCAAATGCAACATGGTATATTAAATCTCAGCGGATGGATTTTAACGGCTGTTGAAAAACATAATGCAAAAGATTGAGAAATGATGCTCTGCATAGAGGATACTGGTTCTTATTCTTTGAATTAGTTTCACTTCACAGATGCTTCCAATGATTCCCCAGCATCCTCTGAAATTAGTAAAGACTAAACTTGGGGATCATCTCTTTATATATTCTGATGTCCCATTACACCTCACTGCCTCAGTGTAGAACTCACCTTCACTTCCTCCCAAATGTAGGCTGAAAAATTACAGTGCTTTAGGATTGTCAATTATTTTCTGCACATTATACAAAACTTGCATTTATTTTGCATATATCCTATACATATTTATATATGCAGATTATCCCCACTAAAAGAATGCAGGTGCCTTAAGGGCAAGAACTGTGTAATTCTTATCTTCACATCCTCATCAAGAGCATAGTACCTAGGAAACAGTAGGCACTTAATAAATGCATGATGATTGACTGACAAATCCCCCCTGAAGGAATTCGAATTTGAAAAATTCATACTGATTCCAAGTGCAAAACACTGTTCACCACACCATGTCACCTCTCACAAAGCCCCTACATTATAGAACAGCCCTTGAGCACATCTATTGTAACAGGGAAGTAAGTTCAACCTTTAAAAAGCATTAGTTTAAACCTATATCCTGCAATAACTTGCAATTGCATTGATGTGGGTACTCTCTCTACCAAAGTAGATTACAAATCCTCCTGGATTTAGCAAAATGTCTTTGAGATCAATCATGAAATTTGATGGGAGGTATGATTATCCTAAATCCTACAGCCTCTCTGATCTTTTTTAGCCTGGTAAAGAGATTGAAAACAAAACAAAACAAAACAAAACTCCTGGTCACCATTGAAGTCTTCCAAGAATCTAAGACATACCTGGGCTAAGGCTTGGCTCAATTAGCCTTTAAAAACTCCAGGTTACTTTTGCATTGTGATGGCTTAGTTCTAGGACTTTAGGTAAAGGAAAAAATTGTTTGCTCTCTGCACCCAGGGCACGCACATTTCCTGGTACATAGAACAATTGGAATATATTTTTGTGAGAGAAGTAAGGAGTTTGGATCTGTATGACCTGAAGGAATCCTGCCTCACTCAGATACTTACTAACTGTTTAACTCTGGGTAAGTCACTTAAACTTTCTCAGTCTCAATTTTGTCATCTGAAAAAAAGAGGGTAATAATGCCTACAGAACCTAGCTCACCTCCTGGGAAACTCAAATGCAGCAATATAGATGAACTACTTAATGTATAAATTGTTGTTATTATCCCCAAAGATGGTCTCAAAGTGCAGCAGCCTATTAAAAAAATTAGAAGCCAGGCTACCACTGGCTTACATATTTACCTAATAATGCCAGATAACTTGTTATAATCTCATTAATAAGAATGTGAGATATATTGTGATAGGCTTATTAGAAAGGCACAGCTGGGTACTGAAAACTGTTTTTTTTTATGTAATAAGATTATAACCCAAATCAAATTTAAATGAGTATCCAAGTTTGGGAAATTAAAATCACTTCATGATGTTTTTTTTCAGTTGGGAGATTCTTTAGATTCACACTGCTGTCACCTCACTGAAATGGCATGTTGAACCAGAGTAGCATAAACCAAGGTGTATCTGAACAATTGCTAAGACCTAGAGTTCATTGCTGTGTGAGTTATTGCTCAGCTAAAGCACTAATATCTGTTTAACTGACTGTTTCTCATATTTCCTGTGCCCCAAACTGCCTTGAATAGGATAGATGGCAAGAAAATACTGTTGCCTGATAACCTAGCAAAGATGTTTTGAGCGAGGCCAAATGTTCTATCAAATGTGTATTTATTTTGTATTCTAAAATGAGTATAAAGCTTCTGTAGTTATCCAAGCAAATGTGGCCTCTGTTTGAAAACATAATTTCCATCGGGGAAAGAAGAAAAAATGGCTTCTGTTCATAAGAAAATGAATTCTTAGCCTACTTTTAGCGTGATGATAATAGTGCATTTGCCAGATGCCCTCACGGTAATTGGAAATGGGCTGATTTTACATTGGATTTGGATTTGTGTTGCTTTGCTCTATTTGCTGTTTACTTAGTAATCTCTTTCTCCTCCAGGCAGCTATGGCTCAGTTGTGCCCCTCTATTCTATTAGAGGGTACACTAGCAATTTTATCCCAGTCATGGTCTATGAATTGTGAGTCAGGGATTATCTGAGAGCTGAGTAGTATTTATTCATCTTCCTCCTTTCTACATATCTCTCACCTGCCCACCCCTTAACAATGTATCACACTTGGTTCCAAGATCATATTATTGAAAACTGAGGATTTTAAAATATATAATAATCATGATAAGACGCCAATGAAGTAAAGAATCCACTTTCCTCACAAATAGGATTTGAAGAGATAATTATTTCATTAAGTACCAACTGCTTTACAGACTGTTAATTAATGGAACACAACGAGGTTAACCTTTTTCCATTGGTAGTTATTATACATACATATGTATGTATGTTTGGGGGGGTATGTGTGTATGTATATATATGTGTGTGTATGTGTATATATGTGTGTATATGTATACATAGACAGAGGGCACAGGATGAGTTGAATATGAATGTCTAAAAAATGAAATTAAGAGGTAAGAGAGGAATATATTTGGAGAAGGAGAAAGGGAGAGATAGATTAGGGTAAATGATCTCATATAAAAGAGGCAAGAGAAAACTATTACAATGGAGGGGAAGAGCAGGAAGGTGAAAGAGAATGAATCAAGCTCATTCTCATTGTATTTGATTTAAGGAGGGAACAACATACACATTCAATTGGGTATTTTACCCTACAGTAAAGTAGGGGGGAAGGGGATAACAGAAGGGATGATAGAAGGGAGAGCAGATTAGGGAGAGGGTAGTTAGAAGCAAACACTTTTGAAAAGGGACAGGGTCAAAGGAGAAAATAGAATAAATAGGGGGCAGGATAGTATGGAAGGAAATATAGTTAGTCTTTCACAATATAACTACTACGGAAATGTTTTGGGTAACTACACATGTACAACCTATATTGAATTGCTTATCTTCCCAGGGGGTGTGTGTGTGTGAGGAGGGAAGAAGGGAAATAATCTGGAAATCAAAGTTTTAAAAGCAAATGTTAAAAATCATTTTTTACATGCCACCAGGAAATAAGATATACAGACACAGGGGTATAGAAATCCACCTTGCCCTAAAAGAAAGTAAGGGGAGAAATGGGGGAGGATGTAAGAGAGAACAGATTAGGGGAAGGGGGATTCAGTATGCTTGCTATCTTGGGGTGGGGTATAGGGGAGAGACAGGGAGAAAATTTGTAACTCAAAATCTTGTGGAAGTGAGTGTTGAAAACAAAAAAAATAAATAAATGTATTTTTAAAAATCTTATTCTTTAATCCTAGCTAACATTACTTCATTCACGACCTCCTAGGGGGTGAAGTTTCTAGTTTGTGGGGTAAATTAAAGACATGAAGAACTGATCATTCTTCCTCTTTCTTTTTACCCTTTTATTGCTGTCTGAGACCTCTGATCCTACCCTCCACTTTTTTCCATGCCTGATTTGGAACCCCAGATTTTTTTTTTTACTCATAGCTTGTTTATTGCTAGTGCAGAAGTGGCTAGAAGTCAATGGAAGACATGGATATGGAGGGGCAAGCACTCTTCCTACATCTACCATTCCTTTTTCTACTTTCTGCTCTGTTTTATATTTCTATATTATGTATTTTATTTTTCTATCACATTTTATATTTCTATCCCTTACAGCAGATCCATTCCTTTGGTAGCTGAACCACCATCCACCTCTGTAGAAGGTGTTTGTTGACTCTTTTCTATACTGTCCAACCTTTCATGCTAGTCAGCCCCAACAGTGGACAGTGGAGAGCTGGTGTGATAGTGCAGGAACATTTTAAAAAAATGAAAAGAAGGTGATACATAGTACTTTAGTTTGGGCCATTTTTTTTATCTCAGTGGAGGGGTCAGGGAAAGGGACATTTGTACAAAGCAGCCACAAGTAGTGATTAAAAGGTGATGTTGTGAATCTTAAAGAGACTAGACTAACATGGATCCCCCTGTTCCATAATAACATTATAGAATTCCAGCCAGTGGGGAATTTCAATTTTGTGGCAGCTTGGGAAAGGGGGAAAACAGCAAAAGTCAGAGCTGGGAATAAAATGTTACCTGGGATGCAGACTTTCCAGAAGGGTCAAGCAGTAAAGCTGGTAAATGAGAAGACTGAACCATAGTCTGAGAAAAGAAAGAAAACCTGAGGATCAGGAAGACAAAGGAAAAAAAAATAGTTTACCAATTTTCTAAAGGAAAAAAAAGTAAAGCATAGGAGTAGAGAAAAAATTAGTAAACTATAGGCCTGTAAATTTGAATTCCTGTCCTCAGTCTATCACATGTCATTAAAAACATTCTCAGCAAACACGAATAAAAGGAAATAATGATCAAAAAAAATTAACATAGATTCTTCAAGAACAAGTCACACAACCATAACCTCACTTCATTTCTTGATAGAAAGGACTGACAAGTCAGAGAACTAGTGTAGTTTACTCAATTTTAAGCAAAGTGTATGAAGAAGCTACATGGAGATCCTTGGGGAGATGACAGTATAATTAGCTGTATCAGATATTATTGAATTACTTCAAAAATTGTTTCTTTAACTCCTCTTTTAGTTTTTATTAAAGTGCAAGTCAAGTGTGAAAAAGCAATGTGATTTTGGTGAGAAAAAAGCCAGTGCCATACTTCACTGGATTTAATGAGTTGTAGTGTTTAGGAATAGGGAACAATAATCCTTCTAAGCTCTACTCTCAAAATTCACCTGACTTATATTTCTCAGTTCAGGGTCAGTCATTTTAGGAAGGGAATTGATTGTCTCAAAAGTATACAAAAGACGGCAAGTAGAATACTGTAAGGCCTTGAATTTAGGCCTTGCAGATAAGAAAAAGGAGGAGGTGTTTAACCTGGTATTTAGGAATCTTCTGTTTTATGGGATATATATTGCCCTTGCTTATTCTGTTTGTCTCCAGAAAGCAGAACTAGGAGCAATGGATAGAAGTTATATAAAAATAATTTAGGCTGGTTATAAGAAAACTACATGCTAACAATTAGAGCTACACAGAAGGAAGATGGCTACTTTGGGATTTGTGAGTACTCATGAGCAGTCAGCAACAAGTAGTGATTGAATGACAGCTTAGTGAGGATTCCTGTTCTGCTGTGGGTTTGGAATAGACGTTTCCTGAAGTCCTTTTGAGCCCTCGCATTCTTTGTGATTCAAATTCTGTGGCCACTTTGATCATTGTTATTGTACCCAGTCTTGGTCAGCTCTGATCATTTCTTGGCTCATTATTCTTGAGGACAGACACATACAAACCACTGGACCTTTGAACAGATTCAGGATAATTTATCTGACTAGCTTTTATTTCCTGTCTAATACTCATAAGGAGGGGTGAGGAGAGGGGATAAATGAAAGTCAGAATATCCATATCACGAAAGGGGTATTTAAACAGCATGTCACAATGGGAATAGCATTGACTCCTGGGTCAAAGGACTTGAGTTCAGCTCCTGCGTCTGACATTTAATATGTTTTACCTTGGCCAAATCATTCAACCTGCCTGAGCCTCAATGTCCTCATCTGTAGAATGCATAGGTTAGACTAGATGACCTATAACATCCTTTCTACCACAGATATGATTCTATGAGTTTCTCTAGATGTTTATGAAGCTCATCTTCACTTCTAATGGAAAATTTCCATGTGTCCCTTTCTCCTTTTCAAAATTTTTTTTTGGGTATTATGCTGCTGCTTTATTAATCTGAGTGGTGACATGATATTTTGGAAAAAAGGCTGACCTGAGAGTCAGGGATATCTAAGTTCAAGTGCTTGTGTTACATTGAGCTGCATTAAATTAAACCTCTCAATGCTCGAGGCCATTCTCTAAGACTCCAAGTTGTAAGAGAGCATATTGTTGTCCCCTATAGCAAAGGGACTGAAGGTCAAGTTCCTATGCTTTCTTTCTGCTCCTGCTCCACTATCATTCCTTTTAGAATAGTTTTAATACTCTAGACGTCTTGTTTTTTAACGTTTTGTCCGTTATGACTAAAGATTTATAATATATTAAGGATCTTTCCCCCCACTTCTTTTTATTTTTATTTTTTAAGCAATCAGGGTTAAGTAACTTGCTCAAGGTTACAATGGCCAGTTATTTCTGGGTGTGGTGCTGAGTATCAGAGACTGGATTTGATCCCCAGGTCATCCCAACACTGGAGCCAGTGCTCTTTATCGCTGAGCCACCTGGCCGCCCCTACCCCCCACTTCTTTTTAGGTTAGTGAGTGTTTATTGTAAATTAAAAGTCTAAAAACTAGTTCAGAAAACAAATCCTATAAGCACAGTGAAAAATTACTATCTTTGAACATATTAGTATGACTGGCAATAAATGTAGAAATCAGCTATTGTTTGAGTCCCACATTCACAAACAGCACAGCAAAGTTATTAAAATGCCACCAGGGATTCCATCCTATTTAATAAACATTAATGCGGAAGAGATGCTTAACTTGAATGTGCCACCAGAAGGAAGGATTTTCTACAGCTGATTTTCCAGCACCAGAATCTCACTTAAGGGAATTTATTTATATTTGTAATGCCACAGAAAATGATTAGAATAGCAGCAGAAAAATTAGAAATAAATTTAGGATGGTGATGATCATTTTTCCCCCTACATTTACTTTACCTCTTCCAGGTCTGCATATCCAGTTCTCCTTTTCTACCTCCTAAGCATTTTAAAAAAATACTGAAAAATATTTTTTTTCTGGACATTGGAATGAGGTCACTTTTTCCTGAGTATCAGGCTTCTCCCCACCTCCCATAAGTTCCCACCCAAAAAAATTTCCAGAGTAAATTGGGTAAAGACAAAACTAGCCAATTTTCTTCCAAATTAAGACCTTAGAATTTAAAGAGAACTTAGAGATGAAAAGATCATAGGCTGAGGTTGAAGGGACTGTAGAATTCACTTTTAACTATATCATTTTATATATAATGAAGATGAGGTCCAGAGAAGTAAATATTCTAGGTTTATATAGATATATGGCCAAAAGAAGTCATTGAATTCAGTCATTTCATTTTACAGATGAAGAAATTGAAGCTAATAAAGGTTAAGTGACATGTCTAAGGTAATACAGTTATTAAGTATCTGAGGCTGAACTCAAACTTAGATCTTCTTGATCTCAATTCTAACAATGTTCCACTTAGCTCCTATGTAAGGCCTATACCATTGCTTTCAATGCTGCTAAGAACTCTCAGATAAAAAAGTCCTCTCTACCCATGCAGACTTGGAGTTTATCATCAGAGAAAATTTCCTGGGACAATGAGAACTTATGTGACGTGCTAGTCTCACATATAGCTTGTATATGTCATTGTCAGGAATTGATCTCATTTTTTCCTCATTCCATGGACAGTTCTCTAAGCACTATATTCACACTGCCTCTCAAGCAGCAAAGTCAGTATTTAAAATCAAACCTTCTGCCTCCAAATGTTCTATCACTTCCACCATAGGACATGGTTGATGGAGTCAAGGTTCTGGAAACCCCCTTGAACTCTCCTTGAATCTTCCCACTTGATTTGGCATTCTACTGAAGCATCTACCTATTCCAGAAATCCTCTCAACTGTTCTTTCATAGTAGCCTATGCTCGATCTCCCTCCATTCTCTGTTACCTCCAGATCACCTCCCAACTACTTCCCACACTTGATCCTATATAGACCCCATTCCTATCAAGATCCTCCCTATACCCCTCCTCCAGTCACCCCTGGACTACTTGGCCACTCCTGGATCCCCTTCACAATCTTCTATAAGGAAGATCTATCTTGTTTCCATAAAAGTGATCAGATTCAATCTTACCCCTTATATTAGTGATAAAAATGCTCAGATTCCGTAAGTCTGGCCAATATGACGATTATTAGAATCGTGTCCACTTTTTATTGGTGTTCTAATAAAACTTGCTTGTCTTTGGCTGAAAGAAGAGGTAGATCAAAATAATATGGGCAGGCATTGTGTGTCAATATGTGTTCCAGCACCCCAAAACATCAACAATTTTACTGTGCTTTCTGACCATCCTACGTGGGTAAATGTTTAAGAACTAACTCTCTGAAAAATTAAATAAAATTAAAATGTTTCTAGGACACACTTAAATTTAATATGCGTTATTGACATTTTCTCCATAACTAAAGACTAGACAATCAACAAAACAATAAATAGAGCCCTGATTATTACTTGCTGATTTCAAATTTTTAAATGCTTACCTGAAAATTTAACAATTAGCACAAAAGTCTCCAGAGCAGAAAATTTTTTGTTGTTGTTTGTTTTACTATTTCTTGTAACACTTCACATCAAGAGAATACTGTCTAGCTCTTAATCTGAATTTTTAAATTTTGATCTTAACATCTAGTTGTTGTTTATAGGCATTTATTGAAATGGCATAGCAAAAACTATTATAAAACACAACTTACCCTACCAATTCAAGGTGTCCTCTCCTACACAGACGGAAAGAGTGGAAAGTAGAGAGTCAAAAATATGGGGTAGCAATGCCCAAAGCAACTCAAATCTCTGGTATTTCAGGGCCCCAGTGTTTCCCTTTGGTGGTGTTTTTATGCTTTTCCCAGGCTCTCTGGAGGTGATTCCCTCCGAAACTCTAGGCTACTCTGCTGCTAACCTTTCTATGCCTCCTGGGAACAGTGTTTATTACTGGCTGAGCTGTTCTACTGCAAGAAAACATAGTGACTGAAGGAGAGTGGAGAGAAATTCCATCACCAACCCTGCCTGCACACACACACACACACACGCACACACACACACACACACACATACACACTACAAACACATGCTCTACAAAATGGAAAAGGTTACAAGGGCAAAAGAAAAGAACATTTCTTTTCAAGAGCTAGGTTCCTCCATAACTGGCTCTTGTCTCAATTATCTAAGATGGCTGATTTTTCTCTTAACTCATCCATCACAGCTTTCTCTTGCCTTTTAAAGTTACCAGGGGAATGGCTGATGCCAAGGGCTAGCTAACATGACGATTTGGAAACTTCTTCACATTTTCTAAAGGATTGGAGAAGTATCTGCACTTCTTTATACTTGCTTTTTAAGCTTGAAATCCAACTATTCAAAGTTAAAAGGACCTGAAACTTTTCACCTATTATCTATGTATGTATGTATGTATGTATGTATGTATGTATGTATGTATGTAT
>NW_027185655.1:49242085-49265892 GCF_028583685.1 Petaurus breviceps papuanus
TATGTATGTATGTATGTATGTATGTATGTATGTATGTATGTATGTATGTATCTATCTATCTATCTATCTATCTATCTATCTGTCTGTCTGTCTGTCTGTCTGTCTTTCTCTCTATCTATCTACCTATCATCTATTTATCTATCTACTATATATCTATCTGTCTATCATCTATCTGTCTGTCTGTCTCTATCTCTCTATCATCTATTTTTGTCTGTCTATCTATGCATATGTATGTGTTTATATTTCTTTCTCCATTTCTATTCTCTATAATATATTTATTCATTTTTAGTTATCTATTTTAAACTATTTTACTAACTTTATTTTTTCAGTGAAAATGGTTTCCTTCTCTTTTCCTTTTTATAATTTTCAAATACCCTGCTGTCTTTCTCTTGGCCAATTAATACAAATTTGTCATGTGTTTTTGTACAGAACCTTCCTCTATTCCTTCCTTCAGTCTCAATTAAAATTACTTGTGCTTAGCTACCAGGTACCATGTGTTTTTTTTTTTTCTGGAGGTAGTTTGATGTCATGGATTGAGCAATGAGCCTGGAGTCAAAAGACCTGGGTATGAATCTTATCTCAGGCATATATGTACTCATTGTTTAATATTAGGCAACTCATTTATCCTCTCAGAGACTCAGTCTTCTCATCTGCAATAGAGAGATACTATCATTTGTACTAACTTCCTCATAGGGTTGTTTTGAGGAAAACACTTGGCAAACCACAAAGTATTGGAAATCAATGAGAATTATAGTAACTGTACATAGCTCCCTGCCCCATTACTACTCTGTCTGTCTATCTATTCATTCATTTATTTATTTGTTTATTCATTCATTTATTCATCTATTTATTTTTATTTGAATTGATATCAGCATCAGCACCCCCCAAGTCTAGCAGGGACTAGATTCTGATTTGTCCTTAATGTGACTCGTCTCCGTCCACTGCTACCCTTCATATTGGCAAGTACAAAGAGTGCACATCTTCTCTAGAGGATATACTTGGCCCTGCTCCCTCTATTCTAATACAAGTGGACAGATAAGAATAAAATACAGGCACTCCTACCCAAGTACCATTACACCTAATTCTCCTTCTCTGTCCTTTCCTCTTAAAGATCCCCTTTGTGTTGGCCTGGGCTACATTCTACATTACTATTCTCACCGCATCCAATGGCCAATTATCTGTTTCTCCAATGTTCCTGAGTCACTATTCTCCAGCTTTTAGGGGCATTTTCCTGCTGTGGTAGATGGGACAAAGAGGAGGAAATGGGAAAGATCAAGGAGCAAGATTATACAAACTTTTCATTCCTACTCTTCAGGAAACCTGTGCTTAAATCACACTACTCTCACTATTCGTCTGTTATGCTCTCTATTTTCTACTCTAACAAGCTTTATCTGTATTGAGAAATAAGAAAGCATTGTGTATAAAATGGTGATTTTTCCACATACATACATATATCCTTATATAGACACAAATGTATGTATGTATATAAAATAGTATGTTACATATGGATATATACACACATGTATTAATGTTTTTTATTTAAGGATAAATCTTCAGGATTTTATATATTTGTATACATGCATTTTACATGCAACTAAATGTTTTATTAGTATCTTCAGTGCTTAACACAGTGTTTTATACAGCATAAATAATACATGATTTTCATTAATTCATTTGTTCAATAGTACACTTGTGGAATTTCCTGTGTGATAAAAGAAAGGTTGTGTTCTTTAACTTTATCAAAGTAGTTTCAGTATTGTCCAATGAATCTAACCTGAGTTTTACTGTCAAGTAAAGTTGTCTTCAATCTTGTAATTGTAGCCAGTATATATAATATTGTTTTACTTTATCTGCTTTCTTCACTCAGCATCAATTCATTTTTCTTTCCATTTCTTCACAGTCATCACACTTATCATTCTTTATTGAACAATAATATCCTATTATGTTCATATATCATATTTTACTTCAGTATTTTCCTTTCATCAGTCATATGGTCTATTTCCAAATTTGGCATAGTGCAGATCGGGCTGCTGTGAATATTTTTATGCAGAAAGGTCTTTTCCTTTTCAGAATAATCTCTTTGGGATATAAACTTGGCAGTGTAATCACCAGGTTTAAGACAATATACAATCTTGTAGCTCTGATTGTATAACTCACATGGCTTTCAAATATATAACAATTCATAACTTACCAACAGAGAGTTAGTATTTTATGCACCCTTTTTTACTATTTCAATTTCCATTTATCCCTTTATTTCATAATTTCACCTAAAGCTGTAAAGTATTCCACTGGCATTTTGATTTGTATAGTGTTACTGTGGGTAGGGTTATTATTTTCATGACTATATGAAAAACTCTAAGTACCCTTCTAATTATTCTATTTAGATTTTCTTTCCATATTTCTATTAAAATTTTTAATTCGTATATATGTAAGTCCCATTTTGTGCCTAGTTAGGTCACCTAACAAGTTATCAAAGTTTAAATGGCTTTTGTTCTCCAGTTCATTTTCCTATGTGTATACCTACACAAACACACACACACACACACACACACACACACACACACACACCTTTGCCATTTCCTTCTCCTTATCCTTTTATAGACGAGGAACCTTGGCAAAGACGGTGAAGGGACTTGCCTAGGATTACCCAGCTAGTATCTGAGGCCAAATTTAAACTCAGGAAGATGAGCCTGACTGTAGGCCCAACATTCTATCCACTGTGCTAACTGCCCATTCACATATATAATACATATATGTACACATGGGCATATATGTGTATGTGCATGTTGATTTTTTAATGAACACATGACTTAATTGATTTGGATGCTTCCTTCCTACCATCTCTAGTCTAAACTCCTTTCCTGTCTCTGTTTCTATTTTTCATATGACTATGAGAATTTACTTTGCATCCTGCTGTATTGATAAAGCTATTTATTATCTCATTTATATTTATGAATTTTCTATATCTTTTCTTCAAACCATCATATTGTCTGTGAAAGGAATTTTCTTTTTGCTTTATCTTTTCCAGTACTCATTGCTAATTTTTTCTCTTCTGTTATTAGTTAGTATTTCTAGTACTATTGTTTATTTAGTTATAATTATTATAACAAATTATTCTGTAACTATTGATAAGCATATGATTCTATTGGTTTTATATGATATGCTTGCATCTTCACTTCTACTTCTTATGTTGTACTTGGTGTATTACAACAGTGGGGAACCAGTCAAAGGTCGCACTTGAGGATCTAGAGGGCCGCATGTGGCCTTGGGTTTTCAGATTCCCCACCCCTGGTTTATTCTTTTATTGTGAATTTCCTTCTAATACAAACTCATCTCTTATAAGCCACTGTTTCAAGGAAATGTTAGCCATTGTATTTCTTATAGCATGAAATCATTATTTCAGCATATTCATTATTTGTTTTTAAGTTTCAGCTTTGTGACTGAATTGTGCCTAGATCTATTTTTTTTTTCAAAATATATGGTCATATTTGGTGGCATAAAATGAGTGTCTTTTTTATGGATGAATATCATTACTTGCTTTTCTGGACAAGCAATTTAGAGATATAGGCTTATTTCTCTTGATTTTCATTATAGCACATTCCAAATCTTCCTTTTGCTTCTTATTCTCGATGAGACACATGGGGAATAAAAAAATTTGCTTTCTGATACATAATTTTCTTTTTCCTGACTCCTTGTAAGATTCCTTTTTTGATTTGAATCTCTAATATTTGATCAGTATATTTCTGAGTAAGTTAAGTTGAAGTTTCTTCTGTGATAGTGTCTTACTTATTCAAAGGAAAAGAAAACAAACAAAAATCTTTGTACTCTGTTGTAAAGCCACACACAAGCAACTTTCCAAGGGCTGCTGCAAACAGCTTTCAAGGTTCTGATTACACAGTATAGAGAACTCTCTATTTATTAAATAACAAATCAGAACAAAACAGTTACAGAAAATCAAGGTACAGCATTCAGAATGTTATAACTTATCACAGAAAATCAAAATACAACATTTACCATGTCACAACTCAACAACTTAACACTAAAATGGCCACATAGTTTTCACCAAAGTAGTCACATAGTTTTCAACAAATTACATTCATTTAGTCAATCACAAAATCCTTAATTCATTCACAAAGTACAAAAGTTAAAGTTCTCCACCCCTAGTTTACAGTAAATCATAATCTTCTCAGTCAGTACACAGTATCCAAGTAGTCTTCTTTCAGCTTGACTTGAGGCTGGCTCTCAGCTTCCATCGTTACTCTTCTGTGATCCTAGCTCCAACTGTCACCTGGGTTCAAATGCAGGCAGCTCCCAGTTCCTTGTGCAGCTCCTTGTCCAGTTCTGCAACCACTTCCTATTCCATATTGAAGTTCACAGTATCTAGTCCACCTCAAGTCCTTCACAGTTCCTGTTTCTGGGAAGACAAAGCTCGACAGAGCCATAATAATATTGATAGACATTGCCGGCACCATCATCAATTCACTATCTGCCTGTGAAATCAACTCAGACCCAACAACAAAGTCCAAGAGGTCAGCACAAATCATCACTGAAGTCCCAGGACCCCCAAAACCATCCTCCAGGACTTCTGTAAACATACAACCTGAAAATCCTCTTTCAGGACTTCCAGTCAGGTCCCAGGGCTTCTGAACAAAATATCACAAACAAACATCAACAGGGAGCAGACAAAGTGCTGGGATACCACAAGTTTTCTCCTTGACTCTGCCACCACAAGAGGCCTCTTCTCAGTTCTGCTGTCTCTAGCCTGGGCCTCTCCTTATATATGGTCATTAGCTCCTCCCCTTCCTGTTGCAGGAGTTCATGAGTTCTAGGGTGCACAAGTTGTGGGGTTTACAGTTCTGTTTCTTAACAGACTTGATACAAGGCCCAGAAGAAACTTGAATTGAAACAAGGTGTTAATTCAATAGCTGAAACAAGATGTGAAGTAATTCTATGCTTGCCATTAAATCTGTATTCAAAACTTCTAACAGAGAGATAGATATAGATACACAGTCATATATCTATAGATAGATATCTGTGTGTATACATATATATACATACATATACAATTTATTTATTTATTTAATGATGTTCTGGGCTGTGCTAGTCAAGACCATTTCTTTATCTTTTCATTGGTGAAACCAATAATTTTCAAAATGTCTCCCCAAGGTCATTGCTTTAGATTCATCTTAATTTACAGGAAAGACAATTCTTATAGTTGTGCTATATTTAAATTTAGTTTTCTCATTTGTTTTGCCACCTCTACACTGTTATCTTCTATTTGCTGTATTCTACTCAAAAAAATTCACCAATTTTAAAGATTCTTTTACTGGCTACACCACAGCATATAGTTTCATTATTTTTTTTTCTTCTGTTCTTCATTGAGTTTACTTTGAAACATTTTAAACGCCACATTTTTTTCATTCTTTATAAATCTACTAACCATTTGATAGTTCCAAGCACTGAATTCAATTTTACTTCTGATACCTTATGTTTTCGCTGTTTTTCTTTTTGAAATCTCTTTGCTTTCTGTTTGACTATTGTGTTTATGTTTACCATGTAATATTAAGTAAAAAGCCATTTCTTCTATCAGCCTCAATTTTTTTTTCAAGTTGACTTTTGTTGTAAGCATTTTTACCTTCCTCCACCCTTTTTCTTATTATTCCTTTAAGTCTTAGAAACAGCCAGGTAGTGCAACCAATAGGTAGGCAGCACTGATATTGGAAACAGACAGTAAGCAGTTCAAGTCCTTTCCCAGATGTATATTGCTGGCTCTAAAACCTAGGGTGAGTCACTTAGCCCCCATCTCAGTTACTTCAACTACAAAATGGACACAATATTAGCACCTACCTCTCAGTGTTATTATAAGAATGAAATAAGATTATATCTTTTACATGTTTGACACTTAGGTAGGTTCTTGATGAATTAGTGTTTCCTCTATTTATTTTGCAAATGTATTGCTGTTTTGAGGTGATGAAGGAGAGCTTAGATTTATCAGTTACCATTCAGGCATGTGTGATGTTAGTGGGAATTTGAATATCTTTCCTGCCCCTTAACAGGCTAAATGTAATCATATGGAACCTGTGGTAGGAAGAGTTTGCTGAACTGTTGGAGCAGAATGTTAGCCAGAGCAGTTAATGTGGAGGGGGAGAGAGGAGGCAGGCAAGAAGACAGCTAGTTTGTAAGTATTTGTTTGTGGGAAGGCCAAGTGGGGGGGAAGGGAGGCGCTTTCGGGTGGTGTTACTTCCTGCAGTGATAAGGTATATTAATTTCTTTGTTGCTATGATGGATTCAGTTTTCTGGTGTTGGGATTCAGCTTTCTGGTGTCTGAATAAATGTTTTGCTGCTGTCTTCTATATAGAGAATCTGCTATTTTTTAAATTTAGAACTATGCTGGCATATTTATAATCGCTGACGGTGCTGTGAATATTACCTTGGTGATACAGCATTTTATCAGAGCTCTGTATAGACAGCTCATCTCTGCTACTATTTTGCAAACAACACCATGTTAGGAAAGGCATGGAAAGAATAGGGTAGGGACTATTGCTAGTTCTTTTTGGAATTTTCATAGGAATTTGCAGGCAGTAAACTTTCATTAACTATTTGTTAAATTAATCAAATAAATGAATGTGTAATAAATGTTTTAATATAGGGGACCACTTGCCTCTATGTACTATCTAAAAAAATTATCTTGTGTTACATCTGAAAAGATTAGGATTCAAGTATAAATAGGGACACTGATTTTAAAAGCTTAACTTTATTCGTGTGCTCCTCATCTTGTTCAACACTTTAAAAGCCCTTTAGTCTGAGCAGAAATTTGGGGAATGTGAGTTGAAGTTTTTACCTTTTTTCAGAGATCGCTGAATAGGACTTCAGCTCTCTCCCACCTTTCCCCCAGGTACTACTTACACAGTTATCATAAGAGTAATGGACACTCACCATCTGAGCTGCAGTCCTTCATATGATTCTTTTCTTGTAACCAGAACCAAATTGGTCCCCCACTACCTATATATTTTTTTTATAATTCCTATATTTTGTAGACATAACCCCAATAATTTTCCCCTGAACATTCACTATAGTTTTGATAATAATTCAGTAATAAATACATGAGTATTTCCTCATGGTGTTAAAAAAAATCTATAATGTTACCTAACCTAGCTAGGAATGTGGTGAGGTTTCATTTACTTGTGCACAGTAAACAATCAATTCACATCTTCAATTTGATGCTGGACAAAATCACAAAAGCACAATATCATTTTTCCTATGTGAGTTGACAAATACTGAGGATTTCCACTCCAATCTCATTTACATAACAATCCAGCCCAGACACACAGCTCAAAATGATCTCCAGTTTGGATCATAAATGTATAAATGCCAGTTTCACAGATTTTATTTGAAAAGGAATGGCAAGCTGCTTTTCAGAGCTTGGATATAAAACCCAATAGAATTTGCAATGAAAAAAAAATGCTACTTCTGTTATCCCTAAGAATTAAAGCTCATTTTGAGTGGAAATTTTTCAATTATACATCCATATGTATATATTTTTTCCAGCATCAAGCGGAATACCTGCCATATAGTATGTACATAATATTTAGATTTATTTTTTTCAATTCTTCTGTTATTCACTTGTGGACCTTTTGATCTAGGATGACTTCTTGCAGTCATCTACAGCACTAAGTAGCTTTATACTTCGATCAGCAAGAGATTCTCCAACCTAAGTCCTCAACCTCCCCCCCTCCCAACAATTAATGCATAGCAGCTCTTAAGTCAACACCATACCTGTGATTTGAAGGTTGGTCTGAGCAATTATAAATTTTTTTCCCCCTATCAATGCTTTTTTTTGGTTGTGAATGACAGTCATGTTAAAACCATAGGTGTTTCCTGACACAGTCTTATAGGAATTCTACATGATATTGATAGAATTTTACACTGAATTCTTAATCTTTTGTTTCACTGAAGCTTGGATAAGGGGGTGGTGACCCTGGGTTATTAATGGTTATATTAGTTAGTGCAAGATCTGGTAGAATCTACAAAGCTAGAAAGGCTTCAAATTTGGTGACAAAAATGAATGACATATAACAATTACCTAACGCCCACCCAAACTAAATTCAAGAAATTAATCTCCAGGATAACTGCAAATTCATGAATATTTTCGCCAAAGCAATTATTATTTTATAATGGCACTAGTAGAGGGAAACTCAGAGGTGATCTAATCCAATAGCCTTGTTTCATAGATGAAGAAATGGAGTCACACAGAAGTTGTGACTTTCCGAAGATCACACAGCTAATGACTGGTAAGATTTGAAACCTAGATCTTCTGCCATTAAAGTTAGGGATATTTTCAGTCTACCACGCTAGCCATATACTAAGTTATCATGGATTTTGCTTCTACATCACAAGGTATTTCCATTGTAATGACACAGTAATACATCCTTGAAGTGTCTGAAGGTTGATAGAATATTTGTAGGAATTTCTCATTACAATGACAGGTAGAATAAGAGGAATGACTCATCATCCTGGGGAAGAATCATGAAAGAAATATCATAAGACTCCAGTCTCTGGGTTGATTATGATGTTGTTCAATTGTTTGAGTTATATCTGGCTCTTTGTGAACCCAATTGTAGTTTTCTTGGCAGATACCAGGGTAGTTTGCCATTTCCTTCTCCAGCTCTTTTTAAAGATAGAGAAACTGAGGCAAACAGGGTTAAGTGACTGGTCAGATATGAACTCATGAAATTTAGTCTTCCTTATTATAAACTTTGTGCTATATCTACCACACTACCTAGCTTACCTAGAAGTAAGAGGATCCTCTGACTGAAGCTCTGAAATATTTGGCATTTGAGTACCTAGAGATATTAGAAAGCAAATTACAGACATTTCACTTGGCATATGTGATGATCATCTTCATTTCATTATCACAATAGAGAGTAGGTCTATGCCCTCAAAAAAAAAAAGCAACAACGAAAAAACAGAGAGTTGAAACAATCATCTCAATAACTCAATGCAAGTTTTACCCTAACTAACTTCTTATTTCAGTTTGAAAGGTAATTTTGAATGACTCCCCAAGTAAGTTGTTGCATTTATTTTTTCCTTACACTATATATGGACACAGCCTTAATATCAGAATCTCTAATCAAAGATCCTCATTGCTAGTTTCAAAATAGTTGATACCTACCTATTGACTAATGAAAAAAAAATATTTTAAGGAAGATGCCTAACATCATTAAACAAATGCAAGTATTTTCAGCATCTCTGTTTGTGGTTATAAGATTAATTCCAACATGTGAAAGGCTAGAGAAAATATGATTAAATTATGGTTAATTTCAAGCAAACAGGTTCTTCCACATTGAGCTCCCAAGATATATATATATATATACATATATATATATATATAAATAGCATCAACAGTTTCATAATTGAATCAGAGAAATAAAATAAAGAATGTTTCATTGTGTTCCATAGGAAAAGATCTTTGGCATGTCCTATCAAACTGGAAAAGATTTCAGGACAATCTGAGCCATAGAGTCCATGTGTAGCATCTAAAGAGAATCCTATTTAAATTCAGATATGTTTTACCTCTATACGAATATTATAAAGCAGGAGAGAATTTTTTTAATTTAATTTTTGAATGGGAAGTGGCTATTCATAATCCCAACAAACTAAGATTATTAACTTAGTTGTCTTTTTTATCAATAGATTCATATCATGTAAGTTATATATACTTAATTTTTCAAACTAAGGCCATCAAGGTAGTAATTTATCTGTAAATGGTATAATGAATTCTCAGTCCTAGGACTAATCACTTCCTATGGTCCTTAGATGTCAGATTGTTTCTGAGAGCCTAAATTTTCTTATTGTTAGTAATTGGATTTGGACTAGATGGTTTTTTAAGGTACCTTCATTTTAATAACTTAGTACTGAGAATCACAGAGCTCAAGTGATTTGGCCAAGATTGTAATTGTAGGAAGAAATAGACTGGTTCTGCAATTCCATTCTGCTGACAAATTCAGCATTAATTCTACTAAACCTCTTTGCCTCTCTGCTCTCCATTTCTTCCCTGTACAAATATGTGCGTGGGTAGAGAATTTGTAAAGTCCCTTCAAGCTCCAGGTCGATGGTTTATTTCATATTGTTGAGGTTTAAATCCAGGGACGCCAAAAACTGTTGAGGTGGGGGCTCTACCCACCCAAAAACTGTTGTGGTTTCATGATGTGTTGTGGTGTAACTATCTCAAAGAATTCAGAGTCAGATCACCTCTAATCCAAGTATAGGCATTCATTGAAATTGACACCTCTCACGAAGGGGGCTAAGTTCTAAGATAAACCAGCAACTTTAGAGAAAGCAAAATGGATTTTTATAGGGTAAAAATGCAATTACATAACAGAAATTTACATAGAATAGAGGAATATCATTAATATTAAAAAGGAAGGAGGAGTTTCTTAAGGGATTAGGTAATGGAGGAGGGGATCCCATCTATGGTTCGGTGGTTAAACATTATGATCATTCTGCCCTCCAATTGGCCAACTATTGTGGTCCTGTCTGGTTAAGATAGACAGTTATATATTGTGGTCCTGTCTTGGGCTATATGGATGATATGATTGTGATTGAATACAAGAACACACCTGTTTCTGTGGGAATGGTTTGGGGGCAGTGACCAGGTACAGGTAGTAGGTAAGTTCCCATTTAAGACACACCTGCTGTTTCTGTGGGAACTAAGAGTTCAGGAACATACCTTGTTCCAGTGAGCCGTGAGGCATATATGAAGAAGTTAGGACATTGGTGGGGTGGGCCAGTGGGAGGGGCAGGTACAGTGGGCCTGCTGTTAACTGGGGCCAGGCTTATGATGAAGTTAGAATACTGGACTTGGGGGCAGCTTTATTAGGATTCTATCAATATGATTCTTTCAAATATTTGAAGATAGTGATGATATTTTCCTCAAATCTCCATTTTCCCCTTTTTTTCTCAGGGTAAAAATTACTTGTTTATTCAAATAATTCTCATATCACATCATTGACTCATTTATTCATAAAGGTTTTTTTAAAGCATCTATTGTATGCTGGGTACCAAAAATATACATAACATTTCTTTAGAAAGATTTTCGTTCAACACATCATTTTAGGGTTGTGGAATTAGTTAGAGCAGGACAATATGTGTACAGAAACAGAAATACCGTATATGTATACATTTATATGTATGTATCTACACATACATATACAAGTACAACTATGCATATACACTAATAGATGTGTGTATGTATATATATATACCAATGTGTATATATGCATATATGTGTGAATGTCCGTGTACATACACACATATGTGTATGTTTCTATTGAGACTTCCCTCCCCACCCCCACCTCCCACACCTTTTCCCCAAGGTTTCTTCAATTTTTCTTTGTCTAGGCTATCCCACATATATAGAATGTCCTACTTTTTTACTTCTGCTTCTCAGAATCTGGATATCCCTTCAGTGCTCCACTCAAATAATAGCTCTCACAGAAGGCTTTTTTTTGATCACCCTAGTTGTTATTATCCTCCTCTCATATAAACATATATTGACATATATAATCTATATTATTGTAAAGCATTATTATAAAGAATTGTGGTTAATATAATAATGTATATATTCACATACATGTGCATGAAGAGACAGAGAATCAGCAAAATCATCTTCTGCCAAATACAATAGCCCTTACGTAATAGGAAATCAGTCAATTTTACAGAAATGGAGGCAGAAGGACTACTGGCCCAATTGTAATAACATTCACATTTTGATGTATCAGAGACATTTGTTTCCCATTTACTTCTCAAGCTAAGTATACACACACATATACATACATATATAATGAGTACATATAGAAATGTGTGTGTGTGTGTGTGTGTGTGTGTGTGTGTATGAAGAGGGAGAAAGGGAGAGAGAGGAAGAGAGAAGTGAGAGCCTGAGCCTGGACAAATTCAAGATTATGAGAGATGAGATAGTAGGAAAAGAAAAACAAAGAAAGTTCACTTTGCTTGACTTTACAATGGGAGTAAATTAGTTAGTCTGAAAAGGTAGGCTAAATCAAGATTTAAAAGGACTTTAAATGCCAAATATTTTATATTTTATCCTGTAAGCAACGGAGGTCAACTAAAACTTTTTGAGAGGGTAGTGACATGATCAGACCTTGACTTTACGAACATAAATTTTGTAATTGTGTGGTAGATGAATCATGGCGGGGAAAACTTTAAGGCAGGGAGAACAATCAGATTATTGAAATAGTCCAGTTAGGAGGTAGTGAGGGATGAGTAGAGAAAAGAGGCAAATGCTAGATATTATGGAGTTATATTTCAGAAAATCAAATAAAATTTTCATTTAAGAGAGAATGAGGACATGAGGATGACTCTGAGTTGGCAAATACGGGTGATTGAAAGAATGGTAATACCCTCAACACAAATAGGGAAATTGACAAGGTGAGTTTGGGGGAGACAATGCTCTCCAACTCCCTCACTGTTCTTGACACACACATGGTTATTCAGATAGACAGGCACTTCTTCTGGGCCCATTTATACTGGGTACAACACTAAAGTGAAATGATGGAGATTGAAGATTACAAATAGTTAATATTCTGTTTATACATAATTGAGATTTAATGGCATAAGATAAATGTGAACAGACCCTAATTTAAACAGCATTGTAAAATATATTTCTGTGATTCTGCCACACAAATGAGTGGGAGGTCTCTGAGAGTAGGATGCTCTCTATCCCTCTCCAAGGAAGCATCTGGTTTATAGATGTCAACTTGTTCATTGTCACTTAGCTCAAATCAATTACCTATATCACGATCATAACAAAACATAATAGGAAACTGCTTCAGGAGTCCAGTTCCTAATTTCCAGAGCATTCATCTCTTGCCAAATACAATATCATTTGCATAATAGGAGGTTGTTTGGTTTTATAGCAATGGAGGCAGAAGAACTATTTATCCTATTTTAATAATAATTTGAGGCAGAGACATTCATATTTTGACATGTCAGAGGCATTTGTCCCTCATTTATTTCTCAAGCTATGTTCATGTTTTTCAGCACACAAAGCAATATAAGACTTTGTAATCAAGAAATAGTTTATTTATAGTAGATGTGTTATGTCAAGTAAACACTGTTATACATTTTTTACGTTGTCATACTAATTTTTGTAATACAATGGAAAACAAACAAAAAAAAAGACGGGGAAAAAAAAAAACTTCTGGGATCTCTGACCTCATTTTTCTCTTTGTAATCATGACCTAGTGATACACATTCCTAATTTAAGGAATTATTATGATTACTGGTGGTATGGTTACTACTGGCACCAGTAGTAACAATCAGAATCTTTATAGCATTTTAAGTTTTGCAGGTTGCTTTACAAATATCAACTTTAACAGATTAAAACTCGACTGACATTTGGAACAGCTATATTTTCTCATTTTAGGAGAGCCAAGTAGCACAGTGGATACAGCACTGGTCCTAGACTGGGAAAGACCTGAGTTCAAATCCACCCTCAGACATTTACTAGTTATGTGACCTTGGAAGCAAGTTGCTTAACTATCCCCAGCTTCTGCATTTGCAAAATGAGCAGGAGAAGGAAATGGTACACTACTCCAGTATCTTTGGAAAGAAAACCCCTAAAGGGGTACAGAAGAGTGGAACAGGATGGAAAAAAAAACAATTACCACACTTAGTCTTTTACATCAACCTTAGGAGGCAAGTGCTATTATTAACTCCATTTTGCAGATAAAGACTTTGAGGCATTGGAAAGACTAAAGTGACTTGCCCAGGCTTACAAGCTTACTAAGTATCCAAGGATAGATTTAAAATTAAATCTTCATGATTACAAGGCCATCCCTCTAATCTATTGCGCCACTTAGCTGGTTAAGAATAAATTCCAATAGAGATTAAATTAATTGGACAGATTAAATTCCAAAAAAAGGAAAAAGAGAGGCAAGAATATACAAGTTTTAACAAAAATCCTTTTATCTAAAGTGTTTTTACTTTGGATTCTTAAAGTCTTTGAATAATTCAGATTGCATTTCCAGTAGGTGGATTCTTTACTTTCTATGGTCTTTTTGGTTCTAGGCAAACATGGGACGTTTTACTTTCAAGCTCAGTGACATAGTGCTACCACTTGGTCTCTCCCTCTCCTGCCAGAAATTAGGTCTCTTTCCATCCAGACTGTGTGAACTGTTTATCTTATCTACATTACTCAAAAAATATTCCTGGAATAGAGAATTTGGTAGTAGTTCATTAAAAAAAAAATAGTTTCTGCATTGTCAGCATGTAAGTACGTGTGTGTGTGTGTGTGTGTGTGTGTGTGTGTGTGTTCTAAAGTGTCTTTAGAACTTAATTTTCCAGGATTCAGCACTAAGCATGTGAAATGTTGCTTCTTGCACTTACTGAATCAAGCTTACAGCAGGTGGTAAAATTCTGCAGCTCCTTTAGTTAAACACTATCCTCCGATTTGTATCTCTGCCTTCCCAGCCTCAATTACACTGCACCTGAGAAATGATCAGTATGCAAAGGCATTTGCTGCAGTATACAAAGAACATTCATGCCTATTAGGGAAAAAAATAGCCTACTACAGCATTTTCTTTTGAAAGGTGCCTAGCCCATGATTTACAAGTGATAGTTTTCTGAGGAGCTTGCTGGGTGGATTGTTTGTTTGTTTAAGTCACCATTGATCCAAACAGTCTAGATTCAGAGAAACACACCTGATTTAAATTTGAAGGATTTGACCTGACCACCCACAAAGCTATCTAACTCGAAAATGAAGCTCCTTGTCAGGGTTTGCAAATTGACTGTGGAATGCAGCATTGATTCATGTTCTCTGAATTGACTTGCCTGCCTTAGAGAGATCTCACCCATTTTTCTTTGAGTTCTACTGGGAAATCACATGATTCCAACTCAGAATAAAAGAAGCATTTTTCTGGTTTAGACAATGCTTTAGTTTTAAGTGTATAGACATTATGATTTGTAATTATTGAAAATGATAGTTCATCAGATCCTTTTATATCAGTGATACCAAGGAGATTTGCAATGAAAGCTTATATATATATTTGACCCCTAAATATTTTCAAGCTTTCTTTTTTTGGAAGCTCAAAACAATTTAAAAGTCCTTTTGTTTTTAACTAAGAGAAAACTGGAACCTGTAATATCATTAATAAAAGAAATGCTCAAGTGAGAATATTCTCTTCACCAATACAAGTCATCACTATCTCTGCAAATTCTAGTCTTTGAGAGAACCTCCAGAGAGTAAACAACTTACCCAGAGTCTCACCAACACTATGCATTAAGAGGTAGTACTTAAATCTTTTGGCCTATTAGAGTGTCTCTCTGGACATTATATTAAGCTGCTTCTTATTCAAATAGCAGAATGCAACATAGGTATGTGCTCAATGGATTTCTCTGACTCTTAGATTTTATGGGGTAGCTATGTAGCACAGTAGATAGAGCACCAGGCTTAGATTCAGGAAGATCGGAGTTCAAATCCAGCCTCAGACACTTACAAGCTGTGCGATGCTAAGCAAGTCACTTACCCATTTTTGCCTCAGTTTCCTCATCTGTAAAATGGCCTGGAGAAAACAATGGCAAACTGCTGTCATGGTAATGGAATTTGAAGATCTCCAATTCCCCTTGAACTTGCTCACATAGCAGGAAGAAGTGGGTCAGGAAGGAACTGGAGCAGAGTAATAGCTGGGCCAGAGCCAGCTCAGTGACTGGAAACAGCAGCGGTGGCAGTGAGAACTCATTTTTTTGAGCCATCCAGAAATTCTGCTAAGGACTTCTGCTGAGGACTGCCAGGGATTGGAACTGCAGGGGGCCAGAGCTTCTTGGAGTGAGCTCCATCAAGGCTGAGCAGTTACTGTGAGGAGAGGAGGATTTTTGCCTGAGGTAGCCTGTTCTGTTTTGAAGGCTTGAGAATATGGCTGTTTACTGCATTAACTAATGTGCCAACTCAGTGGCTACTGTGATGGTTTTGACTTTCTGGTTTTGGGACTCAGTTTTCTGGTATTGAATAAATGTTCTAGCTATGTCCCCCATATAAAGAGCCTGTTACATTTTGTGATTAATACCTATATCAGCATATTGATAGTTACCATAGGCATTGTGAATACGGCATTGTTGATACAACTACTCTAGTATCTCTGCCAGGAAAACGTTAAATGGGTTCACAAAGAGTCAGACAACTGAAAAATCACTAAACAACAATAAAATTGTATTTATCTCTTGTTTTTGTTTTTAGGACTCAAGTAATATAGATCTTTCTGGCTGAGAAGATAACTCTCCTCACCTTTCACCTCAGTGTACCACACTGGATAGCTTCCATGAAAATTGATCTTTTATACCATCACTGCTGCTTATTCTTCTCTTCTAGTTATTTCTCCCATCCATTCCTACTCTAACAGTAGTTCAAAAGTTCATTAATCTAGTATATGACGATTCATGAAGCTCTTTCTTCAAAAGACATGACAAGTAAATTATTTAAGTGAAACTATTTTCCCCTGTCATCCTTTAAGATACTGAGACTCTGAGTAATGACTCTCCCACCTCACAATAGCTATTGTTATTCTAGGTTTCTAACTTAGATTTCCTGATTTCCAACCCAGCATTTCCTCCATTAAAGTACTCTGACAGCTCAACATTTATATTTTATACTATTTGCCTGACCACTCAAGGTTGCTTATTTAGTAGAAAATTTGGGAAATATCAACACTAGTTTCATTTTTTTGTTGAGTCATTTTTCAGCCATAATCTGACTCTTTGTGACCTGACATGGGGTTTTCTTTGCAAGGACACTGAAGTGGTTTGCCATTTCCTTCTCCAGCTCATTTTGACAGATGAGGAAACTGATACAAACAGGGTTAAGTGACTTGACCAGTGAGTTTTGGAGGCCAGATTTGAACTCAGGAAGATGAGTCTTCTTGACTCCAGGCCTGGAGCTACCTCATTGGCCTGTACATACATGCATACGTACACACATATATAAATACATACACATATAATATTCTGCTCAAACATAATTGAGATTTAATGGCATAAGATAAATGTGAATAGACCCTAATTTAAATCACATTGTAAAATATATGTCTATGAGTTTCAGATTCGGCCATACAAATGAGTGGGAGATTTCTGAGTGTTGGATACTGTCTGCCCCTTTCCGAGGAAGCATCATGACATACAAAGAATCATGACTGTCTAGACCTGGTGGTGGCATTAGATAAGCAAGCGTGAGTATGTCTGGTGAAGAATTCAATTCTTTGATACTTCACTGAAGTAGTAGGATATTATCTGTATCCTTGCTGTGCTCTCTGGACCACCTGACCTTTCCATGTACCTAGACTGCCAGTGTACTGAGCCGAACACCAGCCTTACCATCTGACCTTTAGACTCACTGTTACGAATGCCTGGGCCTTTCTATCTCTCGAATTACTATACCCTCAAGACTACTAGGCCTTTTCATTTGCCATTAAACTGAATTCTCCTACATGCGTTTTCTACCCCAATTAGAATATGAGCTTCTGGAGAGCTGGGACACTTCACTTTAAAACAACAGCAGCAGCAATAACAACAAACACTATATCTCTAGCATTTCATATTGTACTTGACACATAAACTGTTTATTAATATTTCCTCAAATTCATTCATCAGTCAATTAGTCATCACTAAGAAAATGCTTCCTCTAATAACATCTATCTCAATCCAGCTACACACCCTTATCATGATCATTGCCAAGGTGCCTCTATAAATCCTCAACAGGAGATCCACCCAGTATTCCAGAGGCCTTTCTCTTTCTCTTTTGGACATTTAATATGTGCCAGCGAATCACTCAGGCTGTCCATCTGTTTTACATCTCTCTCCTTCCACTCACTTTCTCATCTATTATCTACTTAAAATGCATTCTACCACTTTTTACACATTAGTCATTGTTGATAAAATGCTGAAGTTTACTTACACACATCATATATATTCTCTACATTGCCTTTTAGGTAAACTAAAATTTTGTTTGGTTCGCTATTGATTGCATTATGGTATGATGTTTACCCATGAAGTTTAGAGCTAGGGATAAAAGAAGGACATGGCTACTACTTACTATATAAAGTTAAGAGATCTGGGCTGAAGTCCTTCCAGTATGTTGAGTGGCTTGATTATGGAAGTATTATGAGAAAGCATGGGGAAAAATACATGGATGCATTGTCATTTAGATAACTAAGGGTCTCCACATAGATGAGATCATAAACCCAACAAAATATTAAAGTAGGCATATGTGCAAAAATTTCCCAAATGATTAACAGCATCTGCCCTTAGACCCAATGATTCTCCTAGTAGACTTATAATCTAGAGGAGATGAAGGAAAGTGAAAAAGTTCCTATATGTATGAAATATTTTTTGCTGTGGCAAATGGCTAAAGAAAAAAAAGGAATAAAACTTTTAATGGAATACTGTCTTGCTATAAGTAATGAGGAAAAATATACTTTTAAGCAGACAGAGAGAGCCTATAATCTTCAGAGATCCACATTCACTTCAAAGAGGTCAGTCAACACATAGAAAAGGGACACAGAACTCATTGAAGAGATTTTGTAGTGTCTTAGAACTTGAATCAATAACATTTCACTCACAAATGAGAGGGGGCATAGGACTGGTGCTATGGTTTACCATTCTATAATTGCCTTCCATTAGTCCTGTAGAGATTCTATATGGCTATTTGCCCACTCTCTCCTCCATTACAATATGAACTCCTTGAGGGCAGAAATTGCGGTTTTTGCCTTTCTTTTCATCTGTAGTATTTAGCATAGTATATAGTACATAATGAATGCTTAATATATACTTGTTAAAATAATTAATTGCCTCAAGACAGAGACAAAAGTTTGATATTCATAGGATTAGGGTATATTAGATGGTGGGCTCCTTGAGAGCAGGGACCATTTTTGTTTGGCTTCATTTTGTATCGCCAGTGTTTAGCACAGTATCTGAAATACAGTAGGCACTTAATAAATTTATTGACTGATATACTGGTCTGAAAATGGTACATATAGAAATAATTGGACCCATGACATCTGATAAGATCACAAAGTGGGATAATATATAGATGTATAATATTTATATCTGTATCTATTCTGTATATATACATACAGATAACATTTTATAGATGTGTATATATATAAGAATATGTATATGTATATATATAGTGAAAAATGATTTTCCTTAATAATTCTTATCTTAGAGAATTAGAGATTGTCCCATCCCCCTTTCTTAGTAAGTTTAGTTTCTACTTCTGGAGGATATTAAGATCTAATCTAAATGGACCTATTCCTGCTCAATGGGTTGCCCAGACAGGTCTAGGAAAATGTTGATTCCTCCCTATTGTCAAGACAGATAATATGGAAATTGATGTCTCTTTGACCAAAATTGAGTGACATAAATCATGTACCCCAAGACCCTCATTTTAATATAGCCCACCTCCCAGTGTACTGACCAATCAGAATTGATTGGCATCCCTTGGGAATACCTCCACTTCAGAGGGCATACAACCTAAATAATTTTTCCTTTTTTAGAAAATCTCTGTGAGAGGTTGACTATATATTTATGAATGTGTGTTTATGTGTATATATATTCTCTATGTGTATATATGTATATATGTACACATATACACATATGTGTATATATGTATTCTGTGTGTGTATATACATGTGTGTGTGGGGGGTGCATGTTTATATACAGAGAGAGAGAGAGAGAGAGAGAGAGAGCCCTGGATGTGTTGAGGTCAGAGTCAGGAGAGTGGTTTGGGTGTGAAAGACCCAAACACTTAGACCTTTTCTGTAGCCATTGGACCCCAAGAATGTTGCAGTGCTACCCAAAATGATGAGGAATAGATGTGCAGGTCCTTGTGTCCTGAAAAATTTCCCTTAATTCCAAGTTGAAGAAAGGCATTTATTGGGGTGATGCACCCAAACTGGCCAGCTTCCAGTGAGGCAGACTCCAACTTCAGGCCAACTATAGGCCAGGCTGCAAGGACCCTGCTCCCCTAAGAGAGTGGAGAAGGGCCCCTTCTTCCTGAGGGAGGCAAGGTTGATTAGCCTGATTAAAGATATGCTTTAAATACAATTTTATGGAATGGGGGAAGGGGACAAGAGAATGGGAGGAGCAAACAGGGCTCCAAAATGCCTGTGGTATCTGGTAGTTTGAAAGTGCCTTTATCATACAGATAAGCATAAAGAATAAGAGAAGGGCTTAGGACACCCTCAAGCTCAGGCAGGGCCTCACAAAGTATTAAAAAAGCAGCACTTAGGGGCAGCTAGGTGGCTCAGTGAGTAGGAGCACCATGTCCAGGATGACCTGGGGATCAAATACGGGCTTAGATACTCGGCACCACACCCAGAAATGACTGGTCATGTAACCTTGAGCAAGTTACTTAATCCCAATTGCTTTAAAAAAAAAAAAGAAAAAGCAGCACTTAATATTCTTTTTCCCTCGTAGAGGACCATTTGTATCCACATCAGAAGAAACTCATAATTACTAAAAACTAGTGACATACATGATGATCCAGCAAAAGAGACCGAGAAAGAAGATATACAGGAGGGCTTTCAAGAAAGAGAAACATCTTGAAAGCCTAGAGACTTTACAGGTTGTTGATAAACAAGGTTAAATGATGTAGAAAGGAAAGGAAGAATGAGTATTGAGAAACCTTCTTGACTGTATAGATATATAAATGTCAGTCATGTTCGTGTCAGATTTCTAGACAGACATCTGCTTATATCTGAGAATCTTTTAAAATCTGCTATTAAACCTACTATTACAGTCTTAAATCATCATTAATCAACTATATTGGGTGGAAAATGTTCCTCTGCCAGAAGAAAAAGACAAATCAGCTTCTACTGTAATATGTGCCAAGAACCTTTTCCTAATTGAGTATGATTTAGTTATTACAAAATACTACTGTGAACTAAGCTAATATATCTTCTTATTAAATATATTTTTTCCTGCTGTGCAGTCAGTTTCATATTGTAACTCTCTTATGTGTTTAAATTTCACAGCAAATCTACATGTTAAGTTAAAATTCACTTAACATTTAGAACAATTCTTAAGGGAACATCCCATTTCTATTCACTAAATATTTTATGCTCTGTAATGAAAGCAATTTCTCAAATGCTAACATTCAGTTGTGATAAACCTGTAATTTATGGTATGGTGAAAATGCTTTTGTTCACTGAATAGCAGATGGTCAATGAAAGAAGAAGAGGAGTGTACTTATCCATCTGTCTGTGACAGGTAGAGTATACAAATTGTGTTTTGGTCTTTATACAATAGCATTATAGGAAAAGGGGTGACTTGAAAATATACTGGACATTTATCTCTGTCTTTAATAGCCAAGCATAACGTTAAAGATGTTCCATTCCTTCCTTTTGCCCACTGGGTCTTAAAATTTTTAAAGAGCTACTTAACATATACTTGTCTGTATGCTAACAAAATCAAAGACTTCCCAGAATACATTAGTTGTCCTACTTGATTGGTGTTCAAGGGTCTTAAAAATATTAACTGTATTTACTGGTGTTAATAAATGCAGCCTAATATAATTATATTGAAAGTTAGTTTCTTGATTTCTTAAGAAAAAAAGATTGCACATAAAATGACTATAAACAGGAAAAGTCATCTGAGGATTCTGTGACATGAAGAAAGTATAACCATAATTAAAATACTTAGAAATAGTCATGAGCAATTTCTCTTTTGTACCTAATTCAGTTCTTATCACAAACATACAAATTGGAAGCTAAGTTAAAACATGAATAATTCAAATATGTTAAAAGATATACCCATCAATTATTTCTCTATTTCTGCTATGCCTATTTGGTGAATTTGGTGATTTGAATTGTGAAGAAATGACTTGACACAATAACAGAATGATAAATTATATATTGACTTGGTAAAACCACTACAATGTGCTTATAATGAACAAACTATTTGAAGTTATAATTTTTCTATCTGTCTTTTCAGAATTATATCATTGCAAATCTAGGTATTTAGTTTGCCTTCAGTAATTCAAAAAGACCAACTATTGGTTGAGCCATCTGATCAATTATAATAGATGAGAAGAGTTGAACTAGCAATCCATAATACTAAAATTTGCCCGTTTACCTACAGTTGATTATTTCATCTATAGAAATATAATTTAGGTGAAATTACAGTTTACGAGGTTGTCTGAACATAACTTATATTTTCTAAATTGAGAATTCAACAGAGTCCTAGTCTACTTATTCATCATACCTCAGAAGTGACCCTGGTTTCCTGCCAGCAAAATGGCATCTTAGCATTTCTTCGATCAGGTTCTACCTTGCTGTAATCAAATAGAGTCACAACAACAAATTTTCTGGTTTCCAAGACAGGAATATAAGGGCTCATCAGCAATAGCCTGGTTACTCCTTGATGACTCTTGGTAACTTATAGGCCAAGGCATCTGATTGGTATTGGTGATTTGAAGATCTTCTAAGGGAATTTGAAGATCTTCCCTGATCCTTATTAGGCTGAATGTAATCACATGGAGACTGTGGTGGGAGGAATTTGCTTAGTGGGTGAAGCAGGAAGACTGGAGCAGAGCTGAGAGGAAGGGGGGAGTAAGAGCAGTTATTAAAGTGGGAGAGAGAGGACATAGGCAAAGAGATAGATGTGCTTGTGAGTGTTTGTGGGAAGGCTTTAGGATGGTGTTGCTTTCTGCGATGTTATTGTGTATAGATTTCTTTGTTGCTATGATGAATTTGGCTTTCTGGTGCTGGCATTTGTCTTTCTGGTGTCTGAATAAATATTTTCCTTCTGTCTTCTAGATGGAGAGTGTGTTATATTTTGCAATTGAGAATTATGCCCAGCATATTCATAGTTGCCGTTGTTGCTGTAAATATTGCCTTGGTAATACAGTATCCCATGAAATAATATATATATAATTGTCCCCAGTTCTATGTGATAATTTTATACCTCTGCAGTGACAGAGAGAGAGACAGACAGTGATTGAGAGAGCAGTAGAAAGAACAATAGGTTACATTGGCCTGAGTCTATTTATAGGAGGACATAAATAAGCATCGCACAAGATTTCCAGGCAGAAATGACTTATTATTGATATCATTGCTGGGCATCAGTTCCCAAAATGATGATATCAAAGAGCTATCAGAATATTGGAATATATTTATAACAATACACTTCAATGACATCACATTATTACATTCATGCTAGTGAGTTGGTAATAAAACGTTCATTTGTGTATGTCAGTAATATTCTTTTAGGATCTCAACATTTTTGGCTGCAAAATGAAATTCCAAACATTATTAAAAGAAACTTTCTTGCTTTTGTGAAAACTCGAAATGGTTTGTTCAATGCTTAAATGTATTTCAGTCACTATCCAAGGTACATGGTTTTGATTTTTTTTATTTAGAAAAGACATATAATATTTTATTTTATATAAAGTACAGCAAAGGGTTTGACTATTACTATAGCCTGAAGTTTCTTCATTCATTTTTTTTAGCTTTTTGGAGGGCAATTGGGGTTAAGTGACTAGCCCTAAGTCACATGGCTAGTAAGTGTGTTAAGTGTCTGAGGCCAGATTTGAACTCAGGTCCTTCTCACTTCAGGGCCTGTGCTCTATTCACTGAGCCACCTAGCCCTAACCCTAACCCATTCATTTTTTAACCACATGGTAGATTTAGTATGGCATTTTTTATTAGAGTTGTTCAATAAATATAGATCTATTATCTATCTATCTATCTTTCTATCTATCTATCTATCTATCTATCTATCTATCTATCTATCTATCTATC
>NW_027185655.1:49265902-49307573 GCF_028583685.1 Petaurus breviceps papuanus
ATCTATCTATCTATCTATCTATCTATCTATCTATCTATCTATCTATCATCTATCTAGTCTGTGTATGCATTGCCTTATAAGATATCCACTAAATATATGCTTACTTGATTGAATTGATAATTTGAATTAAAGTTTAAAGTTTTTGACTGAAAAGAATCTTTCTCAGGTAGACAGAGGGAGGAGAATTTGTTTGAATTATTGACATAAGTAAAAACATCTATTTAAAATAAAATTCATGGATAACTTGTGTCACTTTATTCAGACATATCAACAGATTCTGATTATTAATGATTATACTACCTTGGAGATGTATTATCACTATGGTGATAATACTGTAATAATACTGTATTATCATTCTAGTGATAACATTGTAGAGAATGGGCTTTGGAGCCAGGAACGTCTGGGTTCAGGTACTGCCTGTGGTCTCTTGGCTTTCGAGGTGAAAGGTATTAAACATATAGGCTGTGGACTGCATGACGCCTATGACACTCCTGAGTGTAGTCCTAAATAAATTAAAATAATATTTGGCAAAAATAAATAAAATATAATAAAAAAGATATACTATTAAATTAAAAAAGATATCAATGTATTACTGAGAGAGATCCTTATGTATGGCCTCTATTTCTATTTGAGTCTGACAACACTGATTTAAACAACCCTTTAAGATCTTGAGTTGTAGAAAAACTGCCAGCCTGTATTGGCAGAGGAACCTTCCACATTTGGAACTTCCTTACACCAGTGCAATCATATGTCTAGTTCTTATTATTCTCAGAGACCATGACCATACATAGCAACTTAAAATCAAGGCAAGTCTCATCATAATTTAGTTGTCAGTCAGTGTTTCTAACATATGCTAGGTTCACGTGGTTCACTACATGTTTTGATGTCATCTTCACTCACAGGCACAAGGATTAAGTAATCATGGCCATATAAGCTCACAGAAAGGTACAAAATGGGAAAAAAATGTGTGGGGAAAAAATGAAAAATGCTCTTAGGAACATTACATTCTGAGATGAGTTTTTTCTGGCTTTCAGACACTTTTTTTCAACTTTAGAAACTTTGGTTTGGATCTGTCCTTGCCATATGTCCACCACATGTTTTGTTTTTCCTATCTATGGAAACAGAAACAATACAAACATTTAGGATTATGGTTTTGTTTTGCATTGCAAAAAGTGGTAATATTTAAAGATTAAAAAACCCCTGAGTCTTTTTTTATCCTTATGATTTTTTAAGGATTTTTAAAAATGGTTTTATTGTATACTGAGGCATTGAAACATCCGAACAAATCAGTATCTGGGCTGCAGAGACTTTTCTTTCTTTTTCATTGAGTTATTAGAGTAACATGTTAGTACATTAAAAAATTTTTTTTGCATTACTTAATCTTTCTAAGGCATGTGTTGGTACAATATAAACTTCTATCAGAGCCCCCTATTCTACCTTCTAAAAGTTTTACACTACACACTCAAATAGTGATGCCACCAGTGCATTATCCACCTGTCTTTGCCTAGCAGTATTGTTTATGACATTTGGAGTGTTTTGTGGAGCTAACAAGACTCAGCTGAAGTTGTACAGGGCTAGCTTGAATGGTTATTGGTGCAGATCCAAGCTTTGTTGATGTTCTTTAATATAAATATCTGTTGGAATTCAAATCTGGCTTTGTTGTCAGCCTTTAGCTGTCTAGCATGTTGATGATACAGAGCTCAGGAGTGGGCTGATAGTCCTGTAATGTGATATTGTGTTGTATTTTATGAAATGCAAGTACTGAAGCTTTCTCCATGATGGTTGAACTGCTATGGAATTACTACCCTTCCCACATAAGACAAGGCATACCAATATGTATTTATCCTAACTGGGATCTGTCATGATGAGAAAATTGGGACTAATCTGCACAGGGCTGGATCGCATCTGCTCCCAAATTTTTTTGTTGCCCATTTTTGTCCCTCATCTAATATCAGGAACTGAGTCTCAGACACAGTGAGAGTTGGGGCAGCTGAGTAAGTGGCTTCCTGCTACCCCTTCCCTGCCCCACCCCACCCCTGCCCTGACCCACCCCCTACTACAGTACTATACTTTTTGCTCAATTATACAGTCATGTTTTAGGATACTAGAAAAGATTATCTCATTTCCACAATTTTGGGTTCAATTATTAGCTTTGTCAATAACTAAGCTATCAGAGATTCCCTTTATCTCTTTAGATCTCATTTTCTTCATTTGTAAAAATGAGGAGGGTAGTAGTAACAGTGTCTTGGAGTAGATAGTACAGTGGAGAGAACCAGCTTCAAAGTCACCACAACTGGAGTTCAAGTCCAACTTTAAATAAATATTGACTAAGTAAAAGTGGGCCAAGTGACTTAATTTCTCAGCAACCACACAGATAATGCTCTAAATAACTAAATTATAGAGTGTGTCTAGACCTACTTTGGCAGAGGAAATTTCTTCCAGTTGGTGAGTTCTCTATGTTTAAAAAAAACTAAAACTAAATTATGATTTAAACTAAATCATAGATCTAATAAAAATACATAAAGAACTGTGTTTAAATTTGAATATTTAGTGTAGGGAGAGACTTTAAAGTTTGTCTTCTGATCCTTTCTTTTTAAATTGAAGCACATAGGAAGAGACTTATTTAAGTTTATAGAGGTAGAAAAGATGCTATTCTAATGCAAATTTATAAACTCCAAATCCAGTGTTCTATCACATCACACTACTTTACACCAGACTCTGCTGTCAAATACTCTTTGGTTATGTGATATTAGTGCTATCACTGAGGTGGTCATTCTTCCTATTTCAAACTGCACAGTTGCCTCAAAGGAGTATTTCAGAGTTTTTCTCTTGATTCTATACTGTTCAAAACATTAATAAATGACTTGGATGAAGGAAAACAGTGTCACAGTTATCAAGTTTGTTGATGACGCTACTCTGGGACAGAGAGCTGAGAGAAATGATTATTTTTTTTATTATACTAATAATCATTCATTAAATTTGGAATGAAGTTTTCCCTTTCTACTTCTTCATTCATAGATCCGTCCTTTTAGGTCATTTAGCCAATCTCTGAAGGACAAGTCTGATAAATGAGATAGACCTAATCCTTGGAGTACATGCTTTATGATTTTGGGCAGACCCCATCTAACTAGGGTACCTTACTTCTGTTAAGAGAGATCTACAGACTCTAACCTAGATGAATTCTAGCCCTTAGGAAATAAGCTCATCTCCTTGTACCCTTCCATTGCAAATCTAGGGGAACTCAGCTCATGAAGAAGAAAATCAGCCAGAGTGGTTTAAGTAGAGATGGATTATTTTGTCCAAATTGCTGGAAACAACTGAGTCTTATGATCAAGTCATACACTCAATAGGAGGAGCTGAAGACTTTGAGCCAACCTTTTCACTAATATATCTACTCCCTTGTTAATTGTTCACCAGCCAGGGTGGATTTTCACCTGTCAGGGGCACCTCCTTTTCCAAAATTATTTAATCATTCAGGGATCTCCATGGTTTTGTCTTTGATTACTGAAAGAGACCACTGACCATCAATTTGTTAATTATGAACTAGCTAATTAATAAATTGATCATTAATTTCTCAGAAACAATGTCTCCCAGTCTTGAGAGACTCATTTATCTCATAGCTAATAGACAATGAAAAAACTGAAATAAAAATGTGACAGTAATTTGGAGCAATGGGTCAAATCTAGGAATATGAATTGATTAGCCTTAAGGGCCTACACTAGCTGAACAATTTAATGCCTAAGTAGTGTAGGAGAAATTTAGTTTACACACACACACACACACATTCACGTATGTATGCATCTCTCTGTCCATACATATATACACATACATGCACACATGAATATACACACACGTGTACATACACAGAACACACACCGGCATATGCATATGTGTGCAGCACACACATGCACACATACATATACGTGTGCGTTCATGTGTGTGCTGTTTAGTGGTACAAAAACATAGATCAACATAGATCAATTTCAGTCCTCTAGAACAATGAATGAAAGATTTCATTAATTTGAGCATTCCCTACAGTGTTTCAGATTACAACTCAATATTGTGACTTTTCCCTATTACCTCCTTTATATAGGCTATTTCTCACGTGCCAAATATAGCCTAGACAATTGGAATTCCTTATTCACTTGTTATTTGTTGTTGCTTCTCTGTGGGCATAAATAGGCCAATGTCTTTTTTACATACATACACAGACAAACACACATATGGATATATGATTTCAGTAAAATTTCCCCAGTTAAGATTTAAAAGTTTTAATGCTCATTTTAGAAAATTGTGAGTTTTAAATTTTCTCCCTCCCTCCCACCTTCCCCAACACATTGAGAAGGCAAGCACAATGATTTCAATCACATATTTGAAGTCATTCAAAGCATGTATCCATACTAGTCATGTTGCAAAAGAAAACACACACACACACATAGGCACAGGAAAAGTAAGGTTAAAAAAATATGCTTCAATTTGTACTCAGAGTTCATCAGTTCTCTCTCTGGATATGGCTAAAATTTTTCATCATAGTTCCTTTGGAATCGTCATTGTATTAAGAAAACTGGCTCAGACTCTCATAATTGATCATTATTTCAATATTGCTATTACTGTGCCTAATGTTCTCCTGGTTCTGCTCACTTCACTCTGGATCAGTTCATACAAGTGTATTTCATCACAGTCATATACCAAACTTGATTAGGCATTCCCCAATTGATGACCATCCCTTTAATTTCCAGTTCTTTGCCAGTACAGAAGAAAGTAACATATGTATTTTTGTACGAATTGGCCCTTTTAACTTTTCCTGGATATCTTTGAGTTGTAGACATATCAGTGTTATTGCTGGGTCAAAGAGTATGCAGAGTTTGGATGTAGGCCCACATCATTCTCCTGATTGATTGGACTATTTTGTATTTTTTTTTAATTTTTCCTTTGCTTTTTATTTTTTATGCTTTGTTTTAGATCACCACTACATAATCAACTCACTCCCATGCCTTCTGTTGATGTAGGATCCTTCTAACTGATTTAATATTGATGAAGTTACTAAGAGTTATAGATATCACCTTTCCACATAGGAATTCAAACAGTGTAGCCTTGTTTAGTCCCTTATGATTTTTCTTCCATGTTTGCTTTTCTATACTACTCTTCAATCTTATATTTGAAAGTCAATTTTCCTTTTTTGCACTGCTTTTATTTTTTAAATAAAAAATTCTTGAAAATCCCCTATTTCAATAAAATTCATTTTTTTCCTTGTAGAATTATACTCAATTTTGCTGAATAAGTTACTCTTGGTGGTAATCCCAGATTTTTAATTAAAAAAAATTCATTTTGGCTTCTGGAATATTATATTCCTTTAACATTGAAGCTGCTAAGTCTTGTGTGACCTGTACTGCGGCTCCACAATATCTGAATTGTTTCCTTTTGGTGGCTCAAAATGTTTTTTGTTTACCCTGGAATTTCTGGAATTTGGGTAAAATATTTCTGGGCATATTCATTTTGAGATTTCTTTCAGGTGGTGATCAGTGAATTCTTTCCATTTTTATTTTACTCCCCCGTCCTAGGATATCCAAAGATATAATTTTCCTTGATAATTACTTGACATATAATATCTTGTCTATTTCTTTGATCATGGCTTTCAAGAAGTCCAATAATTCATAGGTTATCTTTCCTCGATCTATTTTACAGGTCATTTGTTTTTTCCAATGAGATATTTCACATTTTTCTGCTATTTTTTAATCTTTTAATTTTTGTTTTATTGTTTCTTTATGTCTCATGGAGTCATTAACTTTCACTTGCCCAACTCTAATTTTTAAGGAATTATTTTCTTCAGTGGACTTTTTTTTTGGCTTATTTTTCCATTTGGACAATTGCACTTTTAAAAGTTATTCGGATTAGTAAAGTTTTCTACTTCTTTATCCATTAGGACCCTTTTTTGGAAGGGGGGAAAGTGAGGCAATTGGAGTTAAGTGACTTGCCCAAGGTCACACAGCTAGTTAAATGAATTTTTTAAGGTATTATTTTCTTCAGTATTTTTTGTGCTCTTTTACCAAGTCGTTGTAATGCCAATCAAAGGCAACTTCCAAGGTTCAACAATGCCAGCATAGCAGCCCTCTGTTTTATTCAGTGACAAATTAAGAACAGAGAAAATCAAAATACAACATTCACCAAGTGTAATTCAATAATTTCGAAGTAGTACTCCACCCCTGGAGAGTATATTCATTCAGTCATTCCCAAAGACCCTCTTCTCAAATGGAGATTAGTTTCCAATCATAAACAAAGTACATTCATTTGGTCAGTCGCACAGCACAAAAAAGTCAAATTTCCAACCCCTGAATCACAACTGAATTACAATTAGAAATCAGTTAACCCCAAACACCTTCTCAAAAGGGGCAGTAGAGAGCACAAAGGCCATCTACCCCTGAGTTACAACAAGGTTAAGATATCATCACAGTATTTAATACTCAAAGGGAGGTCTTTTCTTCATCTTGATCCAAGGCAAGTTTTCAGCAATCTCTGTTCCTGGGGAGGCAAAGCTTAACAAGGCCACAAGATACATTGCCAGTGTCATCATTAATTCATTCTCTGTCTGCAGAACAGTCCTAGGACCCCTAAAAACATTAGCAAGACCCTCTTCCAGGATTTCTGTAAACATACAACAAGAAAATTCTTCTTCAGGGCTTCTGACCTAATGGCAAGCTTCCAGGACCTCTGCAACAACAGCACTGTCCTTTACCAGCAGATGGATCTGGCAAAACAACATAAAAAAAGACAGACAAAGTACCAGCATCACAGCCATGTCTCCTCAGTCCTTAGCAGCTCTGGGTGGCAGCTCTCAAGAGTCCTGGGCAGCTCGAACTGGTCCTCAGTAATCCTCTCTCTCTCTCTGCCTCCACGATGCTGCTTCCAAAATACTTCTGCCTCTCTTTCTCTGCTTGTGCCTCTCCAAATCCACACCACCTTCCAAGTCAGCCCTCTCTTTTCATGTCACTGAGTCCATCCCACAAGTGGGATTCACAAGCTCTAGATTTTAACCAAGCCAATATAGGGGCATCTTTGAATTCCATTACTAATACAGTTGTTAATTTTTTTTTCATAATTTTATTGACTTGCTGCATTTCTTTACTTAATTTTCCCTGTGGTACTCTTAAGTGATTTAAAAAAAATGTTTACCTCTTACAGGAATTCTTATTAGGTTTGTGTCCAATTCACTTTTTTTTTCCTTTGAGCCTTTGCTTTTGGTTGTTTTAACATCATTTTCTTCTTCTGAGTGTGTGTCTTGATTTTCCCTGTCACCATAATTGTTTTTTTGTAGTCAGGTTCTATTGTTGTTTGCTCATTTTTCTTTACTTTGAACTTCCCAGTGTGAGAGTAGAGGGAGCGACATTATCCTAAGCATCAGGCAGTTTTTGAGTTAATTCTGTGGGTCTGAAAGGTTTTGGTACTTCTAGGGTGCTTTGATCTAAGGAGAGTTGTGGTTACTACTCTCCTGGTCCATGTTCCGCTACTTACCCTTTCCTGATCTTTTGAAATTGCAATTGATACTGCTCCTTATGGCCCCTGCTCCCTTGGGATTAGAAGTAATATTGTTCCTCAGGGGCCCTGCTCCCTTGGGACTGAAAGTGTTCCACGTTGCTCTTGAACTGTGAGACAAAATTGAGTTATTTGGCAATTGAGTTGTCAGTGTCTGACCTATGTCCAGTGCTAGCACAGAGGTCTCTGGTAATCTCTTTCAGATCATTTGTTAGATCCTCTTCTCATCTTTAGCTTGAGAGGTCTTAAGGTTGCTGCTGTCACTAACACTAAGTAACACCACTGGTATTGCATCCATGTGGGCTCCAATTCAGTCTCCAACCATGAGTCATTGATCTTTTCTTCAGACCTCCTAAGTTGTCTTGGGGTGGCATAATATCTTTACCTAACTTTTTTTTAGTTCTGCCACTCCCAAATCTAATTTGAGACATTATTTTAAAGTTATTGTTGGGAAATGTTAGGAGAGGTCTGATGAGGGCCTCCTTTACTCTGCCATCTTTGCTAAGGTCCCAGAAGTTGCTCAAACTCTTTTGAATGAATATGCATATCACCTATGATACTGAGATGTTAAAGTTCTGAATGAAATCAACATTATTTCATATTCAAAAAAGATTTATAGGATCTTACTACCTAGATGAAATCTTGATACAATCTCTGCTGAATCTCCTTCTTGAGAGAGGTTATCCCCTTTGGGTATGAATCTCCCTGCTCCCACACCCTCTCCCCCACTTACATCATTTGATATTAATAGATGAAGGTGATTCAACCAGGAAGATGTCTTTAAGAGAATTTCACATAAGTTTGACACATTCATGAAAAAAACATCATTGGAAAAAACCCCTCTAATGTGACAATATTCCTTATCCAATCAAATACATTTAAAAATGTTAACAAACAAGTCATATACTCTTGTATTCCCTCCATAATTTAGAGCATCATGCCATGATAAAGATATTGTCTATGGCATAGTAACACATGCAAAAGTCTTCTCTGTTACTATCTAATATAACGATAAATGATGACCCTGATACACATATTAATTATTGTTATAAAATTTATGCACACAACAAAGTAAACATGAGAGAGTAGTGGTGGAGGTTTTGTCCTTAAAACCATTAAAAATTATTCAAATATGATTTTTCCATGACTTTGCTATATTTGCTTCCTTAATTTTTTTTGAATATCAGAATTTTGATATATTTCATCTTAGATTTTTTTTTACTGAATTGCTTTGCTGAGTTTCTTTTCTCATTTGTGGTTTCTTCATTGCAAATTCTCCAACCTCTAATAAAACATTGTTTTAAAATAAATAAGAAGTGACTCCATTGACTCTGATAATTAAATAAAAAGTTCTTGTAAAAATTTTTGCAGGTCTTTGTCTTTTGTTAGATTATTTTGCCACCTCCAAATTAATTTTTAAAGTCTCTTTATGATAACTATGTTTAATTGAGTATTTTAACAAATATTTTTAGAACTATTTTATCTCCTTTTCCCTATTTTGAGGAAATTTTGTTAATAATTTTCTACCATCTTTCTCTCTAATATTAAAAATAAATAAATTTATACCATACATTCATTTTAACTTTTAAAATACATTGTCTGGTTGTCAAGCAAACACAATATACCTAATTAAGTTTACTTTTAGGTCTTTTTGTCAAGTAATAATAGCTATTGATTTTTAATGGTTAAGCAGAATAAAATATAATAAGCATAAATGTCTTCTCTTCCAATCATTTTCCCTTTTTCAGTGTCAATTTGTTTTGATAGGTCAGGATGGAGTTGTTTAATTTGAATTGAATGACCTCTCTTTTCTGATTTTTTTTTCTTTCATCAAGCTTTGCATTAATTTTATAATTATAATACAAAGTTTAAATTCGACTCTGCATCGACAGTTACTTTACAGAAACCTTCCCCAGAAAATGTGTATCTCTAAATTCTTACTTTGATAAAAGAGAGAAAGAACAGATTAATGATTTTAGAGTATTATTAAAAAAAACTTTTGGAAAGACAACAAACTAAAAATTCTCAACTAAACACGAAAATAAAAATCCCCCAAATCAAAGCAGAGATATGCAAATGAAAGCTAAAAAATATATACTAATAAAAAATTATGGAGCTGGCTTTATTTAAAAAAAATAAAATAGGCTATTTAAGAAAAGATTTAAAAAAGTACTATATAAAAATGGAAAAAAAGGTGAATGTACCACCAATAGAGATGAAATTAAAGCAATTATCAGGAGTTATTTTACTCATTTAAATGTCTATAAAACTGAAAATCTAAGTGAAATGGATGAATATTTACTATATATATATATGTGTATATATATATATATACACACAAAATTGCCCAGATTAAAATAAATATATAAAATTTAAACAAACCTATCTTAGAGAAAGAAACTGAACAAACCATAAGTATGTTGCCTAATGGGTGGTGGTGGGGGAATCCCTAGACTAGATGGATTTACAAGTGAATTATAGTAAACATTTAAAGCAAATACTATATAAACTATCTGAAAAAATAGGTAAAGAAAAATCCTACCAAATTCCTTTTATGATACATTCCTTTTATAACAAAATTTCTTCTATGGTTTTGATATCTAAATCACAGAGAACAAACACCTTAATAAACACCTAATAAAAACACTAGAAAGTATAAGAATAAATGCATCTTTTCTCAAAATGGTGATAAATAGTATCTCTGTAAAATTAAAAACAAAACAGAAAACAAAGCCTTATAAGTAATAAACTAGAAGTCTTCCTAATAATTAGAGATGAAGCAAGTAGATCCATTATTACTATTACTTTTCAATATTGCACTAGAAATGTAAGTAAGCACTAGCAATAAGACAAGAAAAAAATGAAATCAAATGAAAAGAGGCAATGAGGAAACAAAAATTTTCACTTTTTGCAAATGATATGATGATATACTTATAAAAGCCAAGAGAATTAACTAAAAATTATTTGAAACAATTAGTAACTTTAGAAAAGTTGAAGGTTATAAAATAAACCCACAGAAATCATAAGCATTTTTATATATTACCTATGCCTATTCTATATATTAAATACAAAGTTCAGGAAAAAAGAAAGAGAGAAGTTCCACTTAAAATATTGGCAGACAGTATACTATACTTGGGAGTCTACCTGCCCAAGACTCACCCAGGAACTATATGAATAGAATTACAAAACCATTTTCAACAAATAAATACGGGTTTAAACAATTGAAAAAAAATATTCATTATGCATGGGTAGGTGTAGTGGCAAGCACCCCAGTGTCCCCAGGGTTGATGCCACCACAGGTTCTTGGATCTGTTTTGATTAAGGAAAGCAACTCAAAATGGGTTAACAAACTTACTTTAATCAGTCAAATATGTATCGTTTACCTAGTTCAGGGAAAAAAAGGTCAGCACCCCGAACTTCAAAGTATACAGACAGAATCATCAAGACAAAAACAGATCAACTAGACAGATTTCCAAATTGTCCAACCATTACATCCATACCAAACAATATTTGGGTTTCAAAGCCAGGGGGCTCTGGACAATGGCTTTCCAGAGTTTCATCTGATCAAATCACAGAACACTTCTCAAAGCGAGCCCCAAAACAAAGCCTCACATCAGGGCTTATATAGTCTTCTCCTGGCTCAAAGAATGTAACAACCTTTTGGACCTACTGGCCAATCAAAAAGTATCTACTGAAAAACAAGCCTCCTACCCCAGACTCCAGGTGAACTTTAGCCTAGCGGCAGGGAAGATCTTTAAATTTACATTCCCATTACAGTAGGCCAAGACAATAGAATAAACATGATAATTCTACCAAAGTTAATTTATTCATTCAATGCTATGCCTATCAATTTTTTCAAAGAACTATTTTAGAGCTTGAAAAAATAATAACAAAATTCTTCTGGAAGATCAAAAGGTCAAGAATATCAAGCAATCAATGTGGGGAAAATGTGAAGGAAAGCTATCTAGCAGAACCAGTTTTCAAATTATATTTAATTTTGGTAATAATTAAAACAACCTGATACTGAATAGTAAATAGAGTGGTTCATTGGTAGAATAGATTAGTTATATGATACAAGTAAGTAAATTTCCTCAGTAGTCTAGTAGTTGATAAATCCTAACATCCAAGCATTTAAAGCAAGAACTATGTATTTAACAAACAAACAAACAAATAAATAAAATAACAGTAACAACAACAAACAAAAAACTAAACTGGGGGAGAACTGAAAACAGTTTAGCAGAAACTAGGCATAGACTAACATTGCATACAGTATACCAAGATAAGGTCAAAAATGGGTATATGGTTAAGACCTAAAACGTGATATCATAATTTAATTTGTTGTAATTGTTGTTGAATCATTTCACTCATGTCTGACTCTCTGTAACCTCAATTGGTGTTTTCTTGGCAAAGATACTAGAGTAGTTTGCCATTTCCTTCACCAGTTCATTTTATAAATAAGGAACCATGGCAAAAAGGATTAAGTGACTTGTCCAGAATAACACAGAAACAAAGTATTTGAGGTCAGATTTGTACTCAGGTCCTCCTGACTCCAGGGCCTGTGCTCTATCCACTGTGACCTAACTACTCATAAGTAAATTAGGGAAACATTAAAAAAAAAGTCACATCTATGAATAAGGGAGTAATTTATGATGAAAGAAGAAATAGAGAATATCACAGGGATAAAATAGATAATTTTGATTCCTGAATTATTTTTTGCAGAAAAAAAATGAATTAGACCAAAATGAGAGATAAAGCAGTGAACTGGGGTATTCAGGGCAAGCAAATTATAGTAAATTTGTCTGATAAAGATCTTATTTCTCAAATACATAGAGATTTGAGCAAAATTTATAAAAAATAAGAGCCATTCAACAATTGATAAATGGTCAAAGGATATGAACAGGCATCTTTGAGAAGAAGAAATCAAAGCTATTAATGATTACATAACAAAATGCTCAAAATGTCTAATTCTTAGAGAAATGTGAATTAAGACTACTGTGTGATACCACCTCACATCTCTGGAAAAATGACAAATGCTGGAGTTAATGTGGAAAATGGTTGCATTAATACACTGTGGGTGGACTAGTGAACTGGTACAACCATGCTGGAAAACAATTTGTAACTATTATATATTTGTAACTGTCTACAAAAATGTGCATACCCTATGACTCAGCACTAGTGCTACTCAGTCTGTATCTCAAAGAGATTAAAAAAAAGGAGGACCCATATATACTAAAGTTTTTCCAACAGCTTTTTGTGGTGACAAAAAATTGGAAATTGAGTGATATCCAATAATTGGGAAATGGCTGGATATGCTGTTTTTTGTGATTGTGATGGAATACTATTGTTGTTTAAGAAATGGAGAAAGGATTACTTTTTGGATGAAAGGTGGGAAGATTTGTATGCACTAATGCAAAGTAAATCAAGCAGAATTAGGAGAACATTGTACACAGTAAGAGCAAAATTTTAGTGATAATCATCTGTGAAAGATCTATCCACTCTGATGAATGAAATGATCCATGACAATTCCAAATGACATATGATAAAAAATGCCATATACTTCAGAGAGAGAAGTTGTGAGTTCTGAGTTTTGTATTGAAGCACATATATTTTCATTTTATTTTTCTTGAATTTTTGGTAGTATGTTTAATATAGAAATATGTTTTTTTCATGACTTCATATGAATAATGTCTATCATACTGCTTGCCTTTTCAGTGAATGTCAGAGAGTTTGGAGGAAGAGAGAATTTGGGACTCAAAATTTTAAAAAATTTGTTATCAGAAATAGTTTCCTATATTAAAATAAAATCAATTTTATTTTATGAGTAATTTAAAATGAAAAGATCACCGACTAGTTAGAATTGACCAAAAGAAGACAGAAAGAACAGGCAGGAAATCTATGTGAACAGATGAAATAGATAGATTGAATGAGCAGGAAATTAAAAATTATACCCTATCTGAATAGATTGGATGAAAGAAAATAGCAGCAAAATTCCAGATAATAGGCCTTTCCAAAAAATGAAATTCAAGGTCTGAAGAGCTAATTAGCTTTCCAGTTTTTTTTGAAGAAAGTTGAAATGCAGTTTAATAGAGATATTATTGTAGAATATAGGGGAAAATCATTTACCCTGAGTCAAGAGATATGGTTTCAAGGCTTCTCTATTTTTCTCAATATATGTATGATCTTGGGCAAGTCACTTAATCACTCTATGCCTTACTTTCATCATTTGTAACACCAAGGTTTTGGAATAGTTAGCCTCCGAGATTACTTCTAGCTAGTGATGTATGGTTCGATAAAGAATTCTTGCTTCAGGGATAGGTTTTACTAAGAGGATTTCTCAGGTCTACATTATTTTTTACTTTATAGTGTATTTATACTTTAACTTCTACTTTGTAGTATATTTATTCTATGTTACATTCTAGGGTAATAGATACAAATCTATTTCATTCCTATGATATTCTCTGTAGCAAAAAAAAAATTCTCATCATCTATTTTCTTATGATACTGAAAATTTTTTTATTGTTTTCCCCCATATTTTTGGCTATTTTGTTTCTTTAGACTTATAGGAGAGTAACTGAAGAATCATCATTCTGATATATTTTGAAGAACAAGTCAAAACAAAAACAATTTCTAAGACGTTAAGGTTAATCAGATCCCTGGCAGTGCTTTTAAAGAGAACTCTATCTTTTAATTCTCCAATAGCCTTTCACCACAATCAATTAATTCCATAGACACTCTTCATTTGTTGACTCTAGCTCTAATATGAATCATTAAAATTTCAATAGAAGAAACAAACTTCAAGGAAGTTTAAGTATTCTAGGAAACTCTTGTTTTTCATCAGACCACAAAAATCATCAGATCAAAAAAATGACAGACAGTAAAAGCAGGGGCAATGGAAGTATTAACTTTATAAGAACCATAGATTTATTTTTATTTCTCAAAATAAGGAGTGGTATTGCTAATATATTAACTGAAAGGACTAAAAAACATTTGGCTTATCCATTTGTCAGCATGTTTAACTCAATTACTTATGTAAGCATATGTTAACTGCCAATATATCACTTATTTTAAGATGTCCTTGGGGTGTGTCTGTGTTTTTTTGTTTTTTGTACTGATGGGCCCTTTTACTAAGAAAGAAGAAAACAACTTCAACACAAAATATTCCTGGAAGTCAAGAAGAGAAGAAAATTATGGTCAAATTCACAGCTGTATAAATTTTAGCTTACTTTTTATAAAGTAGGTATGTGTTGAATCACATTTCTAAAGAAAATAATAATATTAGCCCTGACTGCCTTACAGGGCTGTTCTTGGGATAACATGAACTCTTGTATGTGAAAACACTTTGTAAACACCATGCTATATCAAAACAAATAAATGTTATTTTATCATTAGCTCCCTGCATAAATAAATTCTTAGGTTCAACTCATAGGATTGCATATAAGCAAAGTTATATAAGTGTTTTACTGGTGACAGCAAATTCCCAACTCATTTTTTGCATGTCAGCAAGGAGCTTGTTATGCCACCCTTATCTACCTTCTGAAACAAGTTCCAAAACCAGGCACCTTGGAGAGTTACTCTAGCTAGTATCATAGATTACCCCCAGAAGAGACCTTCAGGATAATCTAGTCTGAAGTCTTCATTTAATGTTAAGAGTGCAAATCTTGCCCCGACCCTTACTACATGAGAGACCGTAGGGTCTCTCATTTTTTAATCTTTTTTTTGCCTCAGTTTCTTCATCTGGGAAATAAGGATAATAAGAACACCTACCTCCTAGGGTTATTGTGAGGATAAAATGAGATAGCTTGTATGAAATGCTTTGCAAACCTTAAAGCACAATATAAATCCCTTATTTACATACTAGGTTTACTTAAAACGTCCTATAATGAAACTGTGGGACCATGAAACTGTCTTTATTTTAATACACAATAATATATGATAAAATAATTGAAATTATTTATATTGTTTAGTGTTAATAGGAAATGTTTATTTCTTACCCTGGGGATCTGGCATTTGAGTTGGAGTGAAGTGACAGGTGTCTTTCATTCATTTGACTGGTGTCTGACTCCTCCTGTTACCCGTTTTTTTTTTTAGTTTTTGATTTTCTTGACAAAGATTCTGGAGTGGTTTTCCAATTCCTTCTCCAGCTCATTTTACATTAGGTACTGAGGCAAACAGGATTAAGTGACTTGTCTGGGGTAACACTGCTACTCAATGAACACATGAAGATGAATCTTTTTGACCCACTGTGCCACCTAGCTGTCCTTTAAGGAAAACATAGGAATTCAATCAGGTATGAAGGAATATGGATATTTTCCACTTAAAAAACAGCATGAAGGGCGGTTAGGAGGCTCAGTGAATAGAGCACCGGCCCTGGAGTCAGAAGGACTGAGTTCAAATACGGCCTAAGACACTTAACACAAAGCTAGCCTTGTGACCTTAGGCAAGTCACTTAACCCCAATTGCCCTCCAAAAAGCAAAAAAAAAAAAAATTAAACAGCGTGGGCAGCGGCAGACAGGTAAGAAATTTCAGCATGTGTTTGGTGCTTTGTTTTGTCAAAAAATAAGCTAATGTACTTGTTGATATTTGTAAACAAAATTTACAAGGAAAAGGAGATAAAAGAAATTAGGAAAATTTGGCTGGGCAATCACTAAACCTGTGTCTATAGCGCTTAAAGTGAAATACTGATTCAGCACAGTCGAAGCCACCCCAGATTGTGGCTGCTGAAGTTCACCCCAGGAGCACCATCAGTAAAGGTGAGATGGAGAACAAAGGACCAACATGTGGAGGGTGTCCAAGAGCTTGTATTCCTAACTGTATTCTCTTGTTTCCTCTTTCTCATCTTCTTCCCCAAGTCCTTCTCTGGCTTCCTCAGCTTGATTAATCATTCCTTTCTTGTTCCTTCTTTTCCTTTAATTCAAGTCATTCCCCTCTTCTTTGGACATCTGTTCCTCTCAAATATCCCCATCAATTCAATCTCTGGCCTTCTATAAAAAGCCTTTCTTAATTTCTCTTAAATCATGTGCATTCCTTCTAAAAATGTCTCTGATTTATCCCATTTATATCTTGTTTGTGTGTTTGTAAATTGTCCTCTCCATTAGGCTGGGAGCTCTTGTGTTTCTGACGATCAGGACTGGGTACCTAAATGACTATGTCCTGGTAGTCCAAACATGGTACCTGAATCCCAAAGTTGAGAGAGTGTCCTCAGGCCTCCAAAATCTGCCTCCTGGGGCTGTGGGGAGCTGCTTGGTAGAATGGCTGGATGAATTTGTGGTCTCCTCCAGACCCAAAGCCACTCTATCATGCTCCTGACTTTCTACCCTTGGCCTGCTTTTCTTCTTTACCCTGGGGGTAGAAGAGCCTTGCCTCGAGCCCCAGGGCAGTTCCCACTCTGTGACCCCAGAGTTAACCCTCCAGGCCTTAGGGGTTGGGGAGAATGGTGCTGCCAATGATCAGCCCCAGTTGCAGCCTGAGTGGTGTCCTCTGGGCCCTTCCTCTTGGCCTCAGTCTTGCAGTACTTTTGCTCTGCTTTGGGCACCAAAGACACCATATGCTGGGAACTATTTGTGGCTACATGAAGGGCACCCCTGGGGCCTGGTGGTCACTAGAAAGCTGTGGACTTGGGCAGGGGGAGGGAGAGGGCAGAATGGCCAGCTGTCTCCTCTGCTCCCCACTTCGTTCCACTCAACATAGGCCACTTGCCTGCTAGTGCCCCAGACTCCAGCCCTCCTTCTCCTGCTCTCGGACTTATATGATTTAAAGATCGAATCCTGTTCTTGTCAAATCAAATCAATCACAATTATTTTAGCTTCCCAAAACTCTACACTAGACCTGCAAAATTTGGCAGTAGGTAGTAGACAAAATTAAAATAGGCTAAACTTCTTCTGGCCACAGATAGTTTTTTAGTGGCTTACTTTCCAAGTAAAGGTATAATTAATGATTTAACTGTTTCTCAAAAAATACTTTTTATCAGGACATAATCCAGAAACTGCAATCAGCAAACACTTCATTATGAAGTCATCTTTAGGAAAAAGACTTCCCAGCAGCAGCAATTTATTTAGAAACCTGAAAACTAACCTTAGCAGCCACCTCATTCTCTGAGTTCATTCTCTTGAAAAACTGTTGTTTCCTGTTGACATTTTTCAACATTTTGGATGCTTTATTTTGTTTTTCATTGGTGTGCAATTTGCTGAAGTTAGCATGTTTTGATTCAAAATGGCAACAAAGATTGTCTTCCTTTGAACTGTTATTACTTCTTGGCAAACAAGGCCCAGTAATTTGTCTCCTGTGTAAATAAACAACTTATCTATTTGTTCACTCCAGATTAAACACTTTATGTTGTGATTTGATCTTCTGTTTCTTTTTATCACCCATTTGACAAAACTACCACAAAAACTTTAATGTTAAAAAAAAAATCTCCCTAGCAACTGCTCACATACAAAGAAATAATGAACTGGCTGTCTGACCCTGGAGAGAGCGCCAGACACTCATGTAACTTGGAATGGCCATGCAGCAAGGGAGGGGAAGAAGCGCTTACGTTGTTGCCGCTCATCACATATAATGGCCATCAGCTACGTTGGTGCGTGGCTGCACTCACTTTGCACCTCTTCAACATCAGTAATGACTGAAAACACAACAAAAAGATATGACTCTCCCTACTCTAGGACTAGGGACAGACTAATGATGGTAGTAGTCATGGATCACATGACAAACAGGAGAGAATGTGCAGTGGCAATCCACCTGCCAAGTTACATGACGGGCACAAAAGTAACTAGTGGAAGGTTGGTTAAATGGGGCATGGACAAAGCACTAATTACATCTTTACTTTCTTTTTCACCATCTACGTTTTTTGTGAGTTGAATGAAATCCTGTGGCAAATTGCAAGTGGCCTGAAGGTCGTATGTTGTACGGGACTATATTAGAGAGCTAGCTAGCACCTCAATATTTTGATTTTTTAATTTTTATTTATTGTTTGCTTTTTAGAGTGCAACTGGGGTTATGTGAGTTGCCTAAGGTCATACGGCTAGTTTTTGTGTTAAGTATCTGATGCCATATTTGAACTCACGTCCTCCTGACTCCAGGTCAGATGCTCTATTCACTGCGCCACCTAGCCACCCTTCAATATCTTTAATATTAAGATATTCCTTCTTAGATTCAGTTTCCTCAATTCTAAAATAAAAATATCCAGTTGAGATTTGTAAGTACCTTTCACCCCTAGTGATCTTTTTTTTTCTTTCTTTTCTTCCTTTCCCTCTCCCCCCCACCCCTTTTCCCCCCTTCTTCTAACCTCTGCACTCATGCACATGTACCAAATATTCCAGGTTTCTTTCTTATTCAAGCTGTTTGGTAAACGGAGGTTCTAACTTACTGAATTAAAGTCTAATTTTGAGAGTTCAGGGCAACATGGTGTTCTCTAAGTATTTCTCACCATTCTTAGAATCAGTCTCAATGTCTCCCGGCGTGTGTGAAATTCTAATGTGAAAAATATGTGTAAAAATTGATTGAATAAGCATGTCTTCAGCGATTATGTCCCCCACCTCCTTTCTATATTGTACTTTCTCCTTCTGCATATTCACCTTCTAGATAACACTTTTGCAATTTTAGCCAGGAGTAAAAGGTACATTTTAAAATCACTTTTACATAAGATATTAAGTCAAAATATTTTTTAACAGTCAATGACATTTGCTAATAAAAGTTGCTTTTTAGGTACAGAGTGGGGGCAGGGAATTCCAGGCAAAAGGGAAGGTATGATCTAACTCAAAGAGTTGAGTAAGCATAGGGCCTCAGTTACAAATTCATAAATACTTAGTATTAGTTACACAGACAATTTACAAGTAAAGGAAGAGAATTCAAGGAGTTCTCTTACCTCTTTTCATAACTGGTTATAGAACAACTTTTAATCACAAAACTCAATGTTTATTTCTTTTATCTGTTGTTTTATGATTTTATTACTTGGTTATTGCATCTTTTTAAAAAAAATTTAGGAGAAAAGAAGGTAAATAGCAGGAGAAATTCAAGGTTAGGATTTGGCAAGATATGATCATTGACAGAACAATGAAGTTTCAAGCGGTTTGAAAGTAAATGACAGGAGCAGCTAGGTTGTGCTGTGAATAGAGCACCAGCCCTGGAGTCAGGAGGACCTGAGTTCAAATCTGACCTCAGAGACTTAACACAAAAACTAGCCGTGTGACCTTGGGCAAGTCATTTAACCTCAATTGCCATCCAAAACGCCAAAATAAAAGTAAATGACAGTATATCTTTGAACTAATCAGGGCTGGGATGAAAGGTCAATGAAGTCGAGTTGGTACAATGGCCTGGGAGAGTAATGAATGGCAGAAAGACAAAAATCACAACACAATAGAGACAAAATTTAATTTAGAAGGAGGGGAGATGGGTAAAATTGCAATAAAAGATTTTGGTTGAAAAAATAACAAAACAAAACGTTTCAGAGTTCCTTGATCATGGAAGTATAACACCTATGGGTGACATGAAGCTCAGGGTTGTGACTGTCCTGCTTGTGACAAAGATGGAATTGAGGAGCAGGTAATAGGAATGAAGAAGATTGAGAAATAATGCCAATGGCTGTGTAAAAGTCTCCTTGTATAAGTGAAAGAGTTGAAATGAAAAGGAGAATTATAAATCATGTGCTGAAATGTTTGTGATTAAAAGGACAAGTTTTTTGGGAAAATATATAAATCCTCCCACTCATCAAGTGGTCCTCAATTTAACTCCCTATATTTGAACTCCAAACTTTCTGACATTTGCAAAGCCCTCCTTCAGAGATACTTGGTTGGTATAGTAGATTACAGTGTTGGAACTAGAGTCAGGAAACACTGAGTTCAAATATGGTCTTAGATACTGACTAGTCATGTGACTCAGGGGAAGTCACTTTTGCCTCTTTTTTCTCATTTCCTCACTGTGAAATGAAGATGAAAACAGCACTTATAACCCAGGGTTTTTGTGAGGTTCATATGAGAAAATATTTGTAAAACACTAAAATATAGCAAGTGCTTATTAAATAAATCTTTCTTTCCTCTGTTTCTTCCTTCTTACCTTCAGAATTATTTATCACTTCACCTTCTTTGACTCAGCCCCTTTCTGTCTTTTTTTCACATACCATAGGAGATGGAAGAAGATGTTGAATGCTATGTGAAATCCAGTAGCAAATTTTAACTTTTAAATTGAGAATGCTAAGTTCCAGACAAGTAAAAAAATATGCCTAAAGACGCAAAGATGGTAGAGATAGAAATTATAACCAGGGGACTCTAATTCTAAACCCAGTGTTCTTTTTGACCCAGTACACTCTCTTCCCCTTATCCTAGTCTAAATCTAGTGGTACACCAGCTTCACTAGGATGTCCTATAGGGAAGGGAATATATATATACATATATATTATATATGTATATATATATATATATATACATATACTGCTAATTTATTGTTAAAGGGGATTATAATCTTGAGAAGATAGAAATTTAACTGTCATTCTGGAGTCTGATGGCAATTGTAACTTTTGGAGAGGCTGAGTGAGATACAGAGTGAAAAGATTAAAGGATTTCTTTCCTGAATAAATGTTTTTAACTTTAATCTTATGATGAAAGATTAAGGAGAGAATTATTGATAGAATTCTAGACAGCCAAAGCTTTTATCTAGAGAGTTGAGTGGTAAGGGTATTTCTAGAATTTGGAAGTGAGCATTCTAAATTATGTTTAGGAGCGGCCAGGTAGCACAGCGAGTAAGAGCACTGGCTCCAGTGTCGGGATGACCTGGGGATCGAATCCCGGGCTCAGACACTTAGCACCCACCCAGAAACACCTGGCTGTGTAACCTTGAGCAAGTTACTTAACCCCAATTGCTTAAAAAAAATGATGTTTAGAAGTGACCCTGATTCTGATGATTCTCAGTTTATACATTTAATTAATTATTTATGTGGCCACTTTATTGTTTGTTATGTTGTTAATAAAATTGTTTAGCTGATAACCCAGGGATTTATTTAAGCCAAGGATATTAGGGGATTATGAACTAGTTAGTAGAACAAATAGCATTATAGATTTAAAGCTGAATGGCCTTTAGAGATTCTCTCTTCCCGTTGTTCATATGTTACAAATGGAGAAACTGGCTAAGAGAAATCAAATAACATGTCCAAGATGACACTGAAAGTAAGTGACCAAATTGTAAATCTGAAGTCAGGTCATCTGCTCTGAAACCAAATCTCCTTAGATTTGTCAGTTGTCTTTCTTAATGTTTTTCATGTTTATTCCAAGTACCTAAAAGTGCTTTGTCATGGAAAAAAAAAAAAAAACAGTTCACAAAGCCCAATCACTTTAGGAAAGATTCATTTTGAGATATTTTCATTTTGACACTTTCCCTCAGATATAATAAATATCCAATTTATCCAACAGATTTAGCTAGTTGCAACCTTCCAAGAGCACATCTATTGAGTGAGAAGAAACCCACCATTAGTCACATAAGCACTGTTAAAATACTTTAAAAAACATTTTAATTATTTTGCCTCATGCTTTCATTTTGAAAATTATTTATATCAAGAATTACTGTCATGGTCAAAATATTTCACAAAGTGTGCTTGCACTTAAAAATTTTTCCTTTGAGACCTCAAAATTTTATGACATGTTATATATTTCAGTCTATGTTATAAATTGCCTCATGGTTCAGAGACATTTTTGTCTGTTCATTTCATCATATTTTGGTTTGTAAAGTCTTCTCTCTGCAGGGCAGTTTGAGCATGGAAACCAAAATGTAATTCATTGAATTGAAAGTAACATAAGATTTGTTAACCATAAGAAAATGGCATGAAGGTGATGACATGAAACCATAAATAATGAAACTCACCATTACCTCAATGATGAAATGAATCTTCTTTCCTCCTGGGCTGGATCACTGTGGGACATGCCATTAACTACTTTTAAAATATATTCTATTGCACCCATGTGTTATAAGACAAATTACATACACAGGAGTTCATACTTATTACATTTACATGCCCTTCCGTTTTTTGTTTGGTGGGTTTCAGTTTGGGGATTTGATTTTATTTTTGAGAGGAGGGGGAGTGTTGTGTGAGATGAAGTGAGGTGTGGTGGGTGGAAAAGTATAGTAATCTTTTGACAAGAAATTTAAAAACTAGTCAATAGACAATCTAGAACATACTATCAATTCTGAATCATCATCCTCTGTCCCTCTGATTGGAGGGTAGAGTCATGAACTCCAAGTCTTCCATTAAAGATGGAATTAAGCCCCAAGCATTCTCTCATTTCAGATACGGTTGCACTCCCTTGCTATTCCTCACACTTTTCCACAATTCCCCAATGTGGGGTACCTTCTCTAGACAACCTCTCTCCCAGTTTTCAGTTTTCTTTTGTGTGTTGTCTTCCTGGGTTAGATTCTAAGCTCCTTAAGGGCAGCCCCTATCTTTCTTTTTTTTTGTATGTGTGTATATTTGTATCTCCAGCACTTAGCACAGGACCTGGCACATAGTAGGCTCTTAATAAATGCTTATTAACTGTATGACTGGCAGACATGTAGGGTATACAAATGGAGCTTCAACCAACGTGTCAAAATATGACAGAAAAGAAGGGAGAATCTTTAAGGAAGGCACATATAATGCCCATTTACAGAGCTCCATGTACAAAAAAAGATCAAACATAATCCCTGAACTCAAAGAGTTTACATTCTAATTGGTGAAACACCATGCAAATATATATATATATATATATATATACATATATATATATATATGACACATACAGAGTAGATTTTTGTTGTTGTTCATCCTTGTTGCTGTAAGAAGATCAATAACATCAGGAGGGTGATGTCTTTATTTTGTGTATGTTTTGGAGAGGGGAAGTAGGACAATTGGGGTTAAGTGACTTGCCCAAGGTCACACTAGTGACTAGTTTTGTGTTAAGTGCCTGAGTCCTCATTTGAACTCAGGTCCTCCTGACTCCAGGGCCAGTGCTCTATTCACTGCACCACCTAGCCTCCCTGAGGGTGATGTCTTGATGTGCAAGTGAATTGACTCTAAGTGAGGCAGAGATGTGCCAAGTCATCAGTCCCACTGTCTCCTCCAGAGTCATCATAATGCAGTGGTAAGACACAGGTCAGGATGACGGCGATGGCCCAGGATGCAGTGAGAACTTGGACTTTTTAAGCTAGTATCTTTCCCAGATCTCTATTTGTCTGAAGCTACACCTATTCAGTAGTTAAAGGCAAGATGAGAACTGAGGTAAAAGTTGGTTTACTTTGCCTTCACAAAAGAATCAATCAGGGCCGGGAAGGCTTTCAGAATAGAAACACTTGCTATGTATACTCACTCTGAGTCAATCAAACTTAAACAATGAGCAAGTGAGGCTTGGGCTGGGGTAAAGTAGGTTGAAGGGAGAGGTAAAGGCACTAGTATTTGGCTGGATTGGGGAGAGTGTGGAGAAACATCTATTGTAGAAAGTATTCACTGAGTCTTGAAGGAATTCAGAAAACTATGAGACTGAGGTAGGAGAGGGAGGTTATTTGAGGCGCAGGAGACAACCAGTTCAAAGATTCAAAGACAGAAGGTGACATTTTCTGTGCAAGAAACAGCAATAGGCCAGTTGAGCTAGATCATAGAGCACATGTGAGGGGATAAGGCATAAAAAGATTGGAAGCATGGACAGGAACCAGGTTCTAAAAAATTTAAATAACAAACCAAGGGCTTCACATTTATTCAGAACTGGAAAGAACTCTAAAGGTCTTCTGTTCATTTTACAGATGATGAAACTTGCCCAAGACTAAGTGGGGACAGGGGCAGGATTCACATTCAGTTGTTCATAATTCATAAATAGAATTCAATAAGTATGACAAAATACTTCAATGTATTCACATGGCACTAAGGCTTAGTTTGTGTCAGAATTTTCAGATTCCTCTTAGGTTTATTATTAGGACTATTGCTAACTTCTGGCCTTCTGTTATATAGCAATATTAGTATCTGCTAGGTAGCCAGTTATTTGATCTATACGTTTTCTGCATCTTGACCTGAGATTTGCTAAAACAAAAACTTACCACAACAAACAGAAAAATAACAATATCAAAATAGTTTTCTGTCATAAACAAGTATAAATCTATCAATATCCATTTCCTTATTCTCTTCCTCCTTTCTTTCATCCTCCTTTCTTATTTCCTTTCCTTTTCTCCTCTTTCCTCTTTTCTTACCTCCTTTCTATCTACCTATCATCAATCTATCAATCTATCTATCTATCTATCTATCTATCTATCTATCTATCATCTATCTATCTATCTATCTATCTATCTATCTATCTATCTATCTATCTATATCTATCTATCATTTCTTCTTGGTCATAACTTTGAAAGATGGCTTTTTTCAGAGAGGAATCTTCTGGCTCTTACCCCCAGCTCTATCTAAGTATCAGAGGATCCTTTCAGGATCCAGTTTTTTACATCTGTATGTGGTAGAGCTACTCAACCTCATTATCCTGACTGTCCTCCTGACCTAGGAGATGGGATCATTCTCAGCCAGTTCTATTTAAAGACATTAAGAGCAATTAAAAAAGCAGACTCCAAATATGTTCAGTGTTCTTGGATGTTCCATCTGGGTACCTAACAAATAGAATGTTTAGAGTGAGAATAGTCTTGGGGACCAGAAATGGTAATTGTCAATTATTCATAGCCTCCTGTTGCACCAAATGCCAAAAGCCATAACTGAGAAGAAAGATTATGGGGGAAGGGTATAAGTATAGATAAGATCTATCCCTGGTCTTACCAGGAGGGGCCAGCCTTTCAGCACTATAAAAATCTTATCGCCATTGAATCATAGATTTATAGTCACAAGGAACTTCATTGACCATCTAGTCAAACCTCTATTTTCACTGATGAAAAAATTGAGGCTTAAGAATGTCACTTGTCTAATATCATCCAGGCAGTAAGATAAAGAAGGGGGTTTTGAGTACAGGTCCTCTGACTTCAGGACCAGTGATTGTTATTTTCATTGAAGGAGATGAACACCTAAGGCATGCTTCTTTTTCCCAATGAATGTCATTACCACCTGTCTTTCCCCAACTTCAGACTGAAGCCAGAAATCCAATCATTAGTTTCAGCATCTTGAAAACCTTGTGGTGTCTCAGGGTATATTTATTCTATCTTTCAGCTGTGCCCTAGGCCAATTCTTTTTCCCCAGAGACAACATTCCGACTTAAGGTTTGCAAAGTAAGATGAAGTTGCAAACTGGAAGGAACCTTAGAAATCATATTATCCAAATATCTATCTATCTACACACATTTATGATAGATGTGTGTATACGTATTGATATATGTACATGTACATACATATGTATGTGTACACATACATAATATACATGCATACATACGTGTAATTTTAAAATAAAAAAAGAAACTTGAAATTGTTAAGTCACAGCATTGTCTCATTTTGTGAAGAGGGGAGTAGAATTGTTGTAGTCACAATAACCTCAGTTTCAAGTCAGGGCATATCCAGTGGACTTTGATATAGAGTAGACAGCATTTCACTATGGAAAGCCTGGGCTCTACAGTGAAAAGGTCAGTTTCAATTATGCCTCTGATCTGCAACTCCCTGACCCTGCTTAAGTCACTAAAGGAATAGATAACCTATGAGGTCCCTTCTGGGTCTACATCTATGATTCTATCATCCTATGATATAAATTTCCAAAGCTATTCAGTGGCTGATCTAGGATTAAAGCCAGACTTATTTCCTCCTAGCCCAGATGTCTTTCCCACTTCAGCTCACTGTCTGCATAATAGATAGATATGATGTTGAGAAACCACCTTCCACAAGAAATGCAATAGTTTAGAGATAAATATCATCTTAAGCTATTTCCCAAGGGAAATTGTTTCCTTATGTGATCTGCACAGCTTCTATAGAAACCAAGTTATTCAGCCTTGAAAGTCCACATCCCTATGGAATAGATATTCTCCTGCTCTAATGTCGACCACTGATTCATTATGTAATCAATTGCTGTAGGCAAACTTCAGAGAAACAACTACATGAAGAATGGAAAGGGATCCTTTAGAGATGCACTGAAATACTATACATATATGTATGCATATGTCTATATGTATGCATGCACATGCATGTGAACAGATGTACATGCAAACAGACATATAAGTTCAGCATGGTAGCAGACTGTTGGAAAGGAACTGAAAACAGGAAGGGGGAATTTGGTCGAGCAATCATCAGGCATGACTCATTGACTTGAAGGACTGGAGGCTGCCCAAGAGGCAATAAAAGTAGAACTGCAAATATTCTGCCTGCAATGGCTAAATCAGTGCACCAATGCCTCACAGATCCAGTTTCTTCTTTATCAGAACTTTCTTTAAGGAAATTGATAGATTGAATAGCTCCCAAGCCTTCTCCTAAGGTTCTTTATGATTTGCATATTCCAGGGATTGTTACAGTAAGCTAAGAGTAGAGCTGATAGACCTGTTACTGTTTCACTTGGGGCAAGTGGATGAAAATACTTATTCTTCCACTTAAAAAAGAATACTACGTCTTAAAACTGTGATGGGTAAGAAGTTAGATAACAGCCATGAAAGTGATTTCAAAGTGAAGTACTGTACGAATGCATATTATTAGTATGTAGGCAGCATGTTTGTTTTAAATCTATCACTTAGTACTATCACTAATGCTACTGTTACTACTACTAATATTACTATCACCACCACCACCACCACTACTACTACTACTACTACTATCACCACCACCACCAAAACCACCACCACTTTAGCTGTCATCACTGTCCCTGCCACTACCACCATTACTACTATTGCCACTGCTACTGCTACTACTACCACTACCACTAATGTTAATAAAAATTCACTTAATTAACCCATAGTTATTCATAATAAGCAGAGACTATTCTACTGAGAAATAGCACAGGATAATAACAGATATATGAAATTGCATTTGTCAAATAAAACAGGAAATACTTGACATTTGAATGTAATGATGAAGATCTAAGAATGGAATCAAAAGTCTTTTCATGTGTGATATCCATATGAACTCAATCAACAATATGTCAACAGAGAAGTGTCAAACAAATGAATGAGGTATACAGTATCATTGTGAAAACCAAGTTGGTGGTGAATGACAACAATTTAACTCTATGGCATTTCTCCTAAAAACTACAGAAGTTTCACCCTTGAGGAGTCTTAATTTAGTTGTACATGTCAATTATAAAAGCAAATGGTAGAGACTGTGCTACAAATGTCTTTAGGCTATAAAATTTTATCACATTTCAAGTACCTAAAAACACATGATCTGGGGATTAAAATTATATGTTAGAAGTTCATTATCTTTCACAGACTGACAAATGACAGCTACCTATTCCATAGATTAACCTCAGAAGTCTTTTGAAATGTGCTAGAAATAATCATTATCAGACTTAATAGATACTTATGATTTCCTTGGACATAATACCAATTCTTTTTTTTAAGGAAAACTTAATAACAACATTTTTAATGGATAGTGCCTCCCAAAACAATCAAACTCCAAGATAGAGGGAAGAAAGCAAGCTTTCAAAGTACTAGGCAAAGAGATAAAAATCACATGGAAAAACAAGAAGTTCATAGCTTCTTATCTGTTAGTTGAATTTTATGAAGAATGCTTTCAGTGAGTCTATAGATAATGAATTTACATTTATAATCTTTTATTAAAAAAACAATATTTATTTTGTCCACCTGAGCAATAGCACATAGCATATTGAATATAAAGGAATTAGCAGGAGTGTTTCAATCTGAACTCCATTAAAATGATGAGAAGAATGAGGTACAATTATGTCTAATCTATCATCCATACCATTAAGGGGGCAGGGCAGACATATTGGGAAGGCATGAGTAACCAAAATAATGGAATGCCAGGAAATGTAATGTGCAACAGGGATGTTTTGTGCCTTGAAAACATTAATGTAGTTATAGAGGCTAGAGGAAATTTACTAAAAGTTTGGAAAATCAGACTCTAGTAATATCAATGATGGATTTATCCAGACAAAAAATAGTTTAAGATCTGCACCCAGGAGTATAATCTCTGGGCATTGCCATGGAAAGAATCATAGGGGGAAAAGGTGGAGCTATCAATGAATATATCTGAGTAGAGATATGAAATGCGATACTGGCATAAGTGACTTGAGATAGCTATTAAAACTATGAAAAGGAATGAGAAGATTATATAGAAATCAAACTAATACAGAGAATAGAAAACACAATTGAATGAAAAATACTACCCAATTAAAAACAACATAAAAGAAATATCCAGAATGGAATCTGTTTTTTAAAAAAGTAAATCAGGAATTGTTGATATCCTTAAAAAATAATTTAAAGTGAAAGCAAGGTGTTAAGTGGGTGCTAGGAGAAAAAGTAGCTTAAAGAACAGAACAAAGAATTCAGGATTAAAAAAATCTATTCTATGGGCAGTTAGGTGGCACTGGAGATAGAGCACTGGCCCTGGAGTCAGGAGAACCTGAATTCAAATTGGGCCTCAGATACTTGAAACAGTGACCCTGGACAAGTCAATTAACCCCAAACAAACAAAAAATAAAGAGTTTAGAGGACAGACAAACTCTGAGGAAGTATATACAAAATTTGTGACTACGTATAAAGACAAAAGAACTTCAACAAAGAAATGCAAGTTTGATCAGCAAAGTACAAGTTGAAACAAAAAGGTTATCTACAATCAATATAAAATATTAACTAAAACAGTAATATTAAGTCAAGGAAGGTAATTGAAACCCAAGCTTCTCTATCAAACTGGAAGGTTGAGGTGTGGGGTTCATAATTATAGACTGAAATATTTTATGGCAGTGTATGACTTTTTAGCAAATCACTTTTTTCACAATTTCCAATTGATATAAGCCTCATCACATATTCTAAACAAAATAATTCACAATTTTAATATTAGAAATGAAGAAAAGTGGTAACACCTCCAAATAGAGTTTAATTGTGTATTTTTTTGTAAAACTCATTCATAATTTGTATCACTCAGAAATCTAAAAGTGGGTCACTTTTGAACTTTGGAGATAATGCTGGATGAAAGTGACAATCATAAAGAAAAAAAATAGGATATTTGCATAAAAACACTAAGAAAGCAGCCCACAGACAATGAACTCACCCAAAGCAAAGACTATATTGGTGCTGTAAGATAGATGACAATGGATGGGGAAGGTATTAAAGAAAAAAAAAAACAAGGGTTGGTTAGGTGGCACAGTGAATAGAGCATTATACCTGGAGTCAGGAGGAAATGAATTCAAATGTGGCCTCAGACACTTAAAAGAAAAACTAGCCATGTGACCTTGGGCAAGTCACTTAACCCCAATTGCCCTAGCTTTCCCCCTCCAAAAAGAAGAAGAAAATAATAATATATATCTATGTTTTTCATTGAATAGTTCCAAAGTACATATATGCATATTTTAACATTGTCAAAAAAATCATTTCAAATTCCCTCTCTTCCTCTTGAGAAGGTAAACAATTTGATATTGCTTACACATGTGAAGTTATACAAAACATTTCTATATCAACTGTTTTGCAAAAGAATGCATACACGCAAATAAAAATAAAAACAGTAAAAAGTATTCTCCAATCTGCATTCAGAGTTCATCATTTCTCTCTTTGGTGATGGATAGCATTTTCATTACAGTTCTTCTGGAATTTTCTTAAATCATTGTCTTGATCAGAGTATCTAAGTCCTTCACAGTTGATCTGCCTTACAATATTGCTGTTCCTGAATATTCTCCTGTTTCTTCTCACTTCATTTTACATGATTTCATATAAATATTCCCAGTTTTTTTTCTGAAATCATCTTGCTCATTGTTTCTTATAACAATAGTAATCATTCACAATCATATATCACAAGTAATTTAATCATTATCCAATTAATGGGCATCTCCTCAATTTCCAATTGTTGCCAACACACACGCAAAGCTACTATAAATATTTTTGAACAAATAGGTCCTTTTCCTTTTTTCTTTCATCTCTTTAAGATACAGACCTAGTAATAGTATTGCTGGATTAAAGGGCATGTATAGTTTTATAGTACAATGGGTTTAGTTCCAAATTGTTCTTCAGAATGGTTAAACTCCACCAACAGTGTGTTAAGTGTCCTGATTTTGCCACAACCCCTCCAACATTTGTCATTTTCCTTTCATATTAGCCCATCTCAGAGATGTAAGGTGGTGTCTTGGAGTTGTTTTAACTTGTATTTCTCTAATCAGTAATGATTTAGAGCATTTTTATGTGATTATTGATGACTTTTTTTGTGAAAACTGTTCATATCCTTTGACCATTTATTCATTCGAAAATGGCTATTATTTTTATAAATTTATCTCAGTTCCCTATATATTTGAGAAATGAGACATTTGCCAGAGAAATTTGCTATAATTTCCCCCCAATTTCCAGTTATCCTTCTAATTTAGGCTGCATTAGTTTTGTTTTTGCATAAGTTTTTTAATTACATGTAATCCAAATTATTGATTTTAATTCCCATCATCCTCTCTCAATAAATAAAATAATAATGAAACTCAGTCACCTCGAGGAAGCTTTAGGAAAAACAGGGACAATTGTTTAACATTCTCCAAATACAGATTAAACATTTTAAAGATAGAGAAATATTTCTGAAATAAACAGATCTCACTTTAGAAAGCAATTGTAAATGTAAACCATTACATACCATTAGATCAATCAACTGTAACCAAAAGTAGTTCACTTCTGTGGAACTTACCAAATGGCTAAAAACCAGAAATATAATCTATAGGATTAAGAAATTATTTAGAGAAGTAATAAAAAAATTTATAAAAAGGTTACAAAAACACTTTTGGAACAGATATCATTCTGCCCAGGCCAGGAGTGGGGAATCTGTGGCTACACATAGTCCTACAGATCCTCTCGTGCAACCATTTGACTGAATCTAAAGTTCATAGAACAAATCCCATTTTTTTTGTGAAGTTTGGATTCAGTCAAAGGGTTACACCTGAGGACCTAGAGGGCCACATATAGCCTCAAGGTCACAGGCTTCCCACCCCTACACCAGACAATTGTAAAGGCTGATAGATACATTATTGGATTTGTTGAATGTAGCCAAAGATGATTTACTTATAGATAAGCGTATTTAATGGCAAAAATCAAGAATAAATTTTAAAAAAATTCCTCTGGGTAACATCCAATTGCAAGATACTTATAATAGATATCCCTGGAATCTGTTCCACCCCTTTCCAAGTGAGAAGTGCTAGGAGGAAGACATATTAGAATCATGAAGTTGGACACTCCTAAAAGGAAGGGTACTAGAACAATATCATTATGTATCTTAAATATTTCTAGTCTAGGGTAAATGATTGTGTCGACCTACTTGTTTACTATCTTTAAATTTTACAAATCTTATCCAAAGGTATGATTTATCTCCCTAATAAATTCCAAATACACAAAAATGATCATAAAAGTGCATAGTAAATTTAAAAAAAAGCATTTATCCAAGGTAGTAGTAAACAGAAATTGGAGAAGTTATATAGATTGCAAGATATGATGTAATACACATGAACTCTCCTATTACAAGTGAGATATCTCAGTTCACAAAGAGCCCTGAATCCCATACCATGGAAAATGCCCCAATATCTCTAGCACAGGATCAGCCAGCATGAATGAGATTTATCCATTGGTCCCTGTACATGTCTGTTTCTCATCAAAATCTTTATCTTCAAAGGGATCTGCTAAACAGAGAGCCTGAAACTGTTTGTCTTTTCTGAAAACCACCAGAAGGATTCTTCTCTCCCAAATTTTCACCAACTTTGGCCCTCATATGGTGCTGGGATTCTAAGAAATCCGTCTCTTCATCAACAAAGAAAGTCTTATACAAATACCTTGATGTGAATCCCAGGTTATGTATAATAGGGACATATGTACAAGTATATCCATATAGATATAAACATAGACATATTACATATAAGTGAGGGAACATTCTATGGTGGAAAGGGCATTGGACTACAAGTTAAATGGACTTGGGTTCATATCCCAACCTCAGTCACTAATTTACTGTGACCAAGATACATATCTACAGATGTATGCTTAAACTCTCTTTGGCACAGTTTTCTTTTATGTAACATGAGGGAGTTGGGCTTAATTTCATACACACTCACACACACGTATGTGTTTATGTGTATATACACATACATGGGCATATACATGCACATTCATATATACACATGCAAATATACAGGTATAATACACTGTACATATGTAATACATCTCAATGTACAATATTTTAAATTTGTATGTGTATATATATTTTTGTGTGGATAGATCATTTGACATAGCACCATATAACTTCTGTATATATATGTGTATATATATATATATATGCCTTTCACAAAGAATAAATAAGCTATGAATTTGGCTTTCAGGTAGCACTAAAACATAGGTTTTCCTTATTATGAGACTAGTTCTCTGTTCCCAAGGCCACCTGCTTCTCAATTGGACAATAAAATAAAAATAAAATATAAATAAAATCTATATTCAACATTTATATAATACTAAGTATACAATTAATTTAATCAATTATAGCTTGTTGAGTAATAATATATTATATAATACATATTAATGTTTAATAATATAATAATCGATTACATAATTAATATGAATATAAATAAAATTTTTAAAATAACATTTTTCCCATTCAGTTTTATTGAAGAAGCTGGATTGATGAGAAGTTTATTGACTTGTCTGAAGTCAGTTTCTCTTCCATGAAGTGTCCAAGCTAGGATTCAATGCACATTCTCTCTGACTCTTAGCTCAGGACTTTTTTTCACTGCCCCTCAAACATTTTAGAGAATGTATGATTTCCAGCAAACCAGTAAGAAAATGCATGTGTCCATCTACATGATTTGTTTATATATTTATTTAAATAACAAGGAATTACAATGTGGGGAAAGGAAAGAAAATTTGGGGTCTATATAAAATGGCTTCTTTTGAATTTTTATCAAAAGGTCCAAGTCAGCGCTTATGTTACCTGAACTGGCTTATAAATCCCCACACAGCACTCAGGAAGAAGGGTGAATTTGAGGGGCCATTGAGCACAGAGCACTTTCCCAATTACAGAAACACCTGTGCTGAATGGCTTTATGCTGATCTGTTGTGAGCATTTTATAGAGTGTTTAATAGTCCTTGCAATTCCTCATTTGTAATTTAGAGTGGGCCAGGGGGCTGCTTGCAGGCTATGTCAGGCAAAACCTATCTGTAGACTGCTCACAAGGGCTTACTTGATACCCTACCCCCTGTCTTGAACTTCCCGCCTGGTACGTTCTCAAATGCCACCAATAGTAACTCTAATTAATGACCTGTGTGGATTGGATTCAGGGAAAGTGGACTTTCACTTTAGCTAGAAACGATTGTTGTTCGAAAAAGCTATGACTCAGCTATTTGGCACTGGAATCTTTTAAATGAACAAGGGAAACTTCTACAATCCTGTCAAGCAGTCTTGCAGCATTGGTTTGTTTGTTTCCTCCTCTATATGAAACTGGTTCAAGTAAAGGCATGAATTTCAAGTCTCTTTGGATCATCTAGGACATCACACACACAGACACACATGCATATTATATGTATACATATATGTAAATATGCATGTATGCATGTATATGTGTATTCTTTGCTTTTTTCTATTTTTTTCTACTCAAAGAAAAGGACAATAATTGCCTTAATTATTTTTTATTTATCCTCAGAGAGATATAACATTCCAAATAGCAGTGGGAGAATTGTTAGGTATTTAAATATGTCTTTCCTTTAATAATTAGCTAACAGTAATGGATGGATATGAAGTCTACTGGTTACCATGAAGTACCTTCAAAAATAAATGTTAAAAGTGCAGCAACATCATTTTTAAGCTGTGCCAAGTACACTTAGCATATATCCTCTGGAGTAAAATATTGAGGCAGTATGGTCTGCTGTACAGAAAGCTCAGCATTTGGTCTCTTTTATATTACTGCTCTCACTGTTATTTAACACTCCTTAAGTAACTACAGTAGACTGGGTCCTATACACACTGAAGGAAGCTGGTAATGGAGATCACTCTCTAAAGAAATCTGCTGCCCCTCATAATAAATGCTGTAGTAGCAAGCACCCCAGTGTCGCCAGGGTGGCTGCCAATACAGGTTCTTAGATCTGCTTTGCTAAAGGAATGCAATTCAAAATGGGTTAACAAGCTTACTTTAATCTGTCAAACATATATCGTTTACCTAGTTCAGCGGAAAAAAGGTCAGCACCATGAACTTCAGAGTATACAGACAGAATTATCAAGACAGAGAAACAGTTCAAGCAGACAGGTTTCCAAACTGTCCAACCATTACATCCATACCAAATCACAGTTACTATCAATATCTGGGTTTTTCAAAGCTGGGGGGCTCTCAACAACAGCTTCCCAGAGTCTCATCTGATCAAATCACAGAACACTTCTCAAAGTGAGCCCCAAAGCAAAGCTTCACATCAGGGATTATATAGCCTTCTCCTGGGTCAGAGAATGTAACCACCCTCTTGACCCACTACCCAATCACACAGCATCAAGATGTGGGCATTCTGGAAAACAAAGCCTCCTGCCACAGGCTCCATGTGACCACATTCAGCCTATTAGGAGGCAGAGTATATTTTCAAATCAAGGAAGGTTCTCAGAGTCTCTTAAGCCTATCAAAGGGCCTAGGGGCAGGGAAGATCTTTAAATTTGCATTTCCATTACAAATGCATGCATACAGCAATATTGGCTAACATGTATCAACCCTAGAGTTTGTTACCTTAGCAGTGTGAAAGCAGCTTTGAATATAATCATGAAAGCTCACATGTGTAGAGAGGTTTAATGTTGGCAAAACATTAGACAAGTTTGAACCTACTGACAAATCTATGGGATATTATGAGATTGTTTATCATTATTCTCCTTCGTATAGATGAGGAAACTGAGCTTAAAGAGATTAAGGGATTTTGCAAGGGTCATACTCTTAGAAAGAATTTGAGGTAGATTCCAAATTCAAGACTTCCTGACTTTAAGTCCAGTACACTATCCACTATACCATAATGCTCCTCAGATATACAAATATGGAATACTGTGTCATGAGCTAGACTTTGGGGCATGTCAGGTTAGGTCCTTTTTAAATTTCTGCATTACTTTAATTGTAGGAATTACATGTTTTATGTTTTTGTATAAATGAAGCAGAATAACTGAGGGGTTGATGATTGGCCTTGGAATCAGGGGAATCTGGCTTCAAGTGCTGTCTCTGACATATATTAACTGCATGGCCACAGACAAAGCACAATTTCTCTGGCTCATGCCAGACATGCTCTAACATTATACAGTACAGATAAATTGTATATCTGCACTGGTAAAGTAAGTTTCTATACTGGGAGTCTTCTACAATGAAAAAAATCACAGGTGCAGGCCAAACATGAATGTATTGTATAGGTGTAGATAGATAGAGAGAATACATAAATACATTGAAATGTGTTCCTACAGATACATGTGCACATTTATGCATATATAATTAAGCTTAGCACAAAATGGAAGAGAGATTTGTATGTGCTTAATGAGTATGATATAATAGACAATGCTTTAAAATGAAATACATGAGCAAATAGTTTATGTTGATGCATCAAAGTGTGAAAGCGACCTTTATTTTCAAAAGACTATAAAATCAAAGCACAAACTCTCCCAGGTTCTCCATTTAAAAACAAACAAATAAACAAACAAACTATATACAGTCCTGCTTATAGTCTGTTATCGAAGGATTATATTCATTAAGGGAAGAAGAGATATCAATACCAATTAGTTAATATGTGGCCATTTGTTTGACTGGAGGGACACATGAAAAATAGATAGCTACATAAATATAGGGATAAGGACTGGACATACATGCATACACATACATATGTGTGTATGCATACAAGTGCACACACACATATATACGTACACATGCATATTTGTGCATGCTGTCTGTTATGCTAAGCATATATATGCCTATACAGTGTACTTATAATGCATATATTGCATATATGTACATGAGGCTGATGCAGCAATGAACCTATATTATACATGGATATATTTATGAGTGTGTATCTCCATAAACACAATGTGCATATTTGTATGCATGTGGTGAGTTAAGTGTCATAGACATCTACACACAGAAATATATACCTCCAATTCATATGACCTCCTGCTTTGGAAATGAAATGGACAAAATCCTTTTTTGATCTTTTTGAATACATAGGAACAATCAAAGGTCTTATAGAAAGGTGTGCCTTCTATATATTCACACACATATACCTTCATATACACACATATGTATTTGATTTGATATATATGTGTATGTGTGTATGTATATGTGTGTGCATACATATATATACATATATATATATATACATATATATATATATGTTCTCTTCTGATGAAGTAGTGCTATGGTGGTACAAAGAGAACAAAAGGAACTCTATCACATTATTTTAAGACAGTCTGAAAAAGTTTGTGGAAAATCTAAATATGCAGTGTTTGGTCAATGACTAGTATTGATGGAACTATAAGACATTAATATTTATAGCTGTGCTATAATTGAAACTAGATGATATAAATAACTTGAGACTAGATGGAAGGATGGCCCACAGTTGTTCATGGAGAGATGAAAAAAGGAATTGATAGAATAAGTTTCCTTATTTGCCCAAAGGCAACAAGAACATAATTTCATGGGCTATTTGGTCATCTCACCTTGAGGTTCTTATGAGGAGCATAAGAAAAAGGAATTAATAAAAGTGATTGATGGTTCCCTGTTAACATTAAGTTCAAAGGATAAAGACATATAAGATTCTATAAAGAAATTTACAAGATCCTTCAAGCTAAGTTAATCCTAATACTTTATGGCTACAGTGAAAAGGTGGGAAGAGATGATGGAAAAAAATGCTTGCAGATATATTTTAACGTTGTGACATGAAAGACCCCAAAGTTTTAAAGGTACTCAGAAGATTGTCATCTGTGTAGTGAAACTTTCATCAAAATGAGAGATAAAAGTTACTGGATATCGTAAATACGAAAGGATATCACATGCACAAATTACTCCTTTTTACCATAAAGGAAGACTATTTACTGATGGAGAGGTTATCCTTTTGAATTATCTATCAATATTTGGTTGATCGACTACCTATAGAACATAAAACATTAGAAGATGTCACATTTGATTACAACAGCTCCAATCCAAACTTTTTGAGAAAATTAATGATTTTAAAAAGTGTAAAATGAATGAAGAAAATACACTTGCTCTGACTTGAAAATCGTTCCTGAATGAATTTAAGTTATACAATTCTGTTATCAAAATGAGAAGGCAGAACAAATCAGAAAATGCATCAATTATTAATTATGTGGTCTATTTGCCAAGAAGAGATACATAAAAAATTATAGAAACTCATCAATTTAGACTGTAAAATTTCAGAATCCATGACCTTATTACTTTTTTTCTTCAGTGACTATCTCATTATAGTGAATTTCTGTTTTAATTCTACCTATTTTATGCATAAGCTTTACTAGAATACCAAAGGGGTCTATGGCACAGAAAAAAAAAGTTTTACAATTGCTAATGTATCATAGAAAGTCATCTGAAAAATATTTAATAGAGGATGTGGACAGAAGATGACAGATAATATTCCCTCACAAAACAGTGAATACCTGTGAAAATGAAAAAGTCTGATAAAAGTTTGGCCTGACAGTCAACTCTCCCAAACCAACCAAAGAATATATAAAAGGAACTATAAGTATAACAACAATGAATTAGTACCAAAATTTAAACGGTTTGCCAATGTTTCTATGCTAAGCAGTTATTGCTATTGATGAAATGAAAAGTACTATGTTTGCATTCTCAGTATCATAAACTATAAATGAAGATATGGAAATAGAATTTAAGACAAGACAGGAAAAAACAGTTGGATCTTAGCAACATGCACAGAAAAAATCTGTGATATAGGCAAAACAATTAAAAAGACTTTCTGGAATCATTTTTCTAGGTATATATCAAATAGGTAAGAAATGGAAAAGTTCAAATATGGAAAGAGAGAGAGACAGAGAGAGACAGACACACACACACACACACACACACACAGAGAGAGAGAGAGAGAGAGAGAGAGAGAGAGAGAGAGAGAGAGGATAGATTTTGTTCTGAGATGAGGGGAGCATCTATATGATTGGATCATGGATCCATAAAATTAATCATATGAGACCTCAATTATATACATAAACCCTCTAAAATCTGAAACCATTCTATCTTTCCTTATCTGATATTACTGGAAAATCCTCTCTCCATGGTATCTCTTCTTTTACAGCCATTCTATCTCTTAAATCTTAACTCAAAGACCTCTACCTTTTTTATTGCCAGGCAGTGTAATAAGTGCTTTATAAATTTATCCCATTTGATAATGAGATATCTGTTTTCTTAGCCCTTCTGTCAGTAACAATCTTTGTCTCTCTAACATATCATTTTGTACCTTTATATTGTCTTTATCACATGTAAACCAGGGTTCCTTTCCCTGGGCTTATATGAAAAAGGTCCAAGCGTAGAGACTATCCCCAAAGGATGTCTGTCTCTTTGATTTTTTATATGTTTAATTCATCACCTGCTCTGGGAAATCTTTAAATATATTTCATTTCTTCAAATGTAAAAATAAAATGTAATAAAGGCAAATATAGAATTCAGAATTATCTATATTTAACTTAAAAAATGCAAAAGACACTGAGAATCCTATAACTGAATAGAGAAAACTCATAAGAGTCCCACAGTTGTCAGGAAATAATCAATACTATATTCCTCTTTCTTCTGGAGTTTTCTCTGCCCTGCCCCCCCACCCCCCATTTTTCAGAAAAGTCTTAAAATCTTCCACATTCAGTCCTACCCTAAATTCATTTGTCAAAAGACAAATGAAATTAGGAATACCAAAATAACCCAAACCCCTCCAATATTCTAATGAATCTTTCTAACTTCTTTAACCATGAAGTCAGCCCTGAGGTCACCACTGCTCATGGGCTGGGGTTCAGGACTGACATTCTTCTGGAATGCTCTTCTTTGAAGTCATATGCTGAGCATAAATACATATTTTGAAAATAAGAATACATTATTAATTTAATAGTACATGTGTAATGTTTGTTGGGTAGACCATTCAAAGGTGGTCTGTGGCCAAAGATGTGCATTGACCTTAAGGCATTAAAGGTTTCTTAGGAAGCATAGCTTATTGTCTCAGCCTCTTTTGATGTCTTCAAATAGAAATGTCAGGTAAAAAAAAAAACAACTAATTATAGCAGTCCCTGTGTCTTTATTTTCTTTTGTTTTATGGGTCCATCTACAATGGTCACGATTGCATTCTTTATCTATGGTCATATCACATCTATACTCCCAAATCATTCACTTTTTGGTTTGGTTATCATTGTTGTTTAGTTGTTTCAGTTTTGTCCAACTCTTTGTGACTCCATTTGGGATTTTCTCGGCAAAGATACTGGAGTGGTTTTCCATTTCCTTCTCTAGGTCATTTTACCGATGAGTAAACGGAGACAAACAGATTTAATTGACTTGAGTAGGATCACACACCTAGTATGTGTCTGAGGCCAGATTTGAACTCAGGGAGCTGAGTCTTCCTGACTCCAGGCCCAGCAATCCAGCCATTGGGCCACCCAGCTGCTCACTTTTTGGTACTTTCCTGCCTTTTTTTTCCTTTTTTAATTTAGTACTATTACTCTAATCATCAAGATGGCCACCTTGGTGTCATCTTTGATGTCTCTAATGCTCCCTTACGCCATACCCCAATTAGTACCCAAACCTTATTTATTCTTTCTCCACATCTTTTTTTTTCTTCCTTTCCATTCATTTCTTTCTTCTGACAGTCACCTCATTGAGGCCTTCCTCACAGTTTGCTTAGACTAATGCCTTAGTCTTCTAACTGGTTTCACCAATTTAATTCTCTCTTGTCTTCTATTATTCTCCACATAGCTACCAAAGTATTTTTTTCTCCTAAAGGGTAGGTATGACACTCATTTCTGCTTTCATTAAACTCCAATGGCTCCCTATTGCATCTAGAATGAAATAAAAGGTCCTGTTTGACATTTAAAGCCCTTCTCAATATGAGCACAATCTACCTTGCCAAGGTTGGTTTTTTTTTACCCACTCACCCTCTTGTCCAGCCTAATCTAATGTTTTCTAAAACATTCCAACCTTCATTTAATGCTTTTCCCTAAGCTTATTCTAATGCATCGAATATATCTCCTCTTCCTATAAGAATCCCTAGTTTTTTTCAAACTTCATCTCTAGCTCCATCTTCTAAGAAATGATCTTTCCTGATTTCTGTCACTCTTAAACTCAAGTGAATTTTCTTAAAATTACTCTTAGAATTATTTTTAATGTATAGCTATGTATTTGTGTGTGTGCACATACATTTACATTTATTTGCACATATTGTATGTGTGCAATTATGATGTTCAACTATTTTATTTTTCTTTAACAACAGGTGCCATTCACCTAAACAAGAGCCTCTATGTTGACAAAGAGATCATGCTTTATGGAATAGTCTTGGGGTGGGTGCTGTGGAAGGGAAGGAAAAGGATGGATAAGGCAAGTGGGATAGGCAGGGGACTCCTCCACAGGATTATCACCATTCTCAGCCAGAATGGCTCTGCTGACTTCAGGTGTTCACTTATGGATGGGGGTGGCATGTTTGCCAAGAAAACTCCACGTGAAGTCACGGAGAGTTGAGTGTGATCAAAACGACACAACAACAAATTGTACATCCTTAGACAGTAGGTTCTGCATGAAGCTTTGCATAATGGGGAGTGTATTTACTTCTCCTTCCCCTTCTTCTCTGCTCAGCCCCTTCATGGCCTTGATCACTTCTTCTTCAGATATACCCAAGTTCTGAAGGTCAGTGATTTTTTTTCTTTTTTTTTTTTTGCGATTTTTGGAGGGCAATTGGGGTTAAGTGACTTGCCCAAGGTCACAAAGCTAGGGTTTTTGTGTGTGTGTGTGTATGTGTGTGTGTGTGTGTGTGTGTTAAATGTCTGAGGTCGGATTTGAACTCAGGTCTTCCTGACTCCAGGGCCAGTGCTCTATTCACTGCGCCACCTAGCCGCCCCTCAGTG
>NW_027185655.1:49307673-49345984 GCF_028583685.1 Petaurus breviceps papuanus
ATTGTACATCCTTAGACAGTAGGTTCTGCATGAAGCTTTGCATAATGGGGAGTGTATTTACTTCTCCTTCCCCTTCTTCTCTGCTCAGCCCCTTCATGGCCTTGATCACTTCTTCTTCAGATATACCCAAGTTCTGAAGGTCAGTGATTTTTTTTCTTTTTTTTTTTTTGCGATTTTTGGAGGGCAATTGGGGTTAAGTGACTTGCCCAAGGTCACAAAGCTAGAGTTTTGTGTGTGTGTGTGTGTGTATGTGTGTGTGTGTGTGTGTGTGTTAAATGTTTGACGTCGGATTTGAACTCAGGTCTTCCTGACTCCAGGGCCAGTGCTCTATTCACTGCGCCACCTAGCCGCCCCTCAGTGTTTTGTTTTTTTTTTTGCTAGTCCACTGAGTATCTTCTTCAGGCAGGAAGTGAACTCTTGTTGGGAGGTTATATCAATGCTCACTCTCCCCACAGCCTCTGAGAGCTTTTAGCACTGCTCCATCAGGTGGGGTTCCTCCTCACCCAGCTACTTCATGGCTTTTTCAAACTCTACAGTGGCTTGGTATGCTAGTTACCTGTCAAACTGTTCTTAAAGGAACTATTGGGAAGCAAAGAATGCATATTTAGCTGTGTCTACAGGCAATAATTTGGGTGATAGGAAAAGATGCTGGGGAAGTTTTGGCTTTATTGAAATCATGAAGGGTACTTTCCAGAAGCTTGTCCATCTACAGGTCCATGCTCACGCTCTCTCTTCCTCTGGCTATTTTGTTACCTTCGAATTTGCATATATTTAGTGTGTGTATGTATGCACACAAAGCACAATATGCATGTGATGCACATGTGTGTACATGTGTACACAGTGTATGTTTCTAAGCATACATGTATGCACATACCTCACATATTTAGATACACACTTTGAGTCCAGTCTAAGCTATCCTAAGTTTACTTAGAAAGCATAACTTATTGTCTCTACCTTTTTAAATCTCTTCAAATAGAATTGTTAGATAAATAAAACTAGTTATAGTAGACCTATGTCTAAACTCTGCTGTTTTATGGGACCACCAAAAACTGTCATGACTGCATCTTTTTCCTATGCTGATATCAGTAAATAATAGATGGGAAAATATGGAGTAAAACATAGCTATATCTTTATTTTTGTTTTTATAGTTTCAATGGTCACACAATCCTGATTGCATAGCTGGAATGTATCTTAGAGATCATCAGTTCATAATTCTAAGTCACAGAATTTACTGGATGTCACCTGATGTTCTGTGAAAAATTTTATTTACTTTGCTTTGTATCTCTTTGATAAACTTTTTCTAATGGCTTGTTGAATTTATGGCCTTATGACCTATTTTACCATACAATTCCTACTACTAATTATTATTATGTCATTATTAGTATACCATATGATGACATTATTATTATTCTATCATTATTAATCATCACCATAATCATATTTGTAAAGCATCAATATAGTACCTGGCACATCATAGGTTTTTAATAAACAAGCAGATAAACAAAAACATAAATAAGATCTTCCCAAAAGTCTGTGACACTCTTTCCCAGCAGTACACACAGAGGCCAGGGAAATTGAGCTCAGGTCAGCAAACAGAGGTGGCAAATGTATAACTCCAAGGTTCTGTCAGTCCTTTTTCTGGAATCACCAGGATGTTCCCTTACCTATAGTGTAGCTTTCTTCAGGGTTCTTTGTAGAACCTTAAATCTATATCCAGTCTGCTCTTACCTCTGGATATAGTCAATATTATCAGCCAACTCTTTGAAAGAGGGGGCTGGTTGCTGTATATTGTTAGAAGATATGCTTCAAAAACTAGAGTGAACTATAAATGTTAATAATGGAACAATATTTTTGGGGGGAGAAGGTAAAGGGAATATCAAAGGATCCTTGAAAGCTTACAAGGTCATCCTCTGACTACAGTAGTGAGAGGAAGCTGTGGTCAAGGTGTCCCCCACCCAACTATGCCAAGTAACAGTTCTTTATCAGAAATTTAACTATGATGCTCTCTCCACCCTCACCACTAATTGAATCCCCTTGTTCAGATGGGCTTCATGCTGGTCCAAAGTAGCACTAAACCACTTAACCAAACCAAATAGGCTTCCAAGTGCACATCAGAAGATATTCAGGCCTTAATCATACCTACTGAAGAATTTAGATTTATTCTCATCTGATGAATGCATCTGAACTAAATTGGAAGCATATGTAGAAAATAGTGAAAGATAAGGATAAAGTGCCAGGTTATATACCAAGAAAGTGAATTTTAGCTTAATTAAATTGGTGACACACTTCTCTCTGAATTCAAATAAGGCCTTCAGATAGTTGTGTGATCCTGGGTAAGTCACTTAACCCTGTTTCCATCAGTTCATCATCTGTAAAATCAGTTGGAGAAGGAAATGTCAAACCACTCCAATGTCTTTGCCAAGCAAATCTCAAATGAGGTCACAAGAATTGGACACAACTGAAATGATTAAACAAGAGAGTTGGCTATTAGAATTTTGGATTTTGAAAGCCTTTCTCCTCCCCTTCCCCTTCCCCCTCCTCTCAATTTTTCCCCTTCCCCTCCCTCCTTCTTCTTCTTCCCCTCCTCCCTCTCCTCTTCCTCCTCCTCCTCTTTCTTCTTCTTCATTCAAGGTTTAGTGATTCCATTTTGTTTACCTATTTTGGTTAAAGTATTACAGAATTTCCCCCAGGCTGTAGGACAATGGGGACAATGAGAAATGCTATGCTTTGTTTCAGAATTCCCAGGAAGTGTTGCTGTTGAAAAAAGCAATCCTAAGGAAATCTTAGGATCAGCCCTTCATATAGCCTGTTATTGGTAATGCATGAAACTGAACACTGCTTAGACACACTGCATTTAGCTGAGCTGCTCATCACTTTTTTCCTGTTATGTGGTGATTTCAGTGAGTCATAGATGTGACATCATTTACTGATCCCATAAAAATCACTGATAAACTCCATCAAAAGCAAGAATACATTTTATGCCCACTAGTGTATAATGGCCCCATCTCAAATGACATACAGATTTTATTGAAACATAAAATACTTGGAAGAGTTTCTAAAATCCTAATGTTTGTGATTCGCTCCAGCATTCTTAGGACTTTGCTTTCAATTTTGGAAATGAAAGGCAACATGGCAGGGAAGTCAAAGCTCAGGAAGCACAAATAAAAAGTAGTATGGAAATGTGTCAATGTATCAGGAAGTAGGGCTTCTTGATATGACTGTTCTTGGGAAAGGGGAATGTATGAATCAGGATGTGTCAGACAATGGTCACAACCAGGACTGTAGCTACCTGTATTGTCTTTGTGCCCTTGTAGCCCTGGGCAGATAAGACCAACAAAAGTTCCCAGATGACACTCTTATGAGGGTAACACAGATATAGCTCTCAGCTGTCCAAGTCTATGCACTCAGAGACAGAGAGAGAGAGAGACACAGAGAGACAGAGACAGAGAGAGAGACAGAGAGAGACAGAGACAGAGACAGAGAGAGTCAGAAATAATAACTCCATTATGACTCAATAGTCTTCAGCCATCAGCTAAAAGCATGTTCTATCTTTTTCAAATCCAGCATCGTCTGATCCATACTATATTACTGCATAATGACACTGAGATGACTTCAAAATCACTTCAACTCTACCTCTTCTACCTTATATAGGCTGTTCTATTTCATTTATCAACCCTACAACCTGCACAACAATCCCTCTACTTTCGAGATGCAGTACATGAATACATTAGCAGTCACGCTTTCTGGGAAAGCCTGCTTCTCACTACACTATGATAATCACCCAGCCTCTGTACCTCATGGCTAGTCTTTATTCTAGCCTAACTAACCTGATGGCATTTTCATCATGTGGTACTACAACACCACTGATTAATCGGACTTACACACTGTAGGCAATAGTGCATATAATTTTGATAACACATAGTCATGTCATAGACTTTCAATGGATTATTCCCTAAGAATTCATAATCTGGAAAAGAAGCCCTCCAAGGCATGGAAAATGTGGAGCCAATACCTGTCTTTAAGGCTTAGGTGTGATTTAACTCACTCACACATCATTTATCTAATAATGATAAGTATAAGAAATAGAGACACTGCTGACATCCCCTTAGAGCAGGTGGGCCTGGATCTCCTGTTTATCAAGATCAAAGAAATCATAGGCACTTTGAAAGAAGTTTTAGAAAGCCAGACATTTACAAAGAGCTACTTTTGGTCTAAAAGGTAAAGTAAGGATGATGATTCAGGTCTGGATAACATTTGAGAAGAGAGAAAGCACATTATTTGAAACAGCACACATTTTAGTTTAATCCTGGGAAGGCAAAGCTGGTGAGGGGAGGGAATGAGGGAAGGAAGAAAGGAAAAGAATTCTTTTTACTTGGAGTATATTTAGTTGGAGCCAGGGGGTCAAATAATATGCTCATGATGAATAGGTGCTTTGGGACAGCTTAAAGATCCCTCAGCTTTAAAAAATTTTTGATATTGTACTTAACCTTTGGAACTTTCTAAAGCAAATTACACAGAGGATTCTCCCTAGAAAATCCCATGCTGAAAATAAAATCGACAATTACAGAGCAAATCACAAGTCAGTGCCTATGTCCAAAGCACAGATGTTGCTTGTGAAAGTGATACACCTGGGAAGGAATGCTGACTGAAAACAGCAGTTGGAGGGTTGAAATGGGCCTTTTACTCTGATCTTCTCTAAGGCCAGAAGAGATGCCCTTTGTAGAGGAGAGCTTCTCATCTACTTTTCTTCATAGGTTTACCTAAGCGTGCAATTTTCCATATCTATGTATACTATTGTTTCCTGGTTACATATATTTGCTTCTAACTTTTTTTGTGATATGTTTTATTGATTCTATTTTCTTTACATCAGATTTATTTCCCCTAATCTCTCCAACTGACCCCCTTCTTTGTGAAAAAAAGATCAGAGCAAAACCAAACAAAAAACACCACATTATGTTTCCTTACCTATTCTCCATTGGTTCTCCAATTGAGAATGTTCTCCATTCTTCATTGGTTTCAGTTACTCAGATTTTTGTCTTTCTTTCCTTCCTTTCATTTACATTATTTTACTTGAATTGTGTAAAAACTTTAAAAAATAATCATATATATAAGTAAATATACACACATTTGTATATGTGTTTATATACATATGCACATGTGTATATATGTGTATGTGTATGCATTGTGTATGTGTGTGTATAACATACACATAAATATATATAATCTTTGTTCTATCAGTCATTTTGTAATTATCAACCTAGGAATAATTATGAAATTTACCTTATCTCATAGTCTTCTAAAGTGTTTTTGTTTTTACATGTGTATAATTTTGATTTTATATTTAGGTCTTGAATCTACTTTTAGCTTATGGTATAAGATGATGGGTATAAATTTCTATTCTGCCAATTTTATTTTCAAGTTTTCTAAGAATTGCTATCAATACTTTCTGACTCTTAACTAGTTGTGTTTAAAATGGTCTATAGAATCATATTAATAAAAATCATAGCTTTAACTTATAAAGCACTTTAATGTTTGCAAAACACTTTGAATGTGTCAACTCTTTTGAGACTCACAACAGCCTTGGGAGGTAGTTTTAACTATTATTTCTAATTTTCAGTTTAAGGGATTGAGATTGAGAGGTAATGTGATTTTGCCAGTCAAGTGGTTTTTAAATATCTGAGGCAAGATTTGAACTCAGACCATCTTGACTTCATGACTAGTGCTCTATTACTACATAACTCAGCTGCCTACATAAGGAAAACAGCTGTGATGAGTCATATTTTTTTGTGAAGGTGAAACTATCATAATTTTAATTTTTATTCACATTATAATGTAAAGTCAAAGATATATATACAGTTTTAATTGGTGCATATAAAATCATACAAATTTGTTTTCAAAACTTCCTCAGAGACTCATAGCAGTCTACTTGAGTATTTTATTATTCTTATTGTTATTTTAAATGGAAATCAAATTTTTTTGATTCCGTGAATTAAACATATATAGCATGGGCTACATATAGTATGCTATATTTATGCATGTATATATGCGTATGTGTACATATATACAAATATATGTATATATTTGTGTGTATGCCTAAAAAGTCATACTCTGTGCTTGCCCCTTGTTTTATTAATACCATTATTTGACCTATAACAAAGATAGAAAACAAAAAAATAGGTCATATATATATATAAAATATTTATAATATCTCACTGTGTAGGGATAAAGTTATGTAAACTAAGGGTGTACCCATCAGTTGAGGGAATGGCCAAATAGATGACAGTGTATGAATGCAATGGAATACTATTGTGTTGTAAGGAATAAAGAGATGATTTTGGTGGGGGGGAGGCAGAGGGAAAGGGGAGGGAAGTATTGGGGGAAAGGAAACTATCAGTAAGAGAAAATGAAGGTTTCCAATATTCTCAAATAATATTTGCACCTACCTCCCAGGATTAGCATGAAGATCAAATAGATAATAATAGTAAATACTTTAAAAGTTTCTGGTACACGGTAAATTATATATAAATGTTATAAATTGTTATTATTCACCAAAGGGGGAAATACACAAGTCCATGAAACTAATATTTTTGTATTAAAAAACTTTAAGAAAATGCTGACTTCCATTGTCACAGGAGCAACAAATGTCAGACTAGATATTTTATAAAACCACCCAAACCTCTCAAACTTCTCCAGAAAAGTAATTATGCACCAAAGACAAAGCAACTTCAGCCATTTCCAAGGTCTAGGACATCCAGGATCCAAAATAAAGTTAAAAATATACTGACACTCACTTATTCTGAGCCAACTCAGCACCCCTTTCCCACCTTCCAAATCATTACCCAAGGGCATGACACAGGAATAAAGTGTTCCAAAGAACACTGGATCTCATAATGCAACTCAGGATTATCTATCCTGCAGTCTGAGCTTAACCAGATTGGGCAAAATTTGGTATTCAATAATGAAGAAGAGTTTGAGGCAATTTTAGAAATAAAACCAGAAGGAAGAGATCACTTGCTTCCCAAATGCTCCAAACAACAGAAATGCAGTAGTGAATAAATGCCAACAACAGTGATAATAGATAAAGTAGACTTTTTACTTATTTAATTTTTGGTAATAAGAAATCAATTTAAATGATTTACTGAGTATTTGCATATCTTAAGTTATTTCATTCAATAAATATTACACAACAAACACTACTCTAATGTTACAGGGGAGAGAAAAACACTGTTCCTGCCTTTAAGAACTTTTATTTTTTTACTCATAAGGACGTAGAGAGTTGACTTAGATTTCGCATCTAGCAACATTCATAAACATCATTCAGAAATTCTCATTAAAAATCCTTTTTGTCTTCTCATGGCTCTTCTTTGAGACCAAATTTATCATCTATATTCCTGGAACATCCATTTTCAATTATTTTGTAGTTGTTATTTTCCATTTACATTGTTGTAGTCATCAAGAATGCTGTTTTCTGGTCTCTGCATCAGTTCACCATCATCAGTAAGTCTTCTCATTCTTTTCTATGTTAATCCTATTTGCTGTTTGTTATAGGACATTAATATTCCACTTTTTGCAGAGGCGGGAAGGGGGGTTCCATAAGCATGGTATATTACATAATAAAATGTCAATTTTTGTTGTATTATTCAGTTTAGCTAATTTTTCCCTCTCTTCTTCCTTTTTTAAAATTGTTTGACATAACAGATGGCTCTCTGAAAGGGGGGAGGGAGGGAAATATAGGGAAATTTAGGTTAAATAGAAGCAAGATATTAATAAAATTCATTTAAAAATGCCTTGTTGAATCTTATACTGTGCACCACAAATCAAAATAGATATATGATCTTAATATTAAAAAATGCTTTCATTAATAAAACAACTAGTAGAGAAGCAGGCCCTTCTTGCAGCTTTCATCTTCTTCTGCCTTTCAAAGATAAGACTATGGAACAAATTCCTAACCAAACAAGGGATAGGACTGATTACAAAGATAAAATACACAGTTTTGATTATATGAAATTGAAAATTTTTTATGAAAACAAAACTAATAAACAGGAATAAAATGGGAGTAGTAGACTGGTAAAATTTTGTAGCATATATCACTGATAAGAGTCTAATAGCCAACATATGTAGACAAATAAGAGAAATAGAAATAAGCAGTTGTCAAAAGAATTCCATACTATTAACAAACATATGAAACAATACTCCAAATCAGTAATAATAAAATGAATGAAAATCAAAACAACTCTGTGGTTTTAGCTCAGATGACATATTCAACTTTGGAGGGCCTGTGGAAAGAGGCACACAAATGCATTACTGGCACAGCTGTGGACTGGGACAACCATTCTGAAAAGCCATCCAAATTATACAAATAAAGTAGCTTAAATGTCCATAACCTTTGACTTAAATATTCCACCACTGGGAAAATAATAATAATATTAATAGCCTTTATATAGTACTTCAAGGTTCACAAAGCACTTTACATATTACCTTATTTTATCCTCAAAACAACCTTGTGAGGTAGGTGCTATGTTTAGGCCCAATTTTATAGATGAGGAAACTATGACTGAGACAGGTTAAGTGACTCACCCAGGAACACACAGCTGTTAAGTGTCTGAGGTAGGATTCAAACTCAGGTCTTCCTGACTCCAAATCCAGCCCAAATACAACTTCACTGTAACACCATGCTGCCTATATCCTAAGGAGGTTACTGACAAAAAGGAAAGTTCTGTATACTGCAAAAATATTTATAAAAGCACTTTTTGTGGTAACAAAGAACTGGAAAAAGTAGATGCCCACTTGAGTGGGGAATTGCTAAAAAAAAAAAGCTTTGGAATATGAATGTAATGGAAGATTACTGTATTCTAAGAAATATGATCAATATACATGGGAAGACTTTTACGAACTGCTGAAAAGTAAACAAAAGCCAGGAAAACAATATACAAAATAACAACAATGTAAATGGAAAAAAAACCAAATATCACAAAAAACAACAGCAACAAAAAATAACTGAAAATGAAAGTTTCAAAATCACAAAGAACAAGCCTGGCCCCAGGAAGAAATATGAGCAAATACTTCACCCAATCCTTTGCAGAGGTAGTGGTGTTCACAGGTGTGAAACAATGAATACAATTTTGAATTTCTCAATGTGTTTATCACTTTTGATGAATTTTTAGTTTTTGTCTTTCCCCTCTCCAAAATTCTATTATATGAGATGGCTCTCTGGGTGGCAGGGATACAGGGGGGAAATCTAGATGATGCAGAAACAAAAGAAATGAATAAAATCTATTTTTTAAAAAAGAAAAAATGCACATCAAAATAACCCAGAGATTTTACTTCAGATCTAGTAAATTGGTAGTTTATGACAAAACACGTAAATAGTTGGAAAGGTTGCTGAAAAAAACAAGCATACTAACACATCATTTGGTGGAACTGTGGACTGGCATAATCATTCTGGAAAATAATATGTAAATTATGTTAAAACAAAATGTGACTTCATTGTTCATACACTTCAAACTAGAGTTCCAACTGCTATGCATTTACTTCAGTGGTCAATGACTACACAACTCCAAATAAAAAAATATGTTTATACAGCCCTTTTTTTGTTATCCAAGAACAGAAAAGAAAACAATTGCCCACTAAACATCAGATTAAAAAAATTAGATTATTATATTTAGTTAGTTTTGCTAAATTATTTTCTTCCCTTTTTTCATTCCTTATTATAAGTGATGGTTCTCAGGAGATAGTGGCAAGTGGGATAGAATGGGATGTTGATGGTTTTTGTTTTTAAGTAACCTTTGTTTTATATAACCCATATATATATAATATATATAAACCTATATATACTATACTTTATATGTAATTTTTAAAAGTTTTAATACTATGTTGAAAAAATACACATATTATTTTTTGTCCACAGCACCCAAAGGAAAAGACCAAATAAAACTTGGTTAGTGTAAAAAGGGCCTATTAAAATTCCTTCAGATTTTTCTACATATAGATTAAGATATCTATTTCATGTTCAGTTAATTTGAGTATTTCTTATTTTTGCAGCTATTCCCTCATTTCTTTTAAATTCTCAGTCTCCTTGATTTATAATTGTATACAGTAGGTTTTGCATCTTTTTCTTTCTCTGTGCTGTGATTTCACCTTTTTCATTTTTTTATTATGGTACTTTGATTTTCCTAACATCCACTCTACCATATTACCTACCATTTCCTTTACTGATTATTGTTTTTCTTACATGATGCTCATCAAAGAATGTCCTTAATGTTTTACGTTTCTTAGATTTACTTATAATTTCTGTGTCCTAGTATATGATTTATTTTTGCATGGGTACCATGTGATGTAAAAGTAAGTACATTTTTTAATGATACCTTTCAGAAGATACCTTGAGTCTTTTATTTCTAAATTCTTCAACAATTTGTTCAGTTCTGTATTTTCCTTTTTATCTTTGTTAGATGTGTCTGGATCCAAGATAGGAACATTCAAATATTCTACAATTACTTTGTTATTTCCTGTGTAATTTTCTGATTCAGTTAACTCTTCCTTTATGAATTTGGATACTATGTCAAAGGATGCATATAAACTTAGTACTGATTCCAGTTCACTGTTTATTGTTCCTTTAAGTCTGGCTTAGCTTTCAGAGCAGTCATTGTGGCATCTATTCCTCAATTTTCCGCAAAAAACTGGAGTCCACATTTACCTAAGTCAGGGGCTCTATGGCATGTCTCCCCTTGGCTGCACTGGCTTGTGTGACCACAGGGCGCTGCTCATACTCCCCACCAGACCGAGGGAGGCTCAAAGGGCCCAGGACTGCAGGTGGTCGTCCTTGTCATTGTCGTCATGGTCCCCACCGTGGTCGCCACCCCGACTTGTTGTGTTGTATTTTGTCAAAGTTTTTTCAGTGTCTGTTGAGATAATCGTGATTTTTTTTTTGTTTTGCTTTGATATGGTGAATTATGCCAATGGTTTCCCTAATATTTAACAAGACCTGTATTACTGGTATAAATCTTTCCTGTTCATTTTGTTTGAACTTTGTATTATATTACTGAAATCTCATAGTTAGTATTTTATTTATTTTTTTGCACCAATATTCATTTAATTTGTCTTTAATTTTCTTTCTCTGTTTTTGCTCTTCCTGGTTCTAGTATCAGCACCACATTTATGTCATAAAAAGGGAAAGAAATTGCTAACAGTCCTTTTTTGCTCATATTCCTAAATACTTTCTATAGTGTTGAAATTAATTGTTCTTTAAATATTTGCTAGAATTCACTTGTGTATGCATCTTGTCTGGCAGATTTTTTTTTATTAGGGAGCTCCTTTATGGCTTGTTCAACATTGTAACTTTCTAATCATATATTTTCAATATTTGGAATGTTGTGTAAAAAAAAGTTTTAATATTTTTATGACTTATTGTGTATGAGCAGAGCCTATCAATTTACAATTGTATCTGTAATGTATGAGTATATTTACTTATATAGAACACAAATAAATTATTTTTGTTAATATGGACTTAAAATATTGCCTCAAAATTTGTTTTAATTCACTTAACGTTTTTTCTGAACATGAGATATGGTCTCTCTCTCTTTTTGAACATGAGATTTGAACATGAGAAATGGTCTCTCTCTCTCTCCTTTTGTCTAGATCACCCAAGTCTGGGAGTGGTCCAGTAGAGAGATATTTTCTCAGTAGGGGGTGGCATGATGATGGAGTGACATCAGCCCCTATTTTCAGGGTATATAGACTGTGTCCACAACCATGATTGTCTTTGAAAGATTGCCAAATTACTATCCTTTTTATTAAAAACTTGCTGATCATATTAATAAAATAATTAGAAGCTATATCTCTGGAACCTTTTAAACATTTCATAAACATGGGAAACAGTGAATATTCAAAAAGTTAAATAAGGGCAGAGAATAATCTGCAACTGGCGATCACTGAATTTGTCTTTAATTCCTAGAAAAATCCAGTTATTTGTTACAATTAGTGAAGATCTTGGAAATAGAGCAGAGGGGTCCAGCATGGCTTAAACAAGGTTGTACCATGTGTTAATAACCTCATTTTCTTTTTTGATTGAGGCGACTAACTAGAAGCTCAGGGGAATAGGATTTCTGCAATTATATGACAAGTTTCTCATGCTTTGTCTTCACCAAGACAGTGTTGGTTTTTATAATGTTATAAGGCATAGGTTCATAACTGGCTGCATGGCATCAGTCAAACAGCAGTCACTGATAGTGTAATAATAATTTGGAAAGAATTCTTCAGGGGAGGTTCCTGGGTATCTCTTTTTGGCATCATGCTGTGGACAATTTTAGTAATGACTTGGTTAATAGTATGCTTTTAAAATTCACAGATGGCAAAAAGCTGGTGGATATAGCTAACACAGCAGATGATAGAGTCAGGATCCAAAGAGATCTTGACAGGCATGAACATTGGGGCAAATCTAATGAGCTGAAATTTAATTGAGATAAATATAAATTCTCATACTTCTGTTCAAAAACAACATTAAAACCTTCACAAGTACAACATGAAGCTTTGTGGCTAGAAAACATTTCTTATGTGAAAAGGCAATTGGAATAGCAAACTTTAAGCTCTTTATGTGTCAACAGTACAAAATAGCATCCACCAAAAAAGTTAATATTAATTATTATTTAATTGTAATTAAATAATAATAATAATTACTATTATTATTATTATGCTGATTCCTAAGATGCTTTGAGAGGTCAGTGTCCATCATTAGGTTGGTAGTAATAACATAGTCCTAAGCCGTATCCAGATCTTCACTGATGTTTTGTGTTTAGTGCTAGTTGGGTCATCGTGGGAAGGATACTCGTAAGGTAGACAGTAGCTAGAGGATGTAGAAAAGAATGGTGAAGGGTACATAAACTGCACTTTAATGTACTGAAGATTTTACAACTGAAGAAAAGAACTAGTGGAGACATTGGAGATATCTTCAATTATTTGAAATCCTATTATATGGAAGATGGGACTTTTTCTGCTTGGTCCCAAAGGTAAGTGAATGGATAGAACATTGGATTTGGAGTTAGGGTGACCAGAATTTGAATTCCACCTTTGACATTTAGGAGGCCTCTGATCCTTCTCAAGTCACTTACCATTGTACTTGATAACTGCATTCTTCATAGTAGGAATAATTATGCTTCATGGGTTAAAATGGCTGAAAAAATAACATCTCCTTGGGGCACCTTTCTGGTGATGAAATCTCTTATTATCTAGCATCGTCCTTTCCCAACAGATTGTTGTTGTTGTTCAGTTCTATACCATTCTTTGTGACCCTATTTGAGGTTTACTTGTGTAATGGTAATGGAGATTTGAAGATCTTCCCTGCCTCTTGTATTGGCAATCAAGCAGGTATTTAGGACCTTGCTTCAGTTCATGATTGTATTAGGTTTTAAGATCCACATCTTGTGAATCCCACAGTGGGAAGAAGTTGCTGATGTAACAGGAAAGGTCAGAACAGGGAGGAGCTAATACCATATATAAGGAAAACCCAAGCTAAAGAGCCAGAATTGCCAAAAGAGAGAGAGAACTGCTAGGATCCTGAGAATTTCTGGGAACTGCTATGAATTGAGAACAGAATGGAGAACTGAGAACTGAGAAGATAATTGAGAAGACCTGAGAAATAAGAAGAGGGGAGAACTGGGAGGAAGTCTGACTGTGGTGCCAGTACTTTGTCTGTCTGTTTTGATGTTACTTTGTCATATTTGTCTGCTGATAGAGGATGTTGCTTTTGTTACAGAAGCCCTGGGACATTACTGCTAGTTCAGATGCCCTGAAAGAAGATTTTCTTATTATATGTTTAAAGAAATCCTAGAGGAGGGTCTTACTGAAATTTTCAGAGGTCCTGGAACTATATTGATGATTTATGTTGATTCCTGAGACCTTGTTTGTGGGTCTATGTTGATTTCACAGGCAGAAAGTGAATTGATGAGGATGCAAGAAATGTGGGTGAATATTATTGTGGCTTTGTTAAACTTTGTCTTCCCAAGAACAGAATCTGTGAAGGACTTGATGTGGACTGGACACTATGAGCTTCAATATGAAACGGGAACTGGACAAGGAACTGGATGAAGAACTGGACAATGAACTGAGAACTGCCTGTCTTTGAACTCAGATGACTCAGATGACAGTCGGATAGATTTGGGCAGGAACTGGGACCATGTAAGAGGAACCATGGAAGCTGAGACCCAGCCTTGAGTCAAGATGAAAAGATCTCTTATTTGGTACCTGATACTGACTGAGAAGATTATGATTTACTGTGATGTAGGGGTAGAGAACTTTGACCTTTGTACTTTGTGTCCATTAAGGAGACACGCCTCTTTAAGAATGATTGAATTAAGGACTTACTAAATGATTGAGTTCCTAAATGATTATACTTTGTTTAAAACTATGTGACCACTTTAATGAAAACTATGTGGCCACTTTAGTGCTAAGTTGTAAAGTTATGACATTGTGAATGCTGTACTTTGATTTCTGTAAATGTTTTGCCTTAATTTATGACTGAATAAATAGAGTTCATTATGCTATGTAATCAGAAACTTGAAGCTGTTTACAGCAGCAGTCCTCTGGAAAACTGCTCCTGCTTGGCTTTACAACTTGGCAAAAACATTGCAGTTGTTTGCCATTTCCTTATCTGATTCATTTTATAGAGGAGGAAACTGAGGACAACAGGGTTAAATGACTTGCCCAGCATATCATAGCTAGTAAGTGTCCGAGACCAGATATGAACTCAGGAAGATGAGTCTTTCTGTTTCCAAGCCCAGAATTGTATTCACTCAACCACCCACCTGCCTTCCTTGCAGCATATAGAGGCATTTATTTAGATGGAATGAGAATGTTTTCCAGATTGGTTAGTCCTTAAACTTCTTCTGAAAGGCCTTTAATAATCCAAAGTCACAAACCAGAGTAAGACATTGCTAGAGTTCAATAACCACCTTCTTACTTATGGTTTAAAACATAGCACAGGAAGCAGAGCCAAGATGGTGGAGTAAAAATAGTACCTCTGTGTAGCTCAGGCTTCCACCACCTCCATTATATGTAAAAATATGATTCTAAACACATTTTAGAGCTACAGAACCCACAAAGTGACAGAGACAAACAAATCTCCCACTGAAGGCAGCCTGGCAGGCTGGAAGGAAGGGTCAGTTCCATCAGGTTGAGAGCCATGCATAGTGCCACATGAGCCACATGATTCTGGCCCCAGGGTGGCTCCAACCAGCGGTGTCCAGAGCAGACTTCAGAAGAGTGAATCACTAGAAGCTGTGGCAGTTTCCAGACTTCTCAACCCATAAATGCCAAAGAGAAAGTAAAAGGTAAGTAGGGAACTCTGTTAGAAGGGTGAAGGAAGAACTTGATACAGCCCCTGCCCCCAGGGCAAGAAGTGACCAAGGTGTGGTGGCTACAGTGGCTGCTGCATAGCTGCCTCCAGAGCTCCTGGCCTGCAGATCATAGGAGGACCAAGCAACCATTTATAGGGTAATTGCTCTTGATTTAACCTGTTTGGATCTTTATTGCAGTCTTGGGTGGTGGTCCTGGGGTGTGTAGCCAGTGTGCCAGAGCTTGTGGGGGCTTCAGAGAGGGCAACCTCTTAATAGCTCCAGAAGCTTCAAAAAACCCAGTGATTTGGGACATAGCTCTTTGAAATCTGGAAGCAGAGGTTTCATATGCCAAAGAGCTGAAAAGTCAAGTAATTGGCTGGCAATATGAGGCAGCAGAGGAAGCACAAACAGACCTTGGCATCCTTTTTTGGGGACAAAAAGGATCAAAACATGGAATGGAGGGAAGACAACAAATTTCTACATCAAAAGCTTTCTAGAAAAATACGAGCTGATTACAGTCCATGGATGTTGGGAGCGAAGGCCTTTGGGCCAGGTACCCTTCCCCCCGTGAGAAAGCCACACCTCCGAGTACCATGTTCCGAGAATCGGCCGACCATGAAATGTTCCAGTACCAGATGTCCTAACCGCAGAAGTTTCAGTTGCTACCCATGGAAACTCCCCTCCCTCCTCCCTTTCTCTACTTCCTCATTCCCCAAGAGTATATATGTTTTGTTTTAGCATAATAAAGCCAGACCTTGACACAAACTCGCTTGGTCTCACTCTTTCTTTCCCACCCATTCCTTTGCAGGCTGGGTCCTCCTCGGCCCCAAGAGTGAACTAGTCCCAGTGGATGGGACACATGGAGGAGCTCAAGAAGGGTTTTGAAAATCAAGTAAGAGAAGTGAAGGAAAAAGTGGGAAGATAAATGGGAATGATGCAAGAAAATCATGGAAAGTGATTCAACAGCTTTATAAAGGAGACCCCCCCAAAATACTGAAGAAAATAATATCTTAAAAAATAGACTAACACAAATGGCAAAAGAGACCCAAAAAGCCAATGAGGAGAAGAATGCCTTAAAAAGTCAAATTTGCCAGATGGAGAAGGAATTTCAAAAACTCACTGAAGAGAATAATTCCTTCAAAATTAGATTGGAGTAAATGAAAGCTAATGAAATGGTGAGAAATCCGGATACTATAAAAGAGAACCAAAAAAAAAATGAAAAAAAAAATAGAAGAGTCTGAAATATTTCATTGGAAAAACCATTGACCTTGAAAATAGATCCAGGAGAGATAATTTAAAAATTATTGCACTACCTGAAAGCCATGATCAAAAAAGGAACCCAGAAATCATCCTTCAAGAAATTCTCAAGGGAAATTGCCCTGATGTTTTAGAACCAGAAGGCAAAATAGAAGTTGAAAGAATCCACCAATGACCTCCTGAAAAAGATCCCAAAAAGAAAACTCCTAGGAATATTATAGCCAGGTTCCAGAATTCCCAGATCAAGGAGGAAATATCACAGGCAGCCAGGAAGAAATAAGTTGAATATGGTGGAAACACAATCTAGATAACACAGGATCTGGAAGCTTCTACACTGAGGGATCGAAGGGCTTGGAATATTATATTTTTGAGGTCAAAGGAGCTAGGATTAAAACCAAGGATCACATACCCAGCAAAACTGAGTATAATGCATCAGGGAAAAATACGGTCATTCAATGAAATAGAGGATTTTCAAGCATTTCTGATGAAAAAAAAGGAGAGCTGAACAGAAAATTTGACATTCAAATAAAAGAAGCAAGAGAAGCATAAGAAGGTAAAAAAGAAAAAAAAAACATAAGGAACTTATCAAAGTTGAACTTTTAAAATTCCTACATGGAAAATCATAATTATAACTCATAATACTTTTCTCAGTATGAGGATAGTTGAAGGGAATATTTATGTGTATATATGTGAGTGTGTGCATATGTATGTACAAGTATATGCAGACAGAGAGCACAGGATGAGTTGAATAGGAAGGGATGATATCTAAAAAAATAAAGTTGAGGTGAGAGGAATATATTGGGAGAATGAGAAAAGGAGAGATAGATTAGGGTAAATTATCTCATATAAAGTTTTAAAAACAAATGTTTAAAAAATTGCTTTTTGCATGCAATTGGGAAATAAGATATACAGGCACTTGGGTATAGAAATCCATTTTGCCCTACTGGAGAGTTAGGGGCAGTGGATTGGGGTGGATATAAAAGAGAACAGATTGCGGGAAGGGGTATTCAGGAGGCTTGCTATTTTGGGGTGGAGGGTAGGGGAAAGATAATGAGAAGAATTTGTAACTCAAAATCTTATGCAAATCTATGTTGAAAACAAAAATAAATAAATAAATTGGAAAAAGTAAAAAAAAAAAAGAAAATAGGTGAGTGGAATTAGGTGGAGAAGGAGAAATGTGCAGGCAGCATCTCTTAGAGATATCTATGAAGTGGCATGGTGAGGTTATGATTGAATAAATTGAGAAGAAAACACACCAATCTGAGAAAGGTTAGAAGGGTTGGAACATGAGTACCTAGGAGTACCTAAGAGAGGGTAAGACAAGGTGAAATGTCACCAATGACAGCCCAGGGACATAGTGACCTGAATTCAAGTGGAAAAAAAAGATAGAAAAGGGAAAGGTATGATTTGAGTGGTCTAAGCACGCCCCAATTCAGAAACTTCATCTTGGAAGGCAAAATAACAACTTGTTTCTAATTAATCATCTTAAAAGAGTTGTTTCATTCTGACCCTTCTTAATTCCCATGCTTTCTCTCTTTTATTTTCTATTTATCCTGTATATTACTTGCTTTGTATATATTTGTTTTTTTACGTTGTCCCTCTCTTGATTTGATTGTAAACTCCTTAATGGCAGAGACTGTTTTTTAACCTCTTTTTGTATCTCTGCCACTAAGCATAGTACCTGGCACATAGTAGGTGCTTTAAAAAAAAGTTCATTGAATAGAAGTGAATTGAATTGACTTGTTCATGATCACATAGCTACTATGTGTCAAAGTGAAGACATCAACCCAAAACTTTTGCATTATTCTCAAATATTAATGACCTGCTTCTTGCCTAGCAAAATATCAGGAAACAATTGTAGAACAGAAATGAGAGGTACTATAGCATTTGCACATTAGAAAAGTAAAATTTGATCCCATGATTTCTAATTAAAAAGATGAAGAAGTAGTTAAAAAATTAAACATAATATGGTTCAGTGAAAGGAGAATTAGATTTGGAGACAGAAGACATGGGTTCTAATCCTGACCCTGTAGTTTTCTCTTGTACCTATGTTACTATGGACCTCTGTTTCCTCCTCTGTAAAATGAAGGGATAGTAGTAAATTTATGATGAAATTATTTATTTGATTATCATAGTTCCATTCCTTTAAGGTGTTCCAAAAATGTTCTACTAAGATGATCTCAAACTATATTATAGTCTAAATTCTATATCCTTTCATACAAGATATACTTGCATGATATGTACCCATTTATCTACCGCTCTATCTATAATTATTATTATGTTATTCTCACCTTCAATTTTGACCCAGGCTCCAGAAATTAATAAGATGCAAGGAAAAGAAACCCACATTAATTCTTTCATCAGTGATAGTAAATTTGGAAAAAGAATAATCACAAACCCTTGGTCAAGTACTGAAAGCTGGAATCACAGTGATGATTGAATGACTCATTGCCTGGGAGTATTCAGATTTCCCCAGGTTTCATTTATCAAAGAATCATATATCAACAGGTAATTGAGATCAGATACCTATAATATAATGTGTGTGAGAATCCATTATAATGAATATCAAATTATGAGGCTAGGTTAAGTGAGCATGGAATTTAAAATAATGTTGCTGCTTACATTCTTCCACCTCCATCATGCTGGATAAAGGAATGACAAGTTGTAAAAATGCTTGATGTAACTTGTAAGCAAACAGGAAACATTTGTGATTTATATATTTTTCTCGGGTCCTTTGTAAAGTGACTGTTTTAGAAGTACCTTTGTTAATAAATAAATAAACAAATAGATAGATGGATAGATGGAGATAGATGAATGAATAAATAAATGAATGAATCAATAAATAAATTAATAAACAAACAAATAAATAACATGGTTCATTTGTTAAACTCTATAAGCTGTCTTAAGCTTCTGAGACCGGATAAAATAAATGACACAAGGCCCAACAAATGCTAAGAAAAGCTGTCCAGGTGATCTATAGCTAAAAAATGGAGACAATGGTATTCTAAGTGCACAATTTCCTTTTGACAGAATGTCACCTTCTTGAGAGTAAATATTATTTTATATTATAAAACAACAAATTATATACAGTAATTTGTTGGAGCTTAATAATTGTGTACTATTTGAGTGCTTATAATGTTGACACTGAAAAGGGCTGAGGTCCCAAAATAGATTACATGTGATATATGATTCCAAAAAATATCCTGGACAAGCAAGATAATTTTATGGGTGTCTATTTTATATATTGTCTCCCTAAATACCTGACAGAAGGCCAACTGGTGTCACGCTATCTCCAACATTTTCATTTGGAAGTGCCCAGACCTTTATCAATACGCATCATGTGAGTTCCAAAGATTAATCCTTACACAAAAAAAGATTCAGCATGCATATATACATGTATTGTGTATGTGCAAATATTCATGCATGCACACTTATTAAAAAAAACTTGGAAGAAAAATTTACATTGTATAAGTTTCATTTCTTCAAAGGGACAGTATGATATAGTAGAGATGCCTTTGACATAACCCAATAATGTTGTAACTATGGGCAAATCATTTTATCTCTCAGTGGTCCCAGAAAACTCTAGGATTTGAATTTATGGATTATTTGGTGATCTGTGTTTAATGAGAATATTTCTATATGATGCTTTTCCTGAACAGATCCCTGCTCCCCTCCATTGCCCTCCATTCACCTCCTCCCCCCAGCCAAATCCCCTTTACCATGGGAGTACAGAGACATAGCTATAATCAAACCCAGGCAATTTAAATGATTCTGGAAATATAGGAAGGAATATTCAATTTCTGTAGCAAAAGTTAAGAATAGAAAGCAGTCTATGCTATCATGTAGCATATGAAACTGTTTGGTTGGATAGTTATAGAAGGTTATCATGGGCAATATCTCAGATATGAAATTCCAGTTTGTGACCTTCCAGCTACTGCCTTTGGTGGTAAGGAAAATGTGATCACCTGTCCCATCCTTACTCAACTCTAGCTAGAATAAGAGATAGTCAATTATGTAGCTAGATTTAGGATGAAGTTTTCTTTTTTGAATAGACTTGAGCTTCCTTGATTCAAAATTAATTTGTTCCTTTCAAAGGAAGACATTATCATTCGTCCTCAGATCTAGCACCAAACTTAGAATACAGAAGCTTGATTGTTGCCTTCCATGCTCTGGGTTTCCACAGAACAGTCAGGTTGGAAAATAATTACACATGACTTGACTGGGTTGGAAGTAGTTGGCAGAGCTTACAAATGCACAGATCTCCTGAGGGCTGTCACTTCAATCTCTCCTTGCATCCTCCCTGCCAGAGAGAGTAGCTGGCAGCAGCACTGATCTTTACTCTCTCTTTATGCAATTCTAGATGGAAAAACAGCAGCTGTCATTGAAGCAACTTGGTTGCTTCTGTGTTGTCTGTCCATCTGTCTCCCTACCTGTCTCTCTCCTTCCCTACATTACCTCTCATTACTATTATTTTATCCCTTGTTTTATTTTTAAAACAAACAAACAAACAAAAAAACCTCTTTTTGAATGGATATGAAGCCATGGTATTTCCAACTGCACCCAGAAGAGAGATTCTGATTCTATCCTTTTTATTGAAATGTTTGTGCATCAACCTTGCTATCAATATATAAACTATGGCTAAGTACCTCCTAATTCTGAATTTGCACAAACTGGAATCAATCCTTAGAACAACCCTAGATATAAATTCTTTGGCTCATTATGCTCTCAACCAGTGTTTACTCTGGGAAAATCTCCAAGTATAAGTCCTGCATAGTTAACTGCCAATGGGATGAACGAGTCCATCAGATCACAGAAAAATATTCAAGGCAGATACACATATATTGGATATAGGACAATTTTTGTTCCAAATTCAGATCAGTAACAACAACAAAATGCAAAGCACTCTCAGGTCACATAAAAAAATACATATAAACCATAAAGGAATTACAGTAGCCCATAAATTACCAATACATCTCCCTCTCAATGTCTGCAGTGACCTAAGTTCTTCAATATTAATATAGTTTGTTCTCTTTCATATTATAACCTTTCAAATATAAGAAGATAACAATCATGTCACTTACTAAGTCTTCTCTAGGGTAAGGATATCATTCTTTTATTCACTATTCATATGATATTAACTTGAAGACCTTCATTATCCCCTTTGCCCTCCTCTGTATACTTTCAAGCTTACCATTATAACCACCCTCCTATATGACATACAAAACTGAACATAATACTTCAGAAGTAGTTTGACCAAGGCAAACGACAGAAGGATTGTTACCTTATTCTTGGAAGTTCCACCTCTTAACAATGCCAAAGTTTATAATAGTTTTTGTTTTTAATATTTTAATGGAAAGCAAAGTACAACTTTACTTCTTATTTCAACTATTCAAGTGCCCTGTCTCATTGTATCAGAAGTATTTGTTGGAAACAGTTTATATTGTGTTGCCCTTAATAGGCCTAAGGGTGTTTGGACACCTTCTCTGTCCTTAATAGGCCAAAGGGAATTTGAGGACCTTCCCTGCCCTTAAGGGATCTAACATCATTACATGGAGCCCATGGTGGGAGGAGCTTGCCAAAAGAGCAGAACAGGAAGGGTGGAACAGGAAGGGTAGAAAAAGAAGCTTCAGAGCAGAGAAAAGCTGGAGCAAAGCTGGTACCAAACAGAACTGAGAGGGAGAATGCTTGTGATTTTAGCACTCTGTTAATCTATGTTATTTTCCGTGAACTGAGAGAGAGAAGGTTTGTGAAATCAGCACTCCATAGCATTCTTGTCTGTTGGTCTGACAGACAAAAGCACCTGTCTGTTGTTCTTAGACAGAACTCCTGAAAGAGGACTTTACTGTTGTTATAGAAGTCCTAAAAGAGGACTTTACTGCTTTTGCAGAAGTCCTGGGATTTTACTGTTGATTTCTGTTTGATTTCTCAGACAGAAAACTTGTCTGTCAATTTGTGTTACTTTGTCAGACAGGAAATGATTTGAGATGATAGTGCCAGCAATCTGTGTAAATATTGTTGCACCTCTGTTGAGCTTAACGTGTGTATATATTGTTGTAGCTCTGTAAAGCATTGTCTTCTTAGAAGCAGAAACTCAAAAGGGCTTGGAGTGGAGTAGTCCCCCTGGGCTGAGACAGAACCAGAGCAGTGAGCTGCCTATGTGTGAATCTAGGCAAGAGTTAGGGAATCCAGGCAAGAGCAAGGAGCAGTCAGCCCATGGAAGAGGAGCCATGAGGTTTGGAAGTCAGCCTCAAGTTAAGATGAAAGACTTTACATGGGTACTTTATATTGACAGATGAGATTATGATTTACTGTGACATAGGGGTGGGTGGTGTTTGTACTTTCTGCTACCACTTAAGGATGATGGACTTAAGGATGATTGGAAGCCGATCTCAAGTCAAGATGAAAGAAGACTTTGCTTGGACACTCTGTATTGAATAAGGAGATTGTAACTTACTGTATGAAATGTTTTGTTTAAGACTATGTGACCATCTGGTAGTAAGTTGTTATATTGTTGTGAATGTTTTGCTTTAGTTTATTGCTAGATAAATAGAGAGTTCACTATACTATGCAATTATAAATTAGAGAGTTTTTTTGGGGGGGGGTTAGGTGATTTGAATTCATCAAGTGCAATTGGGTATTCCCTATCTTAAATACATTGTATGTCAATTGGCTTTTAGATGTTTTCCCAAAACATTTCCAGTGTGAAATCCATTCTTCTTAGAAGAGAAAACACCTAATAAAATTTCAGCAGTTTTTCCTCTTTTTTGAGTTATTGCCATCTTGTCCACTACAAGCATCATTCCCAGTTTTTCTTTGACTCTCCTCTTTCCCTGGATATAGCTTTGAAAAACATTTTCTTTTTCTTTTCGTCAGCTATTCTCAAAAGCCTCAGTTTCTTTAGAATATTAACAGTTTCAACACATTTTATAGGCCCTTGTGATATTTTTATATTACAACCTATTACTGACCCTTGTTTCCCTTATCAGCATATATAATTTTTAAAAACTCAGTGGGTTTTGTGAGTTTCTTGTGCATTCACAGTGATCTCTTCAGAATCTCCTATTTTTCTTCTTCTGCATCTTCAAAATTTCTTTCTTTAGGGTTTTCTCTTGATCTTGGAATGATTTCCCCTCCACAATTTCACTTCATAAGATTCTACCTATCTTTCCTTTGAAGTTTTTGAAATGTGTTCTCCCCAAATCAAGGATATATTTCAGACTTTGCTCTTTCTATATCTCAAATTTTAGCAAGGAAGAGACATTTAATGCCCCCAACATTCTCATTCCAGCAGTCAATTTCTGTAGTCAGTGAGAATCAAATCCAGAGGGAAAATAAGTCTCCTTGTTAATTAAAATGATGAAATTTTAGTGAAAAACTTATTAACTATTCTGTTCTATAGGAGGGAGAGGCCAAGAATAGGCCTTATTGATTGAAGTACTCTATCTCCACTATGTTCCAAACTTCTACCCATTTCCTAAATATCTCGTGTGTGTGTGTGTGTGTTTGTGTATGTGTGTGTTTGTGTGTGTAGGTGGTCTGTGGTATGCAGTGATGACTATATCACTTCTGTTTCTTCTTCCACTTACCTTCACCCAAATGGTTTCCATCATGTTCTATGACGTCAGCTCTTACATTTCCCCAAATGATTATAATATTTTAATATATAATTTTATTTTACCTTCTTTACTTATTCTGCTAATTTTAAATAAGGTCTACCAATCTGGAGTCATATCTTGGTCATGAATTCCAACTTACCAAGGCTCAATATTACCTATTATATATAAAAAACAAGATATATATTTTCTCTTTCATCATCATCATCATCATCATCATCATCATCATCATCAAAACAACAAAAGCAACCACAACAATGATATTAAATAGCATTTATGTAATGCTTTAAGTTTTGCTGAGCATTTTGCATATGTTAAACTCATTTGATCCAAACAGCAATCCTGTTAAATTAAGTGTTTTTATTACCATTTCCTAAAAGGGGAAATAATCTTTGAGAACTAAATGATTCACTCAAGATCATGCAAGTGTCTAAGACAGATCCTCCTGATTCAATGTCTAGTGCTCTAAGCATTATGTAATCCAGAGATCACAGCATTAGACATTTATACATTGACATTTGAGGCCACGCATTTAATTTGACTCCCTTCTTGGATTCCTATCTCCTGTGAGCTTCTGTATATCTTAAAATATATATGTATGTGTATATATATATTTATGCATATATGTATGTAATTTGGGTGTATACACACATATACACATATGTTTATAAACACAAAAATACGTATATATGAATATTTTTGCCTCTACCTCCAACACTTTAAAATGCTATTTTGTTCAACTGCAGCCAACCAATAAGAGATAACTCTTAACCTAAAGAATTAAGAATCAAATTTATTAAATAGAGAATATTTTGAAAGTCATATAGTAAAAGGGGTGTTCAATCTGGGGTCCGTCAGCCTTCAATCTGTCTATATTTAGATTCTAGGGGGTCCATTAATTGGTATGAAGAATAAAAATGAATCTTTATTTTCATTAACATCTTATTGAAATTTATTATTTGCTTCAACTATAAATTTAGGCAATAAACCATAAAATTATTCATAGTACCTGTGACTTTTTCCAAGAGAGAAATCATAGGTATTTTAATAGCAAATAATATTGCTTATGCTCATTACTTTCTAAATCACTATAGCTAATATATTCCTATACCATCACACATGTTCCCAGTTTACCTGTCTATAGACTGTATTTTAACAAAATTGATTTCCTTAGCCAATTTTCTGGTGCATAATAACCAATAAATCCTTTATCTGTATGTTTTTGTCTGTCTGTCTGTCTGTCTCTCTCTCTCTCCATTTATCTATCTATCTATCTATCTATCTATCTATCTATCTATCTATCTATCTATCTATCTCTGTCTGTCTGTCTGTCCATCCATCCATCTATCTATATATTTATCTATCTATTCTTTTCTCTATCTCTGGGTACAAACATATATGGATTTATCTATCTTTCAAATTTCTCCAATCTATATTGGTAATCCTCTATGTCCTCTTTTATGCATTTTAAAGCATTCTTCTTCATCAGACTGCCAAAGGAGTCTGTGATACACACACACACACACACACACACACACACGCACACACACATGGACACACAGACACAAACAGAGCTTTAGATCCAATGCTGGATAATTCTTCAGCTCTCTATATTTGACCAACCCATTTGGCAGTGGCTAACCTGTGAGAACAGAATAATTTTAAGATCTTACTGAACTGGCAGCCCATATCAAGAGTTGTATATATTCCTGAAAGAACTATTGCTTAACAAAGAAGGAAACTTTCAGTTTCTCATTGTACGTGACTGTGAAAATTATTTTTAGAATTTTATGCATTTAATAATGAGGTGGGAAGAAGTTTCTAAATCATAAAGATAGCTGTCTTCAATCTCTGAATCTTCCAAACAATTTTGCACATGGTTACAAGGCACTTTAATTTGTAGATATCTTTCATTTCGTATGTGTGTGTCTACTCCATTTACTCACATATATTATCTCTCTCTAATAATTTACTAAATGGTCCTCATGAGTTTTTATGGCCAAAACATGAATCTCTTGGTGGCTCTCAATTTGTAGATAATTTTCTCCAAACTTTGAAAGACAAATCCAAGACACAATCTGATGTGAGAAAAAGCTGTACAGGTTGTCAAGTCATGCCAGTCATTCTTGTCTATTAACATGTCCCTTGAGAAGTGAAGGTCATCTTCACATGTAATTATATTATGAAAATGGGACATTGGTAATGGAACCACCAATCTAAAATTCTACTTCCATCTTTTTTTTCCTTCCCTGATCAAAAAGGAAAAAAAAAAACCTTCAAATGACAGTGACTTAGAAGGGAGACTCCAACCTCCCTGTCTTGCATTTGAAACCCATTAAAATTTAATTCCAGCTTTCTTTTTGAATCTTTCTGTGTTTATCATCTATTACTTCCATGAATAGAATCTTCAATCCAATCAAAACTATGCAGTCACTAATACTTAGAAACACAATCTCATAGATTATCAGATATACAACACTCAGAGGTCAAAAAAAAAAACAACCCATTTCAAAGGAATTATTCTTCAACATCCCCCCCAAGGTCATTATCCATCTTCTGTTGGAGACTTCATTAATGGAGAAACTATTTCTAAATTCAATTTATTTCAGTTTGGATCATCTCTGATAGTTAAAGATTTAACTATTACATTATCAATATCTGTCTTCCTAAAACTTTTGCCCACCAATTATTCCCTCTATGGAAACAAAGAAAAATCTAAATTACTCTTGTTCATGAGAGCCATTTAATTATTTTGGGACAACCATGTGTGATGGCAAGCAAAGAAGCACTTAATGCCTTGTTTCAGCTATTTAATTATTTAGCACATTGTTTCATTTCAAGTTTCTTTTGAACCTTGCCCATGATTATATCAAGTCTTTGTTAAGAAAAAGAACTTGTGAACCCCACAACTTGTGAACCCCTTTTGCTGATGCAACAGGAAGGGGAGGAGCTAATGACCATATATGAGGAGAAGCCCAAGCTAGAATAGAGCAGAACTGAGAAGAGAGTACTTGTGGCAGAATTGAGAGGGGGAACTTTGTGCTGGGCACAACTCTGTTTGTCTGTTCTGTTTGTGTTGATTTTTGTTTGTGATACTTTGTACAGAAGCCCTGGGACCTTACTGGAAGAACTGAAAGAGGATTTTCTTGTCTGTTTACAAAAACCCTGGAGGAGGGATTCAGAGGTCCTGGGACTGTACTGACAATTTGTGTTGAGTCCTCCGACATTGTATGAGGGTCTGTGTTGATTTCACAGGGAGATAGTGAATTGGTGATGGTGGTGATGGGGTGCTTGGGATCTATGTTTGTAAAATCAATTTGTAAACTCAATTTGTAATACCAATTTGTAACATCAGTAATGATGGGGTCCTTTGGATCTATATTTGTAACATCAGTCTGTAAAACTTTGTAACATCAATTTGTAAAACCAGTTTGTAAAATCACACTCCATCCCCCACCCCCAAGTCTCAGAGTATTAACTCTGTCCCTCCTCCCCCCACCCCTAGCTTCAGAGCAATTACTCTACCCAGCAACAGCTATCTCAGCTTGGAACAATAACAAACTATTCCTATGAATCCTTCACTATATAAACATTCCAGCTTAGGCAACTATTATCTCCCCCTTGTATAGTGTCCTGCTGCCCCCATGAATCCTTTGGTATCCTATCTCTAGGTTGACTCCTTGGCTGCCTCAATGAATTCTTCAGAACTCTATTTCTGGGTTAACTCCTTAGCCTATTATCTGAGTCTTAGCCTTGGTTCCCAGACATTAATCTTGTCAAACATGACACTGATGAGTGGCAGACTGGGCATTTCTCCATCAGCCCTTGACTGTTCACTGACAATGACGTTTCAAGCCTAAAACCACACCTCCAGGTAGCGCCCCCCTCCCCCTTGTGCTTTTTCCCAGTGAATCATGGGCAGTACGCCTGGGTATTACATTAAAGATGCATGTTCCTTTAAACACTGTTCCCACCTTAACTCCTCCCTAATCCCACCCTTAATCACCTAGTTAGCATAATTGGCATGGGTTCTGTGGATGATTCTATATAAATCTTCATTCTACCCCTTTAAGGTTGCAGGTCCCCTAAGGATCCTTGCCCTCTGTACCGAGTATAATAAACTTTTACAACTCTGACTCCAAGTTAGCCTAAGCTGAATTCTTTCCAGACTGAATCACAGGTTCTGGTCTTAGATAAGATCAGAGTTCCTGCTGAACCTATTAGTAGCCATCCCTCATCAGTGCCAGCAATTTGAATCAATGCTATTTTAGCTCTGTTAAGCTTTGTCTTCCCAGAAATAGGAACTTCGAAGGACTTGAGGTGGACAGGACACTGTGAACTTCAATATGGAACTTGATGAGGAACTGCACAAGGAACTGCATGAGGAACTGGACAGGGTCTGAGACCTTCCTGACTTTGAATGCAGGTGACAATTGGGTAGATTGAGACAGAATCTGGGACCATGGAAGAGGAATTATGGAATCTGAGAGCCACTCTCAAGTCAAGATGAAAAGCTGTCCTTGGGTACTTAATGATGACTAAGAAGATCATTATTTGCTGTGACCTAGGGGTGGAAAATTTGATCTTTGTACTTTCTGTTGGACATGACTCAATTTGTAAATGTCCTTTGTAAAATATAATGTCTCAAAATAAATAAAGTGCAAAATAAAGTCCAAAAGAGGATACAAAGAAGAAAATTTGGTTATTATTATAATAAATGTAATATAGGTTTTTAAAACAAAATATACACATCAGAATTTCAATTTCTTACACATTTTACTTTTTTGCACATTCAAAAGTGTTTTCTTTGGTTATTATCTAAACCATAATAAAATAATTATGTTTGTGTTTATACATATATGTGTAATATATGCAAGTGTGTATGCATACACAAAACATATACACACAAACATGCACATACATATGTGTGCATTTACATGTGCATGTTGTCTATATGTGTGTATCTATCTACCTACCTATCTCTGTTAAAGCCTTAACACAATACTGTCAGTAAGTGTTCAAATCATGACAGAGTAAAGATTACATTAACAATATACATTCCCTCTCTCTGGACATTATGCTTCTATTGATGTTAGTTTAAGATCATGTTAGATTGATTTGTTGCCACTTCATAAATGTGGACTCATATTAAACTTTTGGTCTACAAAGGCCCATAGGTCCTTTATGAATGGACTGTTGTCTGTCTGTTTCTCCATTCTATACTTGGACAGTTTGTTTTAGTGCTAATTGAAGACATTATTTTATGCTTATCAAATTCCATCATATGAAATTCAAATCACAATTCTAGCCTAGTTTCTCAAGATAATTTTGGATCGTAACTTCATAATTCAAAGTTTTATCTCTTCCACATTTGTGTCAATTGCTAATTAAATAAACTTTCCTCTCTCCCTTGATCCATCTCAAAGATTTCCTCTGTTCATTCATTCTTTTTAACTGTTAATTCCTTTTTGATTTCTCTTTCTGTCCAAAATTCTGTGCATCCTTCACTTCCAGTTCCATCTCTTCCATGGAGACTTCCATTACCAATTGATGCCCAAACTTCTCTTTTTCCTCTAAAATCCTGTATCTTTACATTCATTACTCTCTTTTTTCTTACTGCCATACAGAACCGTTTAAAGAACTTCCTATGTGCTATTATCCTAAGATAGACACTTGACTTGTGCAGAACAAGGATGACATCTTATGCTTCCGTCTGCAGTTTTCTCATGCTTCATCTCCCCTTCACTTACCTCCCCACTGCCCACACATAGCTTTGGTAGAGTGGGTCTCAGTAATATTTGTTGGTTACCCAACTAATGGGAAGGTAGCCAACAGGGAAAAATTGCTGGAGATTTGGGTAGGATATTTTTATCCCCTGAGCTCTGAAAACATTGTTAGGCAGGGAAGGCCTTCACTTAACCCAGTCAGTTCTCAAGGAAGTATGAAATTGGGAAATGTGAATCATGTGAGACTTGAACCTTGTGGACTTTTCCTTTTTCTAAAATTTACAGTACTGTATGACTCCTTGTAAAATAAAATATGAGTACTTCTTTCAAAATGCTCAGAGATGGGGGAAAGGTGCCCTCAATTAGTGAGAACATTGCTTTGCCCATTTCTTTCAGATTTAAATATTCTGATCCTATGCCCTTACTGTGTTAAAAAGAACATAATTCCCTTTTGATTTTAATCCCATATACCTGAAGCAAGAGAAATAAGTCAAACTAGTTTTGATCCTTTCTTTTTCTTTCTTTTTTTTTTTTTAGGGTTTATTGCTATACTTATGTGAGTACAGAAACCTAACTGGTAAGCATATATTATAATAACTTTCTACTTTGAGATATAAAAGTACTGGTAAATTTTTTGACAATGATAGCAAAAAAAACTTGATTAGTCCCCATAATATCTATATATCTCCCATTTCACTTTTTATATAAAATATTGGGTCAAGATTTTTTTTATTTTCAGTTTGTTAATCCAGTGTTTAAAAAATTCATAAGTAATAGAGAAGTGTTCCCGCGAGGCTATTAGAACATTCCAATTGACTCATACTAGGTAAAATAATTTTTAAGTAGCTTCCAGGTAACATGGTCTGAACCTGACTTCCAAGATTATTTGTTTAATGTGGCCAGAGAGACCAGTATTGATAGAAAGAAAGTCTACAGAACTGTGGGTATTATTTTTGTTCTCAGATTTTTCAAGTTTGTATAAATTTTGACAATACATTTTACTTGAACTGAGACAAGAATTCCCTGAAGGTTAAAGTTACTTCATATGGGGAATGAAGTGAAGAAATTTATTTTATTATGAGTTTAATATTGCTGCTTATGTGTAATAGGGCAGTGATTTCCTTTATACATAGGTAGCGTTCAGAGGATAGATACTGAGTTTGAACAAGAATAGAAATTTGCCATATACTAATATTTTTTCTATGATTAAATACATTTTGGAAAATCCTTTCCATGTTCGAGTTAACCATAGTAACCCATCCAATGAAATAGAAAATTTAAGCTGAATATGTATACATTCACACACCCACAAACATATCTGTATATGTATGTGTATATGTTTACACATATTTCTATTTAATACTTTCCTGTTAAGCTCTTTAAAATAAAAACAGCATAAATGCAAAATGGCATTATAATAAAATATATATTAGTCCTAGATTGTGACAAACATCTATTTTACATTAAATATTACTGTGTATTTTTAAAAGTAAATCGTAATATAATAGAAGAAATACAGGAGGTATTGTTTTCCTCAAAAAAGAACAATGCATAGTGTGTGTGTTTGTGTATGTATGTGTTTTGAGGTTAAAGTACATGACAGTTAAATTCTCTACCATCTTTTTTCTGATAAAATATTTAACCTTGAGAAAATTACAACCCTTTAATTTCTTATTTTAATCTTCTAATGTGCTTTTGCACAATTTATTGATTCTTTTTAATGTGCATATTCACAATGAAAATCAACTAATAATATACTAAGACACATTAATAAATACCCAAAATGCCAATGCAAGTAATACAATTGGAACAATCCTCAACCTACCCTGGGGCACCTAGAGCTAAGAGGAATGATTTGTGGCTAGTGAAGTATGAGGACCTTGAAGCAGTGTGCCTTCTTGCAGTGTTTTCTAGCTTGTTCTGAATAGGTAGGCTTAGTTCTGCCCCAGGTACCACTTAAACAAATCCCCTAGAGGCAAAGTCAAACAAATGGGATGAGGCAAGTTCAACATAAGATGATGTTATCTGGATGTTTCATCTCTGACATCACTCTGCTCAACATTTTCCTCAGCCTTGAATAAAGGAGGAATTACATTTGGGGACACACACACACACACACACACACACACAAAGAATACTATACACAAAAAATACAAATTAAATCGATTTCATGATGACATACAATCAGGTATAGGATCTGCACATACTTTCACATTAGATATTGGTCAGGTTCTAAAGAGGGATTGTATCAGATGGAATGAAAAATAGGAAAGAGGAAACAAACAAGAGAAAGAAAGAGAGGAGGTAATTTGTTTCAATCTCCATTGTAACTGTTCTTTCTGGTTCTTTCTCTGAATGTAGACATCTCTCTCCATCATGAGTCTTTTGGAGTTTACTTATAGCCCTGTATTTCTGAGAAGAGTCCAGTCTATCAAAATTGGTCGTCACAGATATGTTGTATCTGTAATTGTGTACAAATTTTTCCTGATTCTGTTCTTCTCACTCAGCATCAGTTCATATAAGCTTCTCCAGGTAGATATGTAGTCCATCTGCTCTTTGTTTCTAATGGGGAATAGTATTCTATTACATTCATATACCATAACTTGTTTCGCCATTCCCCAATTGATAGGCATCCCCTAAATTTCTAATTCTTTGCCACCACAAAAAGAGCTGCTATAAATATTTTTATACGTGTGGGTCTTCTATGATTATTATTGCATCATGATCTGAGAATGATGCATTTAATATTTCTGCCTATTTGCACCGAATTGTGAGGTTTTTATGTCCTAATACATGGTCAATTTTTGTGTATGTGCCATGTACTGCTGAGAAGAAGGTATATTCCTTTTTATCCTTATTCAGTTTTCTCCAGAGATCTATCATATCTAGACTCTCTAAAATTCTATCCATCTCCTTAACTTCTTTCTTGTTTTTTTTGTCTTCAATTTGTATAATTTATACTCATACCCTCTACTTGTCTGTAAACAGTTTGCTCTTATTAAATAGCAGTGTGTGTGTTTTCTTTGTTTACCTTTCAATCTTGTAATTGGAGGTTGATTTTTCTATTGACCTCTGCCTTTTTCATAAGGAAGGTCTGGAAATCTGTTATATTGTTGAATGACCATCTCCTTGTCTGGAAGAATATGTTCAGTTTCGCTGGGTAGGTGATCCTTGGTTGTAACCCGAGTTCTTTTGCCTTGCTCAAAATTGTATTCCACTTCCTCCAATCTTTCAGTGTAGAGGCTACTAGATCCTGTGAGATCCTCACTGTTGTTCCATGATATTTGAATTATTTCTTTCTAGCCGCTTGTAATATTTTCTCCTTTACTGGTAGTTCTGGAGTTTGACCACAACATTTCTAGGACTTTTCAGTTTGGGATCTCTTTCAGGAGGTGTCTGGTAGATTCTCTCGATTTCTATTTTATCCTCTGATTCTATTTCAGGGCAGTTTTCCTTGATGAACTCTTGGAAGATGTTGTCCAGGCTCATTTTTTTTTTTATCATGATTTTCTGGTATGCCTCTTATTATCAAATTATTTCTCCTGGAACTATTTTCCAGGTCCGTTATTTTTCCATTGAGACATTTTACCTCTTTTTGTAATTTTTAATTCTTGATATTTTGTTTGACTAATTCTTGGTTCCTCATAGAGTTATTTACTTAAATTTTATTGATTCTAGTTTTTAGTGGATTATTTTCCTTGGTTATGTTTTTGAAATCCTTTTCCATATCACACATTTTTCTTTTTAAGGACCTTGTTTTCTTCATTGTAAAGATTTTCTAATTTTGCAATTTTGATATTAAAAGAATTATTAATTTTATCTGCTATCTCTCTAATTTGCTTTTCAAAGTTCTTTTGGAGCTCATCTAAGAATGCTCTCTTTGCTTGAGACCAGTTCACTGTTGAGGTTTCAGCTGTGCATGTGGAGTCAACACTTCTTCTGAATTTGATTCCTTCCTCTCAGGATAGTAGGACCCAGAGTCTTTATCTTTGCAGTCTGCTTTCTACCTATGTTAAGGCATGGTCCTAGCCATACCCTTCCTCTGGGGTTCCCAAGCCTTTACTCTTTAACATAATTATTATGTTTTCAGGGTCAGAGGCGGGGATTGGAGGAGCTGGAGTTCACTCTGCCATCCTGGTCCCTGGAGGTCCAGATAGGGGCTTTTTCAAGGAGTAGTTGCTGCCCCTGCCAGGGGCCCTGCCTTTGATTCTTACCCTGCTCAGTCCAGTCCCAGCCCTTAGGTGATAGGCCTGGCAGTGGCCCTTGTGGTTGGTGGGTCATCTTGCCACCACCGTTGATCAGACGTTGGCGTCTGGGCCTCTGTCTGCATGCTGCACCATTGGTGTCTAGGCCTACAGTGTTGCTTCCCCCACATATAGGTTTAATCATCCAAGTGCCCCATTTTTCTCTTCTCTCAGGGAGACTAGGAGTAACAGGTTGCAGGATAAAGACATGAAGACTTGGTTTTGCTGAGAGGGTCAGGTCCTCTTGTGGAACACTTTAATTTCTTTGACTAGAAATGCAAAGTAGAGTTGGAGCATGGTTTGCTAATATTAGCTAAAATGACCATATACATAGTAAACTATCAGCAATGTGTATTTTCTTCAAGGATTCATGTCAACTTTAAGACATTTTTTTAAAATAAAAAAAAAAGTTTTGCATATCTTTGAAGACAATATGAAGCATGAATCCATCCATGCTAATAAGCACGTACTTGTTACCGCAGGCCATGAAGGAATCATGCTATGGATACATATGAAGTAAAACTTCAAAATTTTATCTTCATCTATAATCTCTAGATCATATTGGTGCAATCCATTAATTATCAAAGAATAATCTCATTTAGGGGCAGGGTTTTGGAGTCCATCATGGAAATGACTGATTTCACCATATGCACAACTGGAATTTCCTTTAATGTAAAGTACTGCTAAAAAAAAAGCTGTCTGCCTTGTTGCTCTGCCAATTTTTCCTATAAAATATTTTGCTTTCTATTTATATTTGTTTATTTTCACTAACATATAATCCAAATAATTTTAACACTAAAAAATTGATTTCTGTATTTTCTCCCCCTCTTCCCCCCTCCATCTTTAAAAATGTTATCAATTTAATGTATATTATACAGATGTAATCATGAAAAACATTTCTATTTTAGCCTTGTTGCAAAAGAAAATGCAGACTAAAAAACAAAAAAAAAACCAAGAATCATAAAGAAAGTACAAAAAAGTATGCTTGAATCTACATTCAGACTCCATCAGATCTTCCTCTTAATGTAGATAGCATTTTTCATCATAAATTCTTTGGAACTGTCTTTGATCCTATAATAGCTAACTCATTTATTATCAGTCATCATACGATATTACTGTGTACACTGTTTTGACTGCTTATTTCACTGCATCAGTTCATGTAATTATTCATACAGTCAACATACATTCTTTACTCCATATATATTTATTTTTTCCTGAAATCTTCCTACACATCATTTATTATACCACAATAGTATTTCATTGCATTCGTATACCACAGGTTGTGCAGTCATTCCCCAATTTATGGACACCTCCTCAATTTCCAATTCTTTGCCATCACAAAAGAATTGCTATACATAATTTTTTTTGTATATATAGGTCTTTTTCCATTTTGCTTTTATATCATTGGGGTACAGACCTAGTAGTGGTATACAAAGTTTTATGCCCTTTAGGAATAATTGCAAATTGCCCTTCAGAATGATTGGAAAAATTAACAACTATACCAATATTACATTAGTGTTCTAGTTTCCTCACATCCCCATCAATATTTGTCTTTTTCCTTTTTTTATCATTTTAGTTAGTTGGATATGTATGACATATCATAGCAGAGCTGTTTTAATGTGTATTTTTCTAATCAATACTGATTTAGAGAAATTTTTCTTATGATTATAGACTTGATTTCTTCTTCTGTAAATTACTTGTCCACATCCATTCGCTATTGGTCAGTTAGAGAATGACAATCTTATCAGTTTGATTGACTTCTATATGTATTTAAGAAATGAGAGACAATCTATTTTTTCTTAGTTTCCCTTCCTTCCTTCCTTCCTTCCTTCCTTCCTTCCTTCCTTCCTTCCTTCCTTCCTTCCTTCCTTCTTTCCTTCCTTCCTTCCTTCCTTCCTTCCTTCCTTCCTTCTATTTCTTTCAATTTTGAACTTCACTGATTTCATTTGTGCAAAACTTTCGTAATTTGATGTAATCAAAATCATCTATTTGATATCCCCTAATGCTCTTCCTCTAATTTGGTCATAAATCCTTACTCATAGATTTGACAGGTAAAATATTCCATATTCTTATAATTTGCTTATACTATCACTTTTTATATCTAAAATATGTGCCCATTTTTATCATATCATTCTGTGTAGTATGAGATGTTTGTTTATACCTAATTTCTTCCAAAATGCTATCCAGTTATTCCAGAAGTTTTTGTCAAATAGTGATTTATTGTCCCCAAATCTTGGATTTGGGGGTTTGTCAAATACTAGTTTACTATGGTAATTTACTACTGTGTATTGTGTCTCTAATCAATTCCACTGACACACTACTCTGTTCCATAGCAAGTACCACATTGTTTTGATGATCGCTGCTTTTTAATACAATTAGAGATCTGGTATTGCTAAGTCACCTACCTTCACTTCTTTAATTCCCTTGATATTCTTGACCTTCTTTTCTTTCCAGGTGAATTTTATTATGATTTCTTTCTAACTCTATGGATTTTTTTTCTTAATTTAATTGTTATGTCACTGAAAAAAAAGTTAATTTAGGTAATGTTGCTCTTTTTTATAATGCTGGCTTGGCCTACATATGAACTATGAATATTTCTCCAGTTGTTTATATCTGCCTTTATTTGTGTGAAAAGAATTTTGTAATTATGTTCAAATAGTCCCCAGATTTTCTTGGTAGTATTTTTCCCTAGTATTTTATATTGCCTGCAGTTGTTTTAAATGGGGTTTCTCTTTCTTTATTTTCCTACTGGACTTTGTTAGGTTATCCCCATTAACCTAAAATAAAACTTGCTGATTATTTCAGATAGATACTACTTATCTTTTTGAGAAAAAGTTCCATGTATACTTATGCTTTCTAGTGTTTTCAATAGGAATGAGTGTAGTATTTTTGTTAAAAGTTTTTTTCATCTGTTGAAATAATCATATAATTGCTGTTTTTTTAATTGATATGACCAATTATGCTTATAGTTTCCCTAATATTGAACCAATCTTGCATTCTTGGTATAAATCCCTCCTGTTTATATGATCTTTACAATCTGCTTGCTATCATTTTATTTAAAATTTTTTGCATCAATATTTATTATAGTAATTGGTCTATAGGTTTTTTCTCTTTTTACTCTTCTTAGTTTAGGTAGAGCATATTTGTGTTACAATAATTTTATGAAACTCCTTTACTAATTTTCCCAAATAATTTATATAGTATTTGAAATAATAGTGGTTTTTTTTTAATGTTTGGTAGGATTCGTTTATGCATCCCTCTTGTCCTGGGGATTTTTGTTTTTGTTGTTAGAAAACCCATTGATAACTTATTTACTCTCTTTTTCTAGATAGAGCTATTTAAGTATCTTATTTTCTCTTGTTAATCTGGGCGACTTATGTTTTTCAGAATATACATCCATTTCATTCTAATTGTTAGATTTATTGGGATATAATTGGGCAAAATAGCTAAAATAATTGTTTTAATTTTATCATAATTGGTGATGATTTCGTCCTTTTCATTTTTAATACTGGTAATTTGCTTTGATCTTTTTAAAAAAATCAAATTAACCAAATATTTATATATTTTACCTTTTAAAAAATAAAAACCAGCTCTTAGTTTTATGGTTTTCTTATTATCATGAAAAAAAATCTTTCTTTTGCTTTTCAGGATTTTTAGTTTGGTGTTTAATTGGACATTTTTTTTTAAATTACATGCCCCATTCATTGATCTGACATTTCTCTATTTTATCGATGTAAGAATTTAGAGATATATATTTTTCTTCTAAGTATTGCTTTCCCTGCATCCAATATATTTTTAGCATGTTTTCAACATAAAATTGTTGATATATCCCTCCCCACACACTCTCCCTTTCTAAGGAAAAAAAAATACAAGTCTTGCATCTTTATTTTTTATTGAGTGTGATAGCGAAAAAATGACTTGACATCAAATAAGGAGTGTCATGTTTTCCAATAATGTTCCTGACATTTACTAGTTATATGATCTTGAGAAAGTCACCAAACTTTTCTGATATTGTTTGTTAGTAGTTCTTACTGTGTTTGGTGGATAGTTCCTTTCTTGAAGGTGTTCTTTAACACTACTCTGTAGATTGATTTTTTGTTTTGTTTGTTTGTTAATTTTGGGTACCAAGTCTGTGATTAGACTCA